>NC_088389.1:17502500-17802500 GCF_037993035.2 Macaca fascicularis | reverse complement strand
GTAATCCTCCAGCTGCTCAGGTATAACCTCAGAAGGCTTCTGTGGGTCTCCACTACCCACAAAATAAACCCAGGCTCGTTAACCTCGTGTTCAACACTCTTCTGCCAACAGCTAGTATCCACTCCTTATTCCACACATAGTCCCCTCCACCTCCTTCCCCACCCTGACACATACACTGGCTCAGCCACCCATCCTCCACTGTGTCCTTGGAGACCTATAAGGTGGGAAAACAACAACAGCAAAAACGACTTAACTGCTCTGCTCAGTAATAATAGTATTGTATGAGTTTCACTAGCTCAGTTAAGATTCCAGAATGGGCCGGGCGCGGTGGCTCAAGCCTGTAATCCCAGCACTTTGGGAGGCCGAGAAGGGCGGATCACGAGGTCAGGAGATCGAGACCATCCTGGCTGACACAGTGAAACCCCGTCTCTACTAAAAAATACAAAAAAACTAGCCGGGCGAGGTGGCGGGCGCCTGTAGTCCCAGCTACTCGGGAGGCTGAGGCAGGAGAATGGCGTGAACCCGGGAGGTGGAGCTTGCAGTGAGCCAAGATCACGCCACTGCACTCCAGCCTGGGCGGCAGAGCGAGACTCTGTCTCAAAAAAAAAAAAAAAAAAAAAGATTCCAGAATGAGGTCAGGTGCAGTGGTTCATGCCTGTAATCCTGATACTTTGGGAGGCCAAGGTGGGAGGATCACTTGAGCCCAGTAGTTTGAGACCAGCCTGAACAATATAGCAAGACTTCTTGTCTACAAAAAAAAAATGAAAAATTAGCCAAGCGTGGTGGTGCATGCCTGTAGTCCCAGCTCCTTCTTTGGAAGGCTGAAATGGGAGGATCGCTTAAGCCCAGAAGGTTGAGGCTGCAGTGAGCCCACATTGTGTCACTGTACTCCAGCCTGCGTGACAGAGCAAGACCTTGTCTAAAAAAAAATCTAGAATGGACTATAAAGGGGTGTTCTATGAGCATCTAAGAAGAAGAAGTGGTAAATCCAGGAAAGCAATGGGGTTGCTAAGAAAAGGCCACATCAGGTTCATGCCTGTAATCCCAGAACTTTGGGAGGTTGAGGTGGGAGGATGACTTGAGGTCAGGAGTTTGAGACCAGCCTGGCCAACATGGCAAAATTCCATCTCTACTAAAAATACAAAAATTAGCCAGGTGTGGTTGCAGGTGCCTGTAATCCCAGCTACTCAGGAGACTGAGACAGGAGAATCTCTTGAACCTGGGAGATGGAGGTTGCAGTGAACCGAGATCATGCCACTGCACTCCAGCCTGGGCAACAGAGCAAGACTCTGTCTCAAAACAAACAAACAAACAAACAAAAAACAAGAAAAGAAAAGGCCACATCAGATTGGTCCACGTCCTTGTCCACAAGGTGACTAGCCCAATAGGTCAGAGAAGTGAGGCTGTCGGAAGGGATCTAGGGTCCTGTGAAACGCATGGTGAGATCCCCCAGGACATGGTTAGGCGAGATGGGGAAATGTAGGATGGACAAAGACACAAGCAAATAACACCACGACTACAGCCAATGTCCATGGGCGGGCGGGGGGTGGGGTCTCCACGGAGTGCCCCAGGCTCCATCCTGTTCTGCTGTGTTTCACTTCCTTGTGCATGGAGGTAGAGGTGGTACCTTCACAGGTCCCACAGAGTGGGAGCAAGAGAGTTCCGCTGGGTCCAGAGCCGGGACAAGGAGAGAGGAGCCCGGTCGTGTCAAGGCAATGTGTCCGGGTCCCATAAGAGCTCCCTATTTGAGTCCTAGACACGGAAAGGAGAGAGTCTCAGGCTACCCAGGGTGTGTGGGAAAAGGGGCCATGGTGGGAGGAGAGAGAGGGGCCACTAAAGGGGCTTTTCCTCTGCTGCTAAGCACTTTCCTCACAGGCTCTGTGACACAGGAGGGAAGTAGGGCTCCTGCAGGTCGCAGCACCTGTGCATGGTCACCTGGTCGATGAGCAGCAGGGCCAGAACACCAACCCAGGGTGTACGGAGTTAGCGCCGCTGTTCTAGACTGCCTCCCATCTGGGCAGCAGCCTCCACAGCCTGCAGACTAGCAGGGTCCATGGATTTTTTCTACCTGGAACAGATTACAGAGTTGGAGGGGAGAGGAGTCACCCCCTCAGCCCCGGGGCAGACCCCAGCACTCTCCAAGAACCCCGGGGCTCTGGGCAGCAGAGTTTGAGCACTGGGTCCAGGATGAAGGGAACAGTCCGGGTGGCTGGTTTTGCCTCTGTGAGAGCAGCCCAGGAGAGCAGCCAGCCAAGGAGCTGCCTGAAGCTGGAGGGGCCAGGCCCGCCGATCGACAAGGAGAAGCATCAGGAGCAGCCGAGAGGGGCTGCACCTGATGCTGGGGGCCGGAGGGGGCTGCGAAGAGCTCCTGGTTACTGACTGTCCACATCTGCAGGGCTGATAGGAGTGGGGAGTGGAGGGAGCTGGCGGGTAGCACATAAAGGCTGATTCTGAGGAAGGACCTTCTCAGAGTTAGAGTTCCCTTAAGGATGAGTGAGTTTCCCATCCCTGGAGATGGCCAACTGGGTGACCCTGCGGGGAGAAATTACAGAGGGAATCCAGGCATTGCTGGATGCACTGGACCTTCAAGGGTCCTTGCAACCTGGAAATTCTGCCATGCTGTTGCATAAGCCGTTCCCACAATCTGGAATGCTGTTTCCTCGAATTCTACCTCCACACTCAAGTCAAACCTTTCCTCTTGCAGGGTGTCTCCCCAAAGCCACCCATCATCCCTCATCTCATTTTTCCTGACTCATGTGTTGTAAACTAGACACCTTGTGGAATGGAAGAGAGTCAAGTCAAATGGAATTGCAGGAAATTGACTAGAACCAGGGAAAACAATAGCACACACTTGTACAGCACCCACTAGTACCAGGCACTGGTCCCCAATTATGCAGACGTGGACCTGTTTAACACTCACAACCACGATTGGCGTGGGTAGGTGCCATGTTCCAGATGAGGGCAGCTGGGGACTGGGAGGAGAAGTGACCTGCCCAAGGTCACACAGCCAGGGCCAGGGGAAGAGCTGGGATTTGAACCCAGGCAGTCTGGCTCCGGAGTCCATACTCTGACTCACTGCCTCGGGGCTATCAGGAGGATAACATGAGCCAATGCTGTGAGAACACAGAGCAGAGCCGGCACTTAGTAGGCACTTGGCACTCCTGAGGCCCGTCTCCCTTTGTCTCTGCCCCTGAATGTGCCCACCACTGTCCCTGCCCTGCCCAGCTCTGCCGTTCTCTGCTGCTCATCCTCTCTGGCTTTGTCTAGCTCTCCCTGCCCCTGTGTGTCACTCTATGTCTGCCTCCCTGTTTTTCTCCCTCCCCTGCCCTGTCTCTGGCTCTGTGTCCTTGTCTGTCCTTCTGTCCTCTCTGCATCTTCCTGTCCCTTTCCCACCAGCCCCTGCCGCGTGGACCCCGCTGACTCGTGCTTCTGCTTTCCCCGTATCCCTGGCGCCTCTCATCATCAACGCGTCCTTTGTCTTTACAAGCTGGCCTGGTCTCTCTCCGTCTCTCCCTCCATTTACGAGCCTATGTGTTAGTGGACAGGGCAGCCGATGGAGGCCACTCACTAGTGACCCATCTCTGTGATCACCTCATTATTTATCACCAGGGACGCCAGTGTTTCCATAAATTACCCCGACCAGGAGCCGCCCGCGCCGGAATCAATAGTCACCTCTCGCCTAATACCCAATTATTAATAACCACGGGGGGAAGGGTGACCAGACGTGGCCAGACGTGGCACTCCAGGTTCTTGCCCAGCCGGGGGAGGAGCGGGCTGGGAGGGTGCTGGCCCCCATGCTGCAAGATGCCAGCACAGGGCAAGAGGCGGGGCCTGGAGAAGGACAGGGTCCCCACATTCTCTTTAGGACTGGGCGATAGAACCTGAGACATGGTTCCACCCTGAGGGCAGAGGGAGACGCAGAGCCCCGTCGTTAGGGTCCTCTAGTCTGAGGACAGGAGACCTGGCCCAGCAGTGAAGTATGCCCTTTTAGGACCCACCGGGGCCCCAGCCATAAGGGTGCACCTTCCCCAGAGAGAAAAACTTCATTCCACAGGCAGACGAAAGGCTACCAGAGGCAGGTGCTGGGGTGGGGCTTTGGTTCCACCAGGGCACAGGGGTCAGGAGGTAATTTCCACCCCCCCCCCCCGTCCCCCAGCCCTGCAACACACACTTGGAGCCCTGCAGGTACATCTGGGTAAAGATCTGAACCTGCAGAAGCTGGTGCTTGGCGGGCTGGAGGCATGGCAGGAAGGACAGGAGGAGGAGCAGGGCACCTTAAGGGGATCTATGCCTGCTGGTGCCCGAGGCTAGGGGCTTGGGAGTGAATCGAAACAGTTGTCCATGCAGATGACGGTGGGAGAGGCAAGACCAGAGGAGAGAGACCAAGCCCGGGAAGACTCCGACCTCAGTGTATCCTGATACCCAGATATACACACTTCGTCAACCACTGGCTCTCCCTTCTCTGCACCAGAGATGCAATCGACGGACACACACACACACACCCCACATGTACAATCCAGCAGCACGAAAACACCCACACACGCCCACACGCAGAAATACAAGTGCATGTTTGGGCCTATGCACACATACACCCCAGATATCCCCCCCTCACACACACAGAGGCATCTACACATGCAGACACAACGCACACTTGCAGCCCATCCTGCATGCACACCCTTTTGTGCACACAGTGTGCACATGCAGCCACGAGGCCTCTAAGGGCATCTTGCGGAGCGAGGCTGAGGCTTCGTTCAACTCCTCCAGAGCCCAGTTGGTTCCAACACTGCCACCGTGTGGCCGCAGGTGCACAGTGCGCAGGCCGTGAGGCTGGAACACCTGGCCAGTGGGGAGGAGGTCTCACCCCAAATCTTGGATCTCTCCATCTAGATGAACCGGGCTGCCATTTGGCCACTTCCCAGTGAAACCGAACACAGTCCTGGAGAACTGGGGTCAGATTGTGTGACGGCTGGAACCTGCTACTGTGGGCCATTGCTGTCCATTCAGCAGGGCTGGCCCCGTGGCTTGTGTCTCTGCAACCCATGGCTGGTGACACGTGGTAGGCAGGCAGCCCCCATGTTAGTGTAGATTTGGTGCCAAGTTGCTTAAACTCTCCCAGAGAGACGAGTTCAATCCCGACCTGCAATTTAATTATTAATTCACTCATCACAGTATCGAGGCTGTAATCTTTGTCCATGTATGATGCTAGGTTGAAATTACAGTGAGCAACACGGACAGTTGCCTCTCCTAAATGTCAGGGGGCCCAACACTGAAGAGATAACACAACAAATATTTATCAGGTTATACCATAGAAAACTGACATTGGCGTAGGTCTAAGTGGTCAGCTACTGGCAGAGTATTCATGCAAGATCCTTTGATTCACCCTAATGATGGCAAGTGTCATACAGGTTACAGAACAGGGCAGTGGGGCTTAATCTGGGGTTGGAATGGCAGGGAAGGCTTCCTTGGGCTGTAAGCTGAACTTGAAAGGGTGAGCAGTGATGAAACTGCTCGCAGGGTGCCCAGAGCCTGTGGAGGCACAGATGTTCTCGCTTTTGTTCTCAGAGGCCCTGGAGCCCTCAGGTGCCCCCTATGCGCCTCAGTTTAGACTCGAGGTCTCCCCAGGGATGAGCACTATTAGGGGAGTGGTGCCTGGGATGACCTTGCCAAGGATTTCTATCCTCCTAGATGCTGCAAGGAAGTTGAGGCAGACACCCAGTCACACAGGCCTGCCAAGGACATATCATGATGTTGTAGAGATGGGGAAACTGAGGCTCGGGGAGATTACATCACACCCTGAGTAGCAGTGCTGGGATTTGAGACCACCCTGACTCCCAAAACTACGCTTTTTAATTTTTTAATCTTAGGTGCAGAAACTTGAGTTAATCACGCATCTCAGTTCCCGGAAGACTATTCATGCAAGATCCATCTCCTGACTTGTTATTACTAAAAAATCGGTATGTATCAGTCAATCATTCCCGGAGCCTTATTTTGCACCCGGCTCAGTGACAGGGCCCATGCGGGCGCATCCACAGGTGGTTCAGCGACAGGTCCTGCCCTTGGGGAGCATGTGAGCTAGTGACAGTCAACTCTGGGCAAAGAACTTCCACTCTCTTGCCCAGCAGATTTAAGGGATTTATCCAAGGAAAACAAGGACAAGGATCTATAAAGGTGTTTGCATCAGATTGATAATAAAGATTTCATGCCCTTCAGTGAGGAATAAATGCATTATGATATATCTGTCCAATGGAATATTATGCATCTATTAAAATTGGTGGCAAGAGCATTCCTTTATTGATGTGGAAAGATGGCTACACTTTGTGGTTCAGATTTTTTAAAAATAGGGCATATAACAGTATTCATAGAGATATCCATTTTGAAAAACATAGATAATACGTGCATACATTTTCCTGATTCTAAGATGCACATTTTTTAACATTTGAACATTTCTAAAATCAGGATGTGCATTTCAATTAATAGATATGTTTAATGCAGTAGTTCTTTTCTCCAAAAGAGCCGTGTAATTAAATCAATGATGCATCTCACAATCAGTGTTGTCCTAGAATCAAGAAAAACATATATCTACATGCACACATAGGAAACATTCCAGAAAGATAGCAACCAAAACGGTAAAAGTCATTAAATCTAGGTGATTTCCACTTTCTTCACAAACCTTCTGTACTGTCTGGGTTTTATAAACTGAACATGAATTGTTTTTATAATGAGAAAAAATCTCCTATTTCCATATTGAAAAACAAAACAAAGTCTTGGGTCAAAAAAAAGTCAAAGCTTCTCGTATACAGCAGGCCAGAATACTCACTAAACGGAGCCCCAGAAGCAAGGGATGGGAACCAAGGGGACTTGGCAGCCTGGTTGTAAAGGAGCTGGGCTTCCCAATGCAGGAGAGATTTGGGTAGATGGGGAACAGGTTTAGACACTGCAAGCCGAGGAGACAGTCTAAAAGGAGGGCTGGGGATCCGGAGTATTCCCCTCAGGTCTGGAGCGAAATGGTGTAACTCAGGCCAGGCAGATGGCAGTGGTGGTCATTACAATAATAATCCTAGCTGACGTTTATTGAGTGCTTACTCCGTGCTGGGTACCGCTCTAAGCATTTCATATGCATGTCCTTATTGTAACAGACTGCCTTGTGTCCCCGCAAGATGCATACGTTGATGTCCTAACCCCCAGTACCTTAGAGTGTGATCGCATCTGGAGATAGGGTCTTTAAAGAGGTGATAACGTTGACATGAAGTCACTAGCGTGGACCCTAATCCAGTATAACTGGAGTCTTTATAAGAAGAGATTAGGACACACACATCAACAGAGAGAAGAATATGCAAAAGCACAAGGAGAAGACGGCCGTCCACAAGCCAGGAGGAGAGACCTCAGAAGGAACCAACCCCTGCTGGCACCTTGACCTCAGCCCTCCAGCCTTCAGAATAGCGAGAAAATAAATTTCTGTTCAGACACACAGTCTGTTGCTCTTTGTTATGACAGTCCTAGCAAACTAATATACTTCTTTACCCCACAACAACCCCGTGGGGGTGGGTGTTTCTGTTATCTCTTGCTGCGTAACGAGCTGCCCCAACACTTAGTGGCTCAAGATATCAATAACAATTTGCTTTGTTCTGGAGCTTGGCAAGGTCAGCTTAACTACGCTGTGCAAGGCATTGCTGGGCACACGACATTCAGGATGGCTCATGCGTGTGACTCACATGACAAGCTGGTGCTGTGAGCCAGACGCCTAGTGTGGCCTCTCCACATGGCTGCTTGGCCTCCTCACAGCATGGTCACCGGATTCCCACAGTGGGCATCCCAAGAGAACCCGATGAAGTACGTGGCATTCTTATGACCGAACCTTGGGAGTCTTGCAGCGTCACTGGTGCTACATCTAACCAGGCAGTGACAAAAGTCCTCCCAAGTTCAGGGCAAGGGACCACTGTCCCCACTATCCCCTGGGAAGAGTGTCAATGCTCTTGTAAGAAGACCTTGTGGGATGGGATACATATTGTAGCTGACGTATTTGGAAAATGCATCCCATGATAGTAGGTACTGTAATTATCCCCATGTTACAGGTGAGGAAATGCAGGTGGAGAGATAATTTAAGGGACAGGCTAAGATGCTGCAGCTGGTAAGTGGTGGCATTGGGTGGGTTGGTGCCGGATCATGAAAGGCCTTGAATGCCAAATCCAAGGTTTAGGTTTAAAGTCGGTGGACAATAGAGAGCCAGTGAGCTTTTGGAAGCAGAGAATGAAATCATTAGGTCTGTGTTCAAGGAAAATCACTCTGACTGCAGGATAGAAAAAGGAAGAAGGGTAATCTGGAGGCAAGAGGAGGCCGGAGTCACAGTGCTAGGGAGGGGATGTGGACCAATCCAGGGCAGTGCTTGGGGGCTGGAGGGAAAGGCCCCGCTGCTGCTTCTAGGCAGGAGGGCCTCTGGGTGATGAGTAGCACCGACCCCACTCCTCTGCAGACCAGCCGAGGTCCCCGTTCCCTTGGCTCCCCAAGATCCACCATCTCATAAGATTCTTGTGGGCCCTCCTTCTTCAGGGTGTCTGGTGAGGGCCCTGCTGGGTTTGATGTCACCACACAGAGCTAGCACATAACAGGTCCTTAGTGTTTGCCAAATGAGCAAATGATGAGTGAATGAGTGAATGAGTGAATGAGTGGGAGACAGGCCATAAAAGAAAACTGATAAACTAAGGGAGAAAAAAAAAAGCCAAATGTACTTTAACCATGCACCTTCATGGAATCACAGATTTGGGGGGACTAACTGGGTGGGGACTAGAAGCATGGCCAGAATGCGGCAGGGCGGGGGTGGGGTGGGCGGCTCAGGAGTTTGAGAAGACTCCAGAAGCTGTCCCAGGAGAAAGACCAGAGCCGGGATGGGGCTGAGCTCTGATTGGATACAATGGGTGTCCATCACGGAAGTTCCACCAATGAGGCAATCAGCTACTTCCACCATGTCCACAAAGGCGAAGTTTCACGCGGGTTCGAATCCCTGCTTCGCGACCCGTTCCCTAGACGTCCTTGAGCACGATTCTTCTCTGCAGTTTTCTCAGCTGCACCATGGGGGTGAGAGCGGCACACCCCTCCTTGGGTAGCAATGCAGACCTGGGAGGCGCTGGGTGAAAAGCACCAGCTTTGGTCGGGCTGGAAATAGGGGCTACTGGGGACTCCTGGCCCGGGCCTTGGCCCCACAGTGGTATGTGCTAGAGTAATGGTCCGCCCACTTTTCTTCCCCGCCACTGGACTGGGAGCTCCTGACGGGCAGAGACTGTGTCCCAGGGCTCAGCCCAGGGCTGGCAGGAGTAGGACTTGGAAAGGTCTGGGGTGTTAGCTTCGGGAACGGGTGCACTTCCCCAGGGTGCTGTTCACAAAGGGACACAGAGCATGGAGGGGCAGCCAGGCCTCCACCGTCTCATGCAGACTGCCCCATCGGCAGACCCTCTGTGGATGCCAGCCCGGAAGCCCAGGGTCACAGCAACCCCGCAGCACAGCCAGTCAGGCCCATGGGAAATGGGTCAAAGGTGAACGAGGGACTTCCAGCGGCCAGGAACCAGAGAGAGAGGAGGTAGGGAGGGGACACCTGGGTGGACAGAACACCTGCAACATGCCAGGAGGAAGTCATGTTCTTGTCCCCATTTTACAGATGGGAAAATTGTGAGCTTTGACCTGTATTACTCCACGGAGACTTTGAGGAGGGGAAGGAGAAAGACATGGATAAGGGGCAGGGTAGGCCCTCCCCAGCAGCAGCATCTTGGGATCAGAGAATGGCCAGCTGTCGTCTCCAGGTCCTTGCACCCCAGGTTCTGTGCCTCAAGCACCCCTGCTTGGGCTCCCCCTGGGTTCGGCCCGTAAGTTTCTTCTGAGGGGCATTCCTTCTGGGTTCACCATTCAGGTCAACCTAGACTGACAGAAAGCCAAGAAAAAGTAGATTTCTCTCTTGTGTGCTTGAGGGGCAGAGACAATGGGGGTCACTGGTGTCCTGGAGAATGGGGCTGGTTCAGAGATCCTTGCGAGTGAACGCCAGTGAGACAGGATCACAGGACAGGCTGGTGGCTTCCTGCCTTCTCTCGGGGCCAGATTCACCTTCAGATTCCAGGGCCCACATCCCTGTGTCCCAGCATGACCTGGAAGGAGTTCCAAATAGTCCCAAGGGTTCCCGGACCTAAACCTGGGGCTATGGGCTGGGCTTTGAGCTCAAGCTAAACTCATCCCTCGTCTTTTGCCTCATGTCATCTTCACGCAACTAGGATCCCTGCTGGTCACCGCTCAGCCCCTTGCCTGCCCTGGTCAGGGCAGGAAGCTCATCTGGTGCCAGCAATAGGCACCAGAATTGGCCACACTGCCCTAAGGCCATCAGCAGCCCCGCAGGGCCCCAGCCTTGCCCATGCCCTCTCCAGCTGGCTCAGCTCAAGGCCAAGCTCTCACAGCCCTTTGGACACTGATTCAAACAGCTCCCCGTCCTGCAGCCTGGCCTACAGCCAGGCCAGGTCCTGCAACGTTCCCCCCTTCAATTCCCCCAAACCAGTGTGTCCAGAGCCCCCGTGCCCCGCCTTCCCCCAAAGCCTGCCTCCCCCGATTTCTGCTGGATTTGACATTTGCCCTGTGGCCCAGACGCCCAGGACCCCCCACAGTCCTGCCTGGGGACCCAGCCCGGGTTCCAGCTGGCTGGCGAGCCCAGCCAAGCATCACCGCTCCTGCGACATCCCTGAGTGACAGGAAACAACTCGCTCCTTCCAAGAGGCGAAGCTCTGACAAACACTCACTAGGAAATAATAAAGTGGCAAAATAATTCTGCATCGGACACACTTACCAGAGCAGAAAGCGTCTGCGGAGGAGACAACATCTTGTACCATCTATCTTCCTTAAATCCCCACGCTGTGACAAAGTGGAGGGCGAAATCATGATGAATGATCGGACACATTTAGCCAGTACCTGTGCTCTGTAACGAGCGTGGCCCGGGAATGGGGCCCTAATGAAGATCTGTGCCCCCACCCCAAACCAGGCCTCGTCGGAAACAAGTCTTTATTACAAAATTGGCGCCTAGTTTTCATACCACGCAGGATGGAGGCGCGAGGTGTGACATGAATTAACGCCGGCACCTGCAGGGTCAGCCCAGCCCTGGCTGGCGGTACAGAGACAAACGGGTTCGGCTCCCGCCACCACCCTGCGTCTGGTTGACAAGGCGCCAGTCGCCTTCTGATTGTGCGGAAACACGCCTCGGTTTTGTTCCTACCCGGCCCGCCATCATTTATTCTGCTGCCTCATTTGAATATGATGAATACTGTAGTCCTTTATTTGTTCACAACAACCAAATAATTGTAGATCCGTGGGCTTCGGGGCAATTAATCACATTTTTCCCTCCACCAATCCACTATAAACATGACATTGAACAATAAAGTACATTAACCTCTGCTTTGCACAAAACTTTGCTTATTTAAACACCGCAAGGTTATTTGTTTTCCTTCTTGCCAGGCCCCTGCCATGAAGAAGAGGTAGTGGGGAGAGAAGGCCCACCCCATACTGGGCAACCACACCAGCCCAGCCCCCAGCTCAGCCAGGCCCAGGGCCTGGTGTCAGGAGCGAGCGGGTGTGGTTGCAGCCCCTGGAGTGGTCATCCCAGCAGGATCTGAGTCTGTGTATATGTGTGTGCACACATGTGTGCACATTTGTGTGTGTATGCACAGCTGTCCCTATGCGAGTACTTGCGTGACTATGTCTGTATTGCACATGTGTTCCTGTGCGTATGTGTGTTTATATATGTCTGGTCTCAGAATAGAGGTTCTGAGGACCAAGCCTGTGTGTGTGTGTGTGTGTGTGTGTACTTATAAGCGTTCTTGTTTGCACATGTGTGGCCATTTTAAAACATGGCTGCAAATTATTTCACATCCTTCCCATCAAGAGGTGGGATCTATGTCCTCCCCTCCTTGAATCGGGGTGGACTTGTGACTGCTTTGACCAACTCTTACCGAGGTCAAAAAAGGTCATGCAGCCTTCACCTTGTTCATGGGAACACTTACTCTTGGAGTCCTGAGTTGCTATTTAAGAAGCCCAGCTACTCTGAGGTTACCATGCAAAAGAGGCCACATGGAGAGGCCCTGAGACCGCAAGGATAGAGACAGAGAGAGAAAGAGATGCTGGATGAGCACCCAGCCATTCAAGACATCCCAGCCCAAGTGCCAGACATGTGAGTGAAGACACCTCCAGCCATTCCATTCTTCCCCGCAGAGGATCCAGACATGCTGCAGCATGGACAGGACATTCCCACTGCATCTTGCCTGAATTCTCGCCCCACAGAATCCATGAGCAGAGTAGAATGGTGTTGCCTCACGGCACCAAGATCGGGGTGGCTCGCTATGTAGCAATAGATAATGGGGCTGAAGGTCCGTGCAATGTGTGTGCATGTGTGTGCATGCATGTGGGGGTGTGTACATGAGCAAGCGATGTATGTGAGCAGTGCATAGATGTGCAGAGTGCATCCAAGCCTTCACTCAGCACCTTACTGAACAACTGCTGCGCCAGGCTTTTTCTAGGCATGTGGGATACATCAGTGACCAAAGCAAAGGCCATGTGCTCGTGGAACTTGACTTCTGACGGAGACAGACAATAAATAATAAACTAAAGAAAAACAGTTAAATTAGATGGCATGTTATAAGGTGATAACTACTATGCACAAAGGTAAAGCCAGAGCTGGGTGTGGGGATCAAGAGAGCCGGGGACAGGGAATGGGTCACATTTTTCTACAGGGTGGTAAAGGTGGGCCTGTTTGAAAACACGGCATTGGAAAAATCCTCAAAGGGCATGAAAGAGTTCGTGTAGAGGTTTAATTATGCCCCTGAAAAATCTTCCCCCAAATGTTGGATTTCTAACCTTCAGAGCTTCAGAATGTGACAAATATTATTTGGAAATATGGTTGCTGCAGATACGGTTAGCTGAGACAAGGCCATACTGGAATAGGGTGGGCACTTAATCTAATATAACTGGTGTCCTTGTAAAGAGAAGAGACACAGAGACAGAGACACACAGGGAAAAGACCATGTGAAGACAAAGGCAGAGATGGGAGTGATGCATCTACCGGTCAAGGAACGCCAAGGGCTGCCAGCAAATACCAGAAGTTGGAGGCAGGCATGGTGGCTCACACCTGTAATCCTAACAGTTTGGGAGGCTGAGGCAGGAGGATCGCTCGAGCCCAGGAGTTGGAGACCAGCCTGGGCAACATGGTAAGACCCTGTCTCTACAAAAGATTAAAAAATTAGCTGGGCACAGTGGCATGCGCCTGTGATCCCAGCTACTTGGAAGGCTGAGGTGGGAAGATCGCTTGAACCCAGGTGATCAAAGCTGCAGCGAGCCAAGATTGTACCACTGCACTCCAACCTGGGCAACAGAGCACGACCCAGTCTCGCAATAAGAAACAAAGGAGGAGGAGTTGGAGGGGGAAAGGAGGATCATCTCCATAGATATATTCCAAGGATGCCCTGGTAGACACCTTGATCTTGGACTTCTAGCATCCAGAGCTGTGAGACAGCAAATTCCTGTTGTTTTAAGCCATCCAGTTTGTAGTACTTTGTCACACAGCCCTAGCAGACTGATGCAGTGACTGACATGGAGATCTGGGAGAGAAGCAGTCTGGGCAGGAGGATCAGCCGGTGTGAGGGCCCTGCAATGAGCAGAGCAGCAGGTTCAAGGATCAACAAAGAAGTGGGTGGGCGGGAAGAGAGGAGGAGGAGACGGGTGAGCCAGGTGACAGGGGCTGATTCACACAGCCTTGAGCCATTGCAGGGACTTGGCTTTCACTGTGGGTGAAACAGAGCTTTGCAAGTTTCTAAGCATCATATATTCTAACCAGGATTGAAAAGGGTCTCTCGGTGCTTTGAGAATAGACTCTGGGTTTAAGGGTAGATTAGGGAGAACGATTAGAAGCCTGGTGCGATAATCCAATGATCCATGTAGTGACTTGGACCAGGTGGTGGTGGTGGAGGTGGTGAGAGGTGGTTTATTATGGATGTATTTTAGGAGTCCAGGCAACAGGACTCCCAGATGCATTGGAATGTGGGGTGTGAGAGAGAAATCAAGGAGGACTCCAAGATCGCTGGTTTGAGAAACGGGAAGGAGAGAGTCATGATCAGCCAAGATGGAGACAGCTCTGCAAGGAGCATGTTTGGGACTGGGATAGACCAGGAAATGTGTGTATATATCTCATCATATGCATTATGTGTACATGAGAGTGCATAAGTGTGTATGTGTGTGTCTGCATGTACCTTCAGATGCATTATGCACTCAGATAGGTCTGGGTGCTTTTGTATGTGTCTACTGATAGACATTTTCGTCTTTAAAAAGAATTTAGGCTGGGCACGGTGGATCACGCTTGTAATCTCAGCACTTTGGGAGGCCGAGGAGGGCGGATGACTTGAGGTTGGGAATTCAAGACTAGCCTGGCCAACAAAGTGAAGCCCATCCCTACTAAAAATACAAAAATTAGCAGGGCATGATGATGGAAACCTGTAATCCCAGCTACTCAGGATGCTGAGGCAGGAGAATACTTGAAGTCGGGAGGTGGAGGTTACAGTGAGCCAAGATTATGCCACTGCACTCCAGCCTGAGCTACAAAGCAAGACTCCTTCTCAAAAAAAAAAAAAAAAAAAAGGAGAATCTAAATGAGTATCTGCAATGTGTTTGCATATGTGTGTGCATTTATGTGACTTTTTGTAGTGTGTGTGCCTGAAGAGTGTATGTGTATATCCGTGGAGGGGTGTGTGTGCGCGCGTGTGTGTATGTGCACATGCGTGCATGTGTGTGTGAAGTGCTCTGGAGGGACAGTGCAGGGAGGCCAGTCCCCTGTCAATGGACTTGTCTTGGGTGGACAGAATGGAGGTGGGATTTACATAGGCAGGGCTGCACTCAGAAACCTCTTTGAAGCCAGACCCCAGGACAGGGAGAGTCTGTTCATCCAGGTTCTCATTGAGAAGGAGGTGCTGAAACAGAGGCAGGCCTCCCATGGATGGGCGCAGAGCTCCAGCTGCACCAGGTGGTACCCACATGCCAACAAGGGGGGAGTTGGTCAAGTGGATTGGGAGTCTCCACAGGATGGAATGTAGGTTTGCCTTCAAAAAATGACATCTTTAAGAAATAGTTGGCTGGGTGTGGTGACTCATCCCTGTAATCCCAGTGCTTTGGGAGATCAAGGCAGGAGGATCACTTGAGGGCAGTAATTCAAGACGAGCCTGGGCAATATAGTGAGACCCCCATCACTACAAATAAAAAAAAAAAAAAAAAAGAAAGAAAATTAGCTAGGCATGGTGGCACATACCTGCAGTCCTAGCTATGTGGGAGGCTGAGGCAGGAATATCTCTAGAGCTCAGGAGTTTGAGGCTGCAGTGAACCGTGATCACACCACTGCACTCCAGCCTGGGTGACAGAGTAAGACCCTGTCAAAGAAAGAAAGAGAGAGAGAGAGAAAGGAAGAGAGAAAGAAAGAAAAGAGAAAGAAGGAAAGAAAGAAAGAAAGAAAGAAAGAAAGAAAGAAAGAAAGAAAGAAAGAAAGAAAGAAAGAAAGAAAGAAAGAGAAAGAAAGAAAGAAAGAGAAAGAGAAAAAGAAAGAAAGAAAGAAAAGAAAGAAAGAAAGAAAGAAAGAAAGAAAGAAAGAAAGAAAGAAAGAAAGAAAGAAAGAAAGAAAGAAAGAAATTAACTATTTGGGGGAAAAAATGTCCCCAAGGAATAATAAACTTTGATATGAGCTAATGAAATTCTTCACAAAGAGAAGCCATCTAATGCATACTCCCTCAACTCATAGCTGCCAAACATCTTGGCTATAGAATAGGATCTGTGCCCATACTATACTCTCTTTGCTTCCCACCAGGCTGAACGGAGGAGCTTCCCCTACCCATCTCTGAGGTACTCCCTCTCTCCCAAGGGAAACTTGTTGCACCTATCAATCACTGTGGCCCTCACTGCGGCTGCCAGGTTGGGCATGACATCATTGCTAGAGTAAATTAATAAAGCCTCAAGTACATGGAATATGGCCATTCACCTCATGAATGCATTGTTTTCTATTCCAGTCAAAAAGAGGATCTGAAACAGACTGCAATAGTTATTTGTAGTTTTGTAGTTTTGCCCAGGGGCTATATTAACTCTTCCATCCCCAGTCATAAAATTGTCCAAGGAGATACAGACTGCCTCCAGATTGCAAAGAACATCACATTGATCCGTTACATCAACGACATCATGCTGATACAGACAAGCAAAAAGTGCTAGTTCTTTGGAGGTCTTGGGAAGACACAGGCACACCAGAAGGTGTGCATGTATTTATAATTAGTGTAAATGGTATTGTATAATGTTGCCATTCTCTTACTAATTGTTTGTCTATTGGCACTGTGTTTTTAAGATCTATCCATGTTGCTGTGTGTACATATATGATCCTTTGCTTCATAATAGTGGGGGCCAACCCAGATGGCTACTGTCTGTCCGCCTCCCACAAATCTGCAACAGAAATCCTTGTAGATTTCCCAATGTTCAGCTGTGTTAGAATTTCTTTGAGTCCTAGGGTACCTATGTGCTTAATTTGCATAAGTAGTGTGGAATCACTCTCCAAAAAGGCCTCACCAATTTACACTCCCATCAGCCATGTGTGAGGAATCCTATCTTCCTCATTTCTGCCATTAATTGGTATTACCCAGCTTTCTAGTTTTTGCCAGTCTAAGGTGTAAAGTGATACCTCGTTTTAATTTGCATTTCTCTGACTACTAATGAGTTTGAGCATCGCTTCATGTGCTTATTAGCTTTGGGGGTTTCCTTTTCTGTAAATTGCCTGTCATATCATTTGCCCATTATTCTATTGGAGTTGATGTTCTCTTCTTGTTGCTTTGCAGAGCTCCTTGTATATTCTAGGTGTTAATCCCTTGCCAATTTTAGACTTAAAAAAATCTTAATCCTATCATCTGACGCTTAATTGGTCCACGTTCTTTTTTTGTTAAACACAGTTTCTGAATTTTGATGTAATCAAATTCAGCAAATTTGTGCATTGTGGCTTGTGCTTTTGAAGTTTTGTTAAACAAGCCTCCTTCCCTTTCCTAAGCCCAAAGATATCCTTCCACATTTGTGTCTATTAACCCTATGCTTTTTAACTTTCACATTAAAATTTTTAGTGTACCTAGAGACCCCACCCCACACATGAAGAGAAACAGGGGTCCAGTTGTAGTTTTCTTGGTAGACTGAGCCAGTTTTTCCTACTTTATGTGCAAAACAATCCATCCTTTACCCATCGATTTGCTGCAACACCTCCTTTATCCCTGTTGAGTTCCCATAGGTAGGTCTTTGGGTTCTCCATTTGGGTTTCATTGACATAATTTGTCTATTCATAGTAATTAAAAATTGTGGTATACTTAAAAACACCAAAGTTTTTAATTACTATGGCTTTATAGTCGTTCTCAATATTTGGGGGGGAAAGTCATGTCCCCTTCATTCTTCTTTTTTTAAGTTGATTTAGTTCTTCATGGAACTTCCATTACTCCACATAATTTTTAGAGTATATTTATCAATTTTCTAAATACACACACACAACTGTAATTATTATTGGAATGGCAGTGAATTTATGAATTAATCTGATTAGAGTTGACTTAATTATGATATTAAGTCATCCTATCAAGAGATGTCAATTACACAAGACTTAAAGCTCGATTCATGGAGATCTAATATGATCTTGCTTTAATTCCCAAATACTTCGTAATTTTCATTGCTCTGATGATATTTTATTTTGATTACATTTACTTACATTTAAAATTTCTTTTATTATGATTTCTTACAATTACATATTTGTCATCTTTTTTTCTACTGAATTTTTAAATTACATTTTCTAGTTGGTTATCGCTGATGTAGAAATCCTGTTGATTTCTTGTACCTGGGTAACCTTAGCTGGATTCTTATATTCATTCTAATAATTGATCTGTAAGTTCTTTTGGTACCCATCTAGACGGGTTACATATCTACAAATGTGACAGTTTCATGTCTTTTTTTCCAGACTCCACAATCTTCCTTCCTTCCTTCCTTATAGTATTTATTGGAATCTGTAATACTATATTAAACCACATCAGTTATGAGAAACTGAGGTCTTAAAGCTGTATGTCTGAAGTTTCTCTATTATGTGTATTATTTACTTGAGGATGTATAAATTTTATTAAATTAATTTCTTTCTACTCCAAGTTTTATAAGTTTTTGTAATCATAAAAGGTATTCAACTTTATCAAATACTTTTTCTGCATTGACATTATCATATATTAATTTTCTCCTTCTATTATTATATTGAATTAAATGAAAACATTTTCTGATGTTGAACTATCCTTGCATTCCTTGAATATGATGTATTAATTTTAATACAGTGCTGGATTCAGTTAGCAAACATTTTGTTTAGAATTCTTGCACCTATGTTTATAATAGGGCTACAGTTTTCTTTATTTGCATGGTCACCATCTGGCTGTGGAATCAGAATTGTATTAGCTCCATAAAATTAGCTGGCAGACTTCTCTATTTTTCTATTTTCTGAAAAGAAAAAAAAAAAACTGGAATAAAACAGAAAATAAATATTCCTTAGAAGTTTAGCAGAATTCATATGTAGAACCATCTGGGTCTAAGTTTTGGCAGAGAAGAACTGTTGGTAGAAAGAGGAGATATTTGGCCAGGCACGGTGGCTCATGCCTGTAATCCCAGCACTTTGGGAGGCCGAGGCAGGCGGATCACAAGGTCAGGAGATCGAGACCATCCTGGCTAATACGGTGAAATCCTGTCTCTACGAAAAATACAAAAAATTAGCCAGGCATGATGGCGGGTGCCTGTAGTCCCAGTTACTCAGGAGGCTGAGGCAGGAGAATGGCGTGAATCTGCAAGGCAGAGGAGGTTGCAGTGAGCAGAGATTGTGCCACTGCACTCCAGCCTGGGTGATAGAGCAAGACTCCGTCTCAAAAAAAAAGAAAAAAAAAAGGGAGATATTTGACTACCATTTCAATATTTTAAATATTTATTCATTGGTTCAAGTTGATTCATGTCTGTTCAAGTCCAATTCTCCTTGCACAAATTTTGGCCTTTTATATTTTCCTACATATTTTTAATTTATTTTTTAATTTTTTTTATCCTACACAGTTTTTATATAGATTCTTAAACTTGTCGGCATCTAGGTCTTCCTAACAGTCTTTTATTATTATTAATTTCTATCTCTTTTAATTAGTTTTTTCCAAGAACAAACTTTTGGTCTTGTTTATTTTCTCCATTCTTTTCTTCACTATGTCATTGATAAATGTGTTTATTGTTTCTTTCCTTATTTGGGGGGATTTGTGCTGTTTTATTCTTTTTATTTTTTAATTTCTTGATAAACAAATCTGTTTATTTGATGCCATAAATTTCTTACTAACTGTTAAGAAATTCTTGGCTATGCCCATAGTTTTGACAAGTACTGTTTCCATTCTCATTTACTTGTAAAATACTTCTTCAGTACATTTAGTACTATACTGTAAGTGGTAAGTTCAGAGGCTTTGCAGCTTGTCTGCCTGGGTTTGAATCCCTGCTGTATCACTCACTAGCTGTTTAACCACGGGCAAGTTACTAACCTCTGTGTGCCTTACTTTTTTCATTTAAAAACAGTCAATTTAAATGAGTATTAGCTCATATAATGACCAACACAGAACATGCCTGCATAGAGCAAGTGCTATGTAATTGTTAGCTATTAAAGGTTCCAAACATATGGAACATTTTAGCTCTCCTTTAATTGTTAATTTCTAGTGAGATATTAATCTTAGATGGGGGAAGCTTCCTGGCTTCTTCTGAGACGGAGAGGGGAGAAACTGAGGGAACATGTGAGGTTGGAGAACTTGACTTTTTAGAGGCACCAATCTTTACCACTGTGGTGTGCTCCCCTGAAGGCTTTATTGCAAAGTGTGAGTGTGGAGAAGCCAGGCTGCTTTCAGGGTGGAAGACTGTAAGGTGAATGAAAAGGAAGGACAAACAGGCAAGAATATCAAGGTCAAGGACTCTGGCAAGAAGAGGCTCAAGGGATGGTTCATGAAAGGCAGAGCAGATTAAATGTGGGAATTGAGGGAGAAGCAGAATCTGGGAGAACCCCAGGGTGTCCACAACCAGGTGGACTGAAGTGCTGGTTCCTGAGATGGGGAAATCTGAGAAGGGACAATCTGGGAGAGGGAGAGCAGAACTGGGATTCAATTTTGGACACGTGATACTTGGGATCAGTGGATCCAGGCCCTGGAGCCTGGCAGCAGGGCAGGAGAGGAAGGGATGAGAGAGAAAAAAAGGCAGGCAGGTCAAGGTAAGTCATTTTGGAGAGTTTGAGTGTTACTGAGTGCAAAATGAGCACTGGGAGTTGGGAATGGCTGATTCTGTGTTTTGGAAATACCACTGACTCCAGCATGGAGAATGGGTTGTAGGAAGAGAGAGGAGAGGAAAGAGACAAGTTGGTAGGGATCTGGCCCCACCAGATGCTTGGTGTTCCCCAGGGCTGGCTTCATGGGCGTGAAACTTGTGCAGTCACACAGGGGCCCACGCTCCAAGGAAACCTTTGCTTGGTTGAATGCCCTGCATTTGTTATCTTGAAATCCTTAATAATTTTTTCTTTGCACTTGTGTTTTGTAAGTCAAGACCAATGGGACCAAGAAACATGAGCACGTGTAGGGGAGGTGTGCCCAGTCTGTGTGCCCACCACAGTTCCTCACTGCCCCGTGGCATACAGTGTGTGTGCTGCCCCATGAGCACAGAATGATGGTGGGCGCACAATGTGTGGGGGTCCAGTGAAAATCAAAGCCAGAACAAGGCAGATAGGTTACATCGATGACTCAGGCCATGCTCTCTGTCCCAACCAGAAGCTGCTTTGAATGCAGAGGAGGAGCAATGGTGTTCTCAGAAACGCAAACGAGCAAGGAAACGTATCATAGACTTTCTTATGCATGTGACCTCCCTGTAACCAACCACTTAGGCTGAAATCACGACAGAAGGTAAGGGAAGGATACGACAGTCTATATTGTTCTTTTTCCTTTCAGTACTTTCTTACCCAGCAGTAAGCTGAAGGTAGACAATATTGGTAGAATGTGTGCATATCAAGAAGTGAAAAAAAAAATTAAGTTACTTTTGTGCATCATTCCTGCTGTTCTGGTAAGAATGAAATTTGTATGTATGAGCACAGTAGTTCATGTGTGTAATCCCAGAGCTTTAGGAGGCCAAGGTGGGTGGATCACCTAGGCTCAGGGGTTCAAGACCAGCCTGGCCAACATGATGAAACCCCGTCTAAATTAGCCAGGTGTGGTGGCGGGCACCTGTAATCCCAGCACTTTGGGAGACTGGGGCAGGTGGATTACCTCAGCTCAGGAGTTCGAGATGAGCCTGGCCAACATGGTGAAACCTTGTCTCTACTGAAAATGTAAAAATTTAGCCAGGTGTGGTGGCGTGCACCTGTAGTCCCAGCTACCTGGGAGGCTGAGGCAGGAGAATCACTTGAACCCAGTAGGCAGAGGTTGTAGTGAGCCATGATTGTGCCATTGCACTCCAGCATGGGCAACAGAGTGAGACCCTGTCTCAAAAAAGAGAGAAGTCTGTATGTAAGTCTGAGACACAAATGACAAACTGTATAATTTTGATGTGTTGCATGCTAGTTAAATGTTCTTATATTTGCATTTAAAACTGGCATTACACAGTATAAAGATAAATAGAAAAATGGATGCTAATAACTTACATTTTTAAACTTGTTTTTACTTAGAATAACATTAAATTGTTTATTTAAGAAATATCACCAGTCACGGTGGCTCACGCTTGTAATCCCAGCACTTTGGGAGGCCAAGGCGGACGGATCACCTGAGATCGGGATTTCGAGACCAGCCTGACCAACGTGGAGAAACCCTGCCTCTACTAAAAATACAAAATTAGCCAGGCGTAGTGGCACATGCCTGTAATCCCAGCTACTTGGTAGGCTGAGGCAGGAGAATCACTTGAACCCGGGAGGCAGAGGTTGCAGTGAGCCAAGATCACACCATTGCACTCCAGCCTGGGCAACAAGAGCGAAACTCCATCTCAGAAACAAAATAACATGACAAGCCCAGAGAGAGAGACCATGGAAGAAAGGAAAAAGGTTTATATTTCAGTACCTTTTATACCTTTTATCCAATGTTTCCCCTGCTTTAAGAACAAGGGGCCCTGCATTTTTTATTTCCCACCGGGCCCTGCAAATTACTAGCCAGATCTAGTATCATCTCCTGAAAGTCTCACTCAGCCTTCTCAGTCTTTACTGTTTATTCACAAGCCAGACTGTTACAGAGTGCTGTCTTCTTCCTGCCTTTCTCCCAGACATCACTCCTCACTGAGAGGACAAGGTCCTCCTATTGAGTGGATGTGTGTGTAAAGTACAAATATGCTCACACGACACTTTGTAGCTTGATGTTTTCAAATGGTATATTATGAACACATCCCCCTTGCTAATAACCATTCTTAAACACATTTTAATAGCTACGTATTATTCTAACATTCTAACATTAGACCACAATTCAGTGACCCCCTGTTTTCAGCTTTTCAGAGTTATTAGCGATGCGCTGATAAACCTTCATGAACACTCAGCACAGAGCAACAAAAACGTTCCTCTTACAAATCAACAAATATCGGTTGAATAAATGAAATCATAAATTCACAATAATTTTCTTAAATTCTTACAGGTATACTGTCAGGGTCAAAAAGTATGTAATTTGAACAATTTTAATATTCTCCCAAAATGTAGTACTAGTTTGAAACAGTACTAGTTTGAACAATGGATCTCACTGTTGTGAATTTTTACCAAATTCTTTAAAAAAAAAAAAAAACTCTTCTAATTTAATAGGCAGAATTTCCTATTATTAGTTTAATGGTCATTTCTTTGATTTCTAGAGAGTCTGAACTTTGCTGGCCATTTGTATTTCGACCTCTGTGAATTATCAAGGTACCGTTTGCCTATTTGATATTGAGTATTTTGTCTTTTCCTTACTGATTAGTAAGAGTTCTTCATATGTTGATACCAATTCTATATGTCACATATATTGACAATAGGTTTTCTTACTTTGTGACTTGTTTTATAGTTTCATTTGTTCTATTAATGCTCTTTAATGATTTTATTTTATTTTATTTTATTTTATTTTATTTTATTTATTTTTTGAGGCAGAGTCTCACTCTCTCACCCAGGCTGGAGTGCAGTGGTGCGATCTCAGCTCACTGCAACCTCCCCATCCCAGGTTCAAGTGATTCTCCTGCCTCAGCCTCCCGAGTAGCTGGGATTATAGGCATGGGCCACCACGCCTGGCTAATTTTTGTACTTTTAGTAGAGAAGGGGTTTCACCATGTTGGCCAGATTGGTCTCAAACTCCTGACCTCAGGCAATCCACCCACCTCGGCCTCCCAAAGTGCTGGGATTACAGGCGTGAGCTACCATGACTGGCCTAGGATTTTATTTTTAAGAAGTCAAGTTTCTCCATCTTTTTCTTTGGAGATACTTAATACGTTCTCATATATGCTCAAAAAGCCCTACCTCCACAAAGCTCCCGGCTCTACCCCTAAGAAAAGAAATATATTATCGAATATTCTTATGATTTTCTACCATTAAAAGGCGAGTTAAAGCCCTGTTTACATTATTGATATCGCATTCTTTTGTAAATTTAAATTTTTTTTTAAATTTGATTGGACATGTTTGTTAAGTTTTGTCCTGTCATTTGGCTTCCGATGTCTATGTGCCTACACACGCACACACACACAGTCTTTCACTATGTGCTCTGTTTGCTCTTTGTATTCCTTTTATGCATAGGAATGTGGCTCATGTAATGCTCTTGGTTCTCTCTTTCTAGAGATTATATTGGTTCCCTACTATAAGCAATACTGACATCAGCTCGTGAACTCTTCTCCCATCTCTCCTTCCCTCCCCACCCAGTTTTAGTCACCACTCTTAGTTTGGAGCTTCTCTCTGTACTCTTGAGTACAGTTAAGTTTCCTTCTTGATTTGGAGGCTTCAAGTGACATCCTTTTACTTCCAGCTAGTGCCTCTGAGGCAATTAGTCCCTACACTTCAGTCCTCCTGTGCCCCATGTGTGTTGGCTGTGCTATTTCTACACTGCCAGCGCACACGGCATTCACACACTGTCTCTGAGCCCTTCCGTTTGCCCTCTGGATCCACACTCCCTGCCCTTCTCTGTTCTGACCTGTGTGGATTTCATGAACAGTTCCTACGTCCACCACCTCCCGTGTCCTCCACCTCCACCTCAGCTGAGGAGGAGCCCAAAGGACATTGAAAGAAGGGAGGAGAGTGAATTCTGTGAATTCAGGTTAGTGGTTCCCAGGCTTCCTGTCTAATCCTCTTAGGTTGGCAGTGTTTCTCCACCTAATTTTTATTATTTTTATCTATATTATTTATTTATAGTATTTATTATTATTTTTTGAGACAGGGTGTCACTCTCTTGCCCAAGCTGGGTGCAGTGGCATGATCACAGCTCACTGCAGCCTCAACTTTCCAGGCTCAAACGATCCTCCTGGCTCAGCCTCCCAAGTAGTTGGGACCATTAGGTACATGACATCATGCTCAGCTAATTCTTATATTTTTTTGGAAAGATGGGGTTTTGCCATGTTGCCCAGGCAGGTCTCAAACTCCTGGATGCAAGTGATCTTCTTGCCTCTACCTCCTAAAGTGCTGAGATTCCAGGCATGAACCACCGCACCCAGCCCAGTTGACTTTAGATCCAAAAACCACTTCCCTCATCCCTTGGGACCTAGTGGTAGGCCCGGGGTTAGTGCACCATTCCTGATAGTCCCTGAATCCTATTTTTGTCAGTCATCCCTTTGTAAATAGACTTTCTTTTTGCCAATGTGCCTTCTACTTCCTACTGGGATCCAGAATCAGATACATATAGTTTTATCACGGTCTTAGTCCATTTCCATGCTGCTAATAAAGACATACCTGAGACTGGGCAATTTATACAGGAAAGAAGTTCAATGGACTCACAGTTCCACATGGCTGGGAAGGCCTCACAATCATAGCACAAGGCAAGGAGGAGCAAGTCACATCTTACATGGATGGCAGAAGGCAAAGAGAGTGTGTGTTCAGGGAAACTCCCCCTTATAAAACCATCAGATCTCATGAGACTTATTCACTATCACAAGAACAGCACAGGAAAGACCCGCCCCATGATTCAATTACCTCCCCTTCCCGCAACACGTGGGATTGTGGAGCTACAATTCAAGATAAGATTTGAGTAGGAACACAGCCAAACCATATCAATCACCTTTATCCTTATCTTTTCACTTTAGGTTTTCAGTTAAATATATTCAATACTGACCACAAAACTTATATATCCAATGATTTGTTAATTGTCTAAATATCTTTCTCTACTATTCTCCTTAGGAGAGTCTTATGAAAATAACATTCTCTGGGTTCCTGCATGTTCATAACTGGTTGGTTGGTAGCCTTCATATTTGCAGGACAGTTTGCCCGGCTACAAAATCTTTGGCCCATTTTCTTTCCTTAAATATCTTTGAAATATTGCTGTGTTGTTAAAACATAGAATGTTACTGTCTAGGATCTTGATTCCATTCTGATTTTCTTTTCCTTAGAAATAACTTGGAATTTTTTACCTGCATGCCTAAAGGATTTTCATTTTGTCTTTAAGGAACCATAATATCACCAAGCAAAGTCTCAGTGTTGACCAGGCTAAGCTAATTTTCTTAGGACAGAATGTACCCTTTCACTGTTGAGATTAAACCTTCTTATATTTCAGGAAATACTTTTTAAAATTCAGTTTTAAAATATGTATTCTGTTCTGTTGTTTAGGCTTTATTCTCTAGAGCCTTGAATTATATGTATGTTGGATCTCCTTTGCCTAACTTCTGTATCTATCACTTTCTCTCAAATCCTTGTTATCTCTTTATTTCTGTTTGATCTTCCTCACTTTTCTATTTTCTCTATTTTCCTTTTCGAAACAAGATCTGGCTCTATTGCCCAGACTGGAGCGCAGTAGCACCATCCTGGCTTACTGCAACCTCCCCCACTTCAGCCTCCCTAGTAGCTGAAATACAGGTGTGTGCTTCCACGCTTGGCTAACTTTTGTATTTTCATTAGAATACAAAAATGTTTCACCATGTTGCCCAGACAGGTCTCGAACTCATGAGCTCGAGCAATCCACCCACCTCAGCCTCCCAAAGTACTGAGATTACAGGCGTGAACCACCACACCTGGACTATTTTCTCTATTTTTATTACCATTCTTTTGGAGATGTTTACTCACCCTTGTGTTTCTTCTAATTTAATATTCATTTCTGAAAAAATATTGTTTTCTCTCTGTTTTCCAATTCTATCTGATTTTTAGAAATCCTCCTGTTGTTGAGCCATCTCATTTCCATTCTCTTCTCTTTCTGATGTGTGCTGTTCTTTCAAAGCTTCTTTTATTTTTGTAATTGCTTTCAGCTCATTTAGCTTTGTGTCCACATATGTTCTTGCTGTCTATCACAACAGTATTTGGTTTATTTTGATTTCCTTTTCTTTCTCATAAAAACTATTACTTGGAGTTAGATTGTATTTTGTTGTTGTTTCTTAAATTTAAAAAGCTGATTTTTCCTGGATTCTTAGAAGAAAGCTTCTATAGAAGGGGCAGAGATGGTCCAGATGGCTTTCTTTACCTTTTCTTTTATTATTATGAAACACTCAAATGGTGGTCTCTCTATGCAACTGCTTTTTAGCTTCTCAGAATTAAGCCTGGGTCAAAAAGGCATACTGTCTCTAGCCCTGGGTTTCCCAGAGTGCTATGGGAGTTACTCTTCAAGGTAATGCTCTAAGCTTTAAATTTTCATTGTCCAATACAGTAGCCACTAGCCACATGTAGCACTTAATATGTGTCAAATCTGAATTGAGATATATAAAATACCAAAGACAGTATGGAAAAAAGTAAAATAGCTCATTAATACTTCTTTTGTTGATTACTTGATATGGTTTGGCTGTGTCCCCACCCAAATCTCATCTTGAATTCCCACATGTTTTGGGAGGGACCCAGTGGGAGATAATTGAACCATGGGGGCAGGTCTTTCCCATGCTGTTCTCATGATAGTAAATAAGTCTCACGAGAGCTGATGGTTTTATGAGGGGGAGTTCCCCTGCACAAGCTCTCTTTTTGCTGCCCACCATCCATGTAAGATGTGACTTGCTCCTCCTTGCCCTCTTCCACGATTGTGAGGCCTCCCCAGCCACATGGAACTGTGAGTCCATTAAACCTCTTTTTCTTCCCAGTCTCAAGTATGTCTTTATCAGCAGCATGAAAACAGACAATACATTACATGTTGAAACAATACCATGTTGAGCATACTAGATTAAATAAAATATATTATTAAAATTAATTTTGCATGTTTGCTTTTACTTCTTAATGTGACTACTGGAAAACACAAAATTATGACTTGCATTTGCAGTTCACATCATATTTCATTTGGACAGCACTGTTTTAGACTTTATATTTTTAAATTTGCTATTACAATATGACAAAATCTGCTCTCAAAGACTTCCTTCCTACTATCTGAACCTTTTCTCTCACTGACCCCTAGGTTTCCTTCCCTGTTGGATTTGTTTTCTAGACGTTTTATTTCAATATTAAACTTCTGGAATGAGTCTTGTGGATAAGGATTAAATCCTTCAGGACTTAGACCCCTCATATAATTCATCCTTCAGCATCACCTCTTTTGAACTTACCCCTAACTGGCATTTTAGGGAGCCACATCCCAGTGTTGACAGTGATTCTCAGATCTGCTTGCCCAGAGCCTGCTCTGGATGGAGTATGTAAAATTTTTAGAGATTTTGGGGTTCTGTGGTTCAGAGTGCCCCTCAACAGTCTATCTTCATTTCAACAGTCTATCTTCACTTATGGTGCTCCCGATTCACAGCTGCTACCCTGTCCAGTACTTCCTGGTACTCCCAGGAGTTTGGCCATATCTGCCCCTAACACTGGGGTTTACAGAGAATCTTCATCATCTAGTTTTAATAAAGAGATTGCCTGTGGGCTTTTTTTTTTCCTTTTGCTGTTCTATTGATTTTCAGGAAAAGTTTTGGTGTAATTAAAAACTATACTGCTCCACAATCTCAGTATGACTAGAATTCCTTCACTTGCTATATTTAATTTTGTAAACTATGTGGAATTAATTTTGGTGAATAATGTGAACTGGAAATCTAATTTTATTTCTTCATGTTTTTAAAGCAATTCTACTTTTTCTTATTATGAAACTTGTATGTACATATTGAAGAAAGCATACAATATAGACAAGCAAAAGGAAACAAAATACAATTTTATTATAATTTTCCCACACAGAGAGAATCATTTCAACAGTTTGATCTAGATGCTTCTAGGAGATTCAGTATCATTATTTATGAAACAGGGGAAATGCTACATTTTATTGAATCTAATATGGAATCAATTGTAAGAATTACCTTTTGCTACCATTAAGAGAAAAAAACACAGCTAATTAAACTAGACACACTAGCAATCAATTTTATGTATCTTGATATATGAAAATCTGTTAATCTTCAAATCAGATAAAAGTTATAATAATGACCTTACAGGACTGACCTTACAGGACTGTTGTAGAGATCAAATGATATAATGTATATAAAGTACAATAAATGATAATTATCATTCCATCATTTTAATATACTGAAATTTATTTATCCAACCTCCTATTGTTGAACATCTAGGTTATTTCCAACTATTAGCTACTATAAATATTAATAATTTATAAATAAATAAATGTAAACGATCGCCAAATATAAAGTGTTAAATCTTAACACTAATTGGGAAATGCAACTCAAAACAGTGACGAAATACCATCTGCCCTTTTTGAATTAACAGGATTCCTTCAAGTCGAAGAAAAATTGAGAAGACCTCAATGCCTAACAATAGAATGTAACTAAATAAATTGTGACACAATGGTATTCTCGGACATTTAAAAAAAGATGATATACAAAGGTGAACAATTTATAATGTCAAAAGCTATAACTCTTAATGAAAACATAGTTACGCACATCTGTGTACTAATAGGAGATAAAAGAAGAAACAGAAACACATTAGTAGTGGGAGATTTTAATTCACTTCTCTAAGTTCATGACATGCACATACAAAATAATAATAAAAAAGACCTAAAAACATAGCTAATGAGATAAGTCTCATATAATCACATTGACTAATCATAAAAAATACAGACTATAGGCCGGGTGTGGTGGCTCATGCCTGTAATCCCAGCACTTTGGGAGGCCGAGGCAGGGAGATCACGAGGTAGGAGTTCGAGACCATCCCGGCCAACACAGTGAAACCCCGTCTCTACTAAAAATACAAAAATTAGCTAGGCAGGGTGGCACGTGCCTGTAATCCCAGCTACTCAGGAGGCTGAGGCAGGAGAATTGCTTGAACCCAGGAGACGGAGGTTGCAGTGAGCCGAGATTGCACCCTGCACTCCAGCCTGGGTGACAGAGCAAGACTCTGTCTCAAAAAAAAAAAACAAAAAACAAAAAAAAAACAACTGACTATACTTTCCTTTCTAGTGCTTCTGTTGATTCACAAAATTGATCATATATTACTTCAAAAAGAAAACAACAAAGATAGGAATAATGAGACAATACTCTCTGATCACAGTAAGACTAAAAATTAATTCTAATACCAAAACACACACAAAAAATTCTATCTGTAAAATTTAGAACTCTCAAACAATTCTTGGATCAAGAAGAAGTTAAACCCCAAACTGGAAAGTGTTTAGAAAATAATAATAGTGAAAATCCTGAATATTAGATCTATGAGGAAAATTCATAGCTTTTGAGCACTCAGAGGAAAATTCATAGCCTTTGATACCATATTTATGATTAAGAAAGAATCAGCTAAAATGTTCTAAGTATTTAACCTAAGAAATTAGGGGAAAAAAAATAAAGAAAACCAAAAGGAAGGAATCATAAAAGGAAAAGTAGACACCGGTAAAATAGAAAAGAGAAAAAATATAGCAACACTAAATCCAAGTGCTAATACTCTGGGGGTAAAAAGAATATATCAGTGGTTTGGTAACCTAACCCAAAAATAAGAAAGTAAAATTACACAAAATAACAATGACAATTGGAAAATAAACACAAATAAAGAGACAATTATAAGCATTGTAAGAGATACTTTGCTCAACTTTATGTAAATAAATTTGAAAACTAGAAGAAATCAATACTTTTATTAGGTAGAAATAATTTATCAAAACTGACTCCAGAAGAGAAAGAAATAATATACAGACAAATGACCATAGAGGAAATATAAAATGGTGGTGGAGATTTATCCGTCTTCTCAAAAAATAACTGTGTCCAGACAGTTCTACAGAGGAATTTTATCAATTATTTAAGAAACAGGTAATTCCAGTGGTACTTAAATTGTTCCAGTGCCTATTTTTTAAAAGATATTTAAACTGTTTTTGTGAGACAAAACTATTTGACCCCCAAAACCCAACAAAGAGACACACACATACAGCCCACATGCAAAAACACACTTGTGAAGATTAATACAAAAGTCCAAATTAAAATAGTAAAGGAAATACAGCAGTACTTCAAAACAAAATAAAACTAATATACCATGACCAAGTGAAGTTTACTACAGTAATAGAAGAATAGTTCAATATTTTAAGATCAATTAAAATCAATATTTTAAAATCTATTATCTATTCTGTGATAAGGTAAGTATAGTAACATGTTAATGGTAGAATGCAGGTGGTAGGTATACATGTTTGTTCACTGTAAGATTCCTTCAACTTTGGTATATGTTTGAAAAATTTCATAATAAAATGTTGGGAAATATCTATTAATATAATTCATCATATTAATAGGTCTAAGGAGAAGGCTCATAGAATCATCTCCTAAACATTGAAAAGGCATTTGAAAAAATTCAATATATATTCTTAATTTTTAAGACATTTAATAACATAGAAAGAAATAGTTATTTCTTTAGCATATAAAATAGATTCATCTCAACCCATAAGCCTTAGCTGATACTTTTATTAGGAAAAAAATAATTTATGCTTAATGCTTAATGGGAAAAACACTACAAGCATTCCCATTAAAGTCAAGATAGAACAAAAATGTCCAATATTACTCTATTGGACTATTATTTAACGTTGTTCTGGAATAAATAACCAATGTAATTAAAGAAGGACATTAGAGGTATGAAAATAAGAAAGTGGGATATTAAATTATCTTTATTTGAAGATGATATGATTGTATAGCTGGAAAACCCAAGAGACTCAACTAAAAAACTGTTATAAACAATAAGATTGTTCAATAATGTAGCTGGCAACAAAATTAAAAGGAGAATCAAGAGTATATATGTATTATTCATACCCATATGCACATATTCAGTATTTTATCATAATGAGATATTAAGTAATTTTATCATAATCAGATAAAATATTCAGAATTTTATCATAATGAGATACTCATAATGAAAAATGTGTAATAGATAAGTGAATAAAGCCTTGAGATACTACTGAGGACCACACATGATGACTTTAACAATGGAAAGTTATTTTATGTTCTTGGGTAGGCAGTTTCAGTATGAATATGTCAGTTCTTTTTAAATTAATTTACAATGTATCAGCATCCCATCAAAATGCCAACTGTATAGTATGATGAAACCAGCCAATTCTAAAGTTCAGATAAAAATGAACAAACCAAAATAAGAAACTAATTCTTAAATGCCAAGAAATTAGGGGAAAATAGTGCACCAGATAATAAAACACATTGTAGGGCTGTAATAAGTAGAACAGTGCAGTAATGGCCCGGTACTTACATACACAGATGTCAACGGTAGTTTAATGTATGATAGAGGTGGCATTTAAAATCAGGGTGGGGGAGCGGAATATTGATCATTCAACAATAGATCTTGAGATAACCAAGCAGTCATCTGGGGGGAAAAAGTTGAACCTTGACTTTGTATTTTACATGAAAATAAATTCCAGGCTGGGCCTGGTGGCTCATGTCTGTAATTTCAGTGCTTTAGGAGGCTGAGGCGGGAGGATCTCTTGAGGCCAGGAGTTCGAGATCAGCCTGTGCATCACAAGGAGACCGCCCCCCGATCTCTGCAAAAAATAAGACAATTAGCAGGGCATGGTGGTGTGTACCTACAGTCCCAGCTACTCAGGGGGCTGAAGGAGTTTGAGGTTACGGTGAGCTATGATTGTGCCACTGCACTGCAGCCTGGACAGCAGAGTGAGACCCTGTCTCTCTAAAACAAACACCCCAAAATGATCAAAATAAATTCTGGTGGCTCAGATATTTAAACATGGAAAATGAAAGCGTAAGCTACAAGAGACTGTACTTATAATCTTGGAATGGCAAAGACCTTTCTAATATGACATACACATAAAAAACACCCAGAAGCCATAGGAAGATTTGTAAATTCGACTACATTTTTTAACATTTGTAAAGCAAAAAGCATAAGAAGTTAAATCCCAAGAAACTGCAAACTGGATGGGATTATTTGCAATTCATAGAACAAATGAAGCATTCCTGAAAATGGAAAAGAACAAGAGCAATCCCAAGAGGGGGGAAATGTACAAAGGCTCCAATGCATACATTTCTCAAAGGGTGTGATATGGCCCCCAAAGAGCAAAAATTGCTTCTTGAGGGACAAAGTATCTCAGACATTGCAATGGTCTGTGGCCCTCCAAAGCTGTTGTCTTAATCCACTTATTTTTCCAGATGAGTTTTAGAATAAAATTCCATGTGTGTTACTTGGAGTTTCAAAAATTCTTAGATTAATTGGGGGAGAATTAACATCTGCAGAAAATCTGCAGTCCACTGTTCTCATTCCGGAACATTTCTTGCCGATTCTCAGATATTTCTCATTCATTCAAGCGTCCTTTCATATAAAGTTTTATGGCTCTTCCCACGTAGGTCTGCACATATGTTTTAGTTGTTTAATAATTTGGGTTGGTTTTTTGAGTTATATTTTTATCCCAATATTACTTTATACATATTTATTCCTACCACATTTATTTTATAAACTGCCACTTTACCAAATCATATTAGGTTTTGACTCTTTACCCCTCCATTTTATTTAATTTCCAAAATGAAAGTATCATTATTGTTTTCTGGATATAAAAGTACTACCCATTCATCATTTTAAAATGCAAAGAACTTAGAAGAGTAGAAAGTGAAAGCCCTTCAGTAAGTCTACTTTTGGGGTAACCACGATTTCTTATTCGCTCTAAGTATTTTTCAGTTAATTATCTGGGGTTCCCAGATAGAAAAATCATCTCATCTTTAATTAACATATGACAAGGTAATGTTTGGAGCATTAAATCAGTGCATTTTCTTTAAAAAGTAATTTTAATTATGAAATATGTTGAATATACAAAAAAAGTATAGAAAGTGATGACAGACACCCATTTCAGCGTTACCAGTTTAACACTTTGCCATACCTATCCCTCCCGTATTCTTTTCTCACTCTGCCTCCCCCAAGAATACTACTCTCCTAGAGTTGGTGGATGTCATTCCCATGTGCTTACAGCATAAGTATATATCCACGGCAATGTATACAAGTCTCTTGCGTGTTTTTTTAATTTATATGAACAGTGGCATACTCTTCATATCTTTTTAAAATCTGATTTTTATATTTACTCCTGTTGATACATATAGATTTAGTGCATTCCTTGTATCTGCTTGCTAGTATTTTATTGCATGAATATTTTTCCATTTCCTTTTTAAGGTACTGTAGTATTGTTTCTCTTTTTAAACTACTTCATGCAGTACATGAGAAACATTTTTATTCAGGTCTCTTAGGCACATGGGAAAATTTATCTAGGGGAGATACATGTAAGTGGAATTGCTAAGTCACAAGTTAGGTGCACCTTCGTCTTGATTAGTCCAATACCACCAAAATCTCTCCAATGTTGCACCAGTTTACTCTCCCACCAGCAAGAGTTCTTGTTCCCCCGAATCTTCTCCATCACTAGGTATCATCAGCTTTTAAGTTTTGCTGATCGATAGATGTGAAATGTATCTCCTTGTTGCTCTAATTTCATCCTGATTACCAGTGAGTTTGCAGAGTTTTTCACTTTTATTTACCATTTGGATTTTCTCTTAGAATTCTCTGTTTAGAGCCTTTGCCCATTTTCCCATTTTTCTTCTTATTGATTTGTAAACGTTCATTATATATTGTGGAGACTAATATTTTGTTGCAAATAGTTTCTCCCAGGTGGTGGTTTGTCTTTCACTTTATGATATGTTTATTGTACATAAATATTTTGTTTTTAGGTAATAAAATGTATCAATTTGCTTTTACGATGTAGTGCTTTTTCTATCTTACTTAGCAAATCCTTCCCATCCCAATGTTCTAAACATGTGTTCCTACATTTATTTTTATAAAATTTTGCAAATTAGTCTTTAATCTACCTGGAATTTATTTTTATATAAAATAAGGTGGGAATCTAATTTTATCTTTTCTATGTGAATAAATCACCCCAGCATTGTTTTCTCCCTTTGTTTAATTTTAGAAAATGTCAAACATACACCAAAGTATAAAGAGAGAATAGGATCATAAACTTCATGCGCTCATCACCCAACTTCAATAATGATCTAATCACAGCCAATCTTATTTCACCTCTACCTCCAAATACTCCTTCTCTTGAATTATTTCGAAGGAAATCCAGACATCAAACAATTTCACCTGTAAATATTTTAGCATGAACCTTTAAAAGTTTAGATATCTAACCACCATAACACTATTAAATCAAAAAACAACCCCTTTATATCAATAAACAAATTTCTACAAATTATATCATTTTCTTTTTGCAGTTTGTTTTAATCAAAAACCAAATAAAGTCCATCCACTGCATTTGGTTGGATGTTTCCTAAATTTATTTTAATCTGTAAGTATCTCCTTTCTCATTTTTTCCTCTTGAAAATTCTTTATTTAAGAAACTGGACTGCTTGTTCTGTACAGAGTCCCACATTCTAGATTTGCCTGATTGTATCCTGTGGTATCCTGTAACGTGTTCATCTGCCCTTGTGTTGCCTGTAAGCTGAAAGTCAGTCAGTCAGTCAGCCTAGCGACTTGATCACATTCAGGTTTGATGTCTGGTAGGAGCACTTCCGACAGGATTTTGTGTACTTCCATCAGTAAAGGCTATAATATCTAAAATCACATTTTTGGGATGTTAGCAACCATGGGAGATTATTCTCTAGATCCATCGCTTCATTAGGGCTTTTTCAAAAGGTGATATTCTAATTCCACTACTCCTTGATCATTTATTACAGCATCACTTATTAAATACTCCATCGTGTTCTCACCATTTGTGCAAATCCCTTACACACGTGGGTCGGTTTCCAGACTCTTTTACATTCTTTTGACCTATTTGTGTGTCTTGGCACTAATACCACATTATTTAAACTACTCCATTTTCTTAGCTGGCAGGAGAACCTATCACTGAACTCATAGGCTGATACACACACTTATCAAAAAAAAGAGCTCTTTTTGACTCTCTGTGATTGCAGACATATTCTGAAATCAGCTTAAGTTCCAGAGAAAACTCTCTTTTTGTTTTGGAATGGTACTGCATCAAATCTATATATTAATTTAGATAAAATTTTCATATTTATGATATTGAGTCTTCACAGCCATTAACGTGACTTATCCATGGATTTATATCCTTCAGAGAAGTCTTTTACATCCTTCAAAGAAGTTGCATAATGTTCTTTTTAAACTTCTTGCATATCTTTAGATCTTGTGAGTGGAATCTTTTTAGAAATTACATTTTTAAATGATTTGTTGCTGGTATAGAGGAATGCAATCAATTTTTGTACATGGAATTTGTATTTATTGGGCTTGGCAAACTCTATTATTCTGATAGTTTGTTGGTAGATTTCCTGAAAACTTATTTCAAGTGTGAGCAAGGGTATTTTTACCTGGGAATAATGACACTTCTATCCTTTCCAATCCATATATTTATCTTGCCTTATTAATTGTGTTTGTCCAGTACAATATTGAATACATGTGGTCATAGCAATCAGTTTTACTTGTTTTTTTTTGTTTTTTTTTTTTTTTTTTTTTCTCCTTCTTCTTTATTTTTAAATGGAGACAGTCTCATTATATTGCCCAGGCTGGTCTCAAACTCCTGCGCACAAGCAATCCTCCCACCTTGGCTTCCCGAAGTGTTGGGACTAGAGGCTTGAGCCACCACACCCATTTTTGTTTATTTTTGCATTCAATAGGAATGGTTTTTGCTATTCACAACTAGATAGTATGTATAGTGTAACTTTTTTATACATACCTGATATGGTTTGGATCTGTGTCCCCACCCAAATCTTACCTTGAATTGTAATAATCTCCACGTGTCAAGGACAGGACCAGGTGGTGATAATTGAATCATGGGGGCAGTTTCCCCCAAACTGTTCTGGTGAGGGTGAGTACGTTCTGGCGAGATCTGATGGTTTTATAATGGGCTTCCTCCGTTGTTCGGCACTCATTTCTCTCTCCTGCCATCCTATGAAGAGGTGCCTTCTGCCGTAATTGTAAGTTTCCTGAGGCACGCCCCCCGACCCCAGTCATGGGGAACTGTGAGTCAGTTAAACCTCTTTTCTTCATAAATTACCTAGTCTCAGGCAGTTCTTTATAGCAGTGTGAGAATAGACTAAGACAATACCCCTTATGAAACCAGGCATGTTCCTCTCTCTTCCCCAGATAACTTTTCGTAAATGAGCATTCAATTTTGTCACATGCTTTCTCCCACAATTGTTGAGCTGATAATATGGTTTTTTTTCTTCTCATATATTACTGGGCTAACTATGTAAGTACTTTTTAAGATTAAACTTTCATTCCTCAAATAATCTCTACTTGGTTATAATGTTTTCTTCCATTTTTCATGTATTACTCAATTTGTTTCACTAATACTTTATTAAAGATCTTTGCCTCTGTGGTCATAAGTAACTGTGTTACAGCAGGCGATCCTAGTAGTCGCCTTCTCTGTTTTGGTATTAAGGTTGCATCAGCTTCATAAAATGTGACAAGGCACTTTCCTTCTCTCTCTATTCACTAGAACATATTGTACAGGATAAAGATTTTCTAGTCCTTGAGGTTTTGATATATCTCACTTATAAAATCATCTATACCTAGTAATTTTATTTTGTCTTGTTTTTGTGGTTATAGTTTAAAATACTGATATGATTTTATTAATGTTGTAGATCTATTCAAGCAACCCCTTCTTGGGTCAGTTTTATAAATTCCATTTATCTTAGAACATTGTTCAAACTTTTAATTTATTGTTGCAAAATTCTTCATAGCATCCTCCTTTGACTTATTATATCTGAAGTTTTGTTCCCCTTTTCATTTTTAATGTTATTTATTTGTGCCTTTTTCTTGATAAATCATGCTGGAAGTTTATATATTTTATTAATCTTTGCAAAGAATCAATTTAGGGTCTTGTTTCTCTTCTCTTCTGTTAATTTGTTTCATATTTAATTGATTTCTATGATTTTCTTTGTTCTCATTGTTATCATTGTCCTTGGAGTTTACTTATCTCTATTTTTCTGGAATTGGATACTTAACTCATTGATGTTCCATCTGTTTAAAGTACTTTCTTCTTTCAGTATTGCTACTCATATTTTTTTAAAACATGGCACTTTTATTTTTGTTTCATTTCCTAAATTAACGGGGCATTTTGGCAATCTACTTATAATTGATTTCTAATTTTATTACACTGTTATCAGACTATATGATCTGCATGACATTGCAATTTTCAAAAACTAGTCTGGTCTAGTACTAGGGTGACTTTTATAACTATTCCATAGATACTTGTAAAGACTAATTGTTCTCAAAATTTTCAATATAAGGTTTTAAATAACTTTATTCTTTCAACCTTGTTAACTGTGTTGTTCAAATCTTCTCATCTTTACTAGCTTTACTTTTCATCTCTTTGACGTATCAATAAGAGAGAGCACATTAAATATCTCCATGATTGTGGATTTGTCTTTTTCTTGTAATTCCAGAAATATCTTGCTTTATATATTTTGAATTTGTTGTTGGATGCATACAAGTTTAGGATTCTTACATGTTTCGGGTTGTTTCTTATCATCTTATAACATTACTCCTTGTTTCTATTTTTTATTTTTTGGTCTCAAAATCTATTTTGCCAGATCTTAATATAACTTTTAAATTTGTTTTTGGATTAAATTTCTCTAACATAACACCTTCCAGTTTTTAAAAAATTATCCAGTCATCACTGGGCATGGTGGCTCACACCTGTAATACCAGCACTTTGCAAGGCTAAGGTGGGAGAATCACTTGAGCCCAGGAGTTCAAGTCGCGGTGAGCAATGCTCACGCCACTGCACTCCAACCTGGGCAACAGAGCAAGACCCTGTCTTTAAAATAGGAAAAAAAAAAAAAAAAAAAAAACAATCATTCTGACACATAATCCTTCACTATAGACCTGTTCACTTCCCCAGCCCCAATCTAAGTATCGTTGTCTTTTAACTGGCAAAATTATTCCGTTTACACTTATTTTGAGTACTAACATACATTTCCTTGATCTTATTTTGAGAACTTTCTGTTTGCCATCCTTTTTCCTTACTTCCTCTCCCCCATCTCACCTCCTCATTTCCTGCTTTCTGTTTGATCAATCAGATTTGTTTATTTCCTCTCCTCCTTTCTTCTCCTAATTATTTGGAAAGCTTTATTTAACATCTGTTATATTTCTCTGCTTTCAGATGGTATGCTTAAATTTTTATAATGCATGCTTGAATGACCAAACTCTGAGTTAATCAGTATTCATGCCCTTGTCTCAAACCATTCAGGCATCTGATAACCACTCCCTTCCACATTGTCCATGTTATCCTTGTCTAGAAATTTAATTCCACACTGTTTTAAAACTTACCCAAACTAATGCCCTATGTCATATCTAGTCTTCTCACTGAACAGCTGCTGAACTTTAATTTGTACTCCTACAGCTCTGGCTTTTGCAAACTTCCCTCTTTGTTTCTATCATCTGGGTGTTTGTGTGTGTGTGTGTGTGTGTGTGTGTGTGTGTGTGTGTGTTTATGTGTAAGGGAATAAATAGAACCCATACTTTGAAAGTATTACGGAATATTTGATCCAGGATTTCTAGGAGGATTCTAGGTGAGAGAAAAAGGGGTACCACGTCATCTCAGTTTGTTATTTCCTAAATTGAATGTCACGTCAAGATTTTCTAGGCATTCATATACATGAACTTAGAGAAGAAAATTTTGTTAAACATATAGAGTATTATATTGTATACACTTTCCTGCATCTTTCTTTTTTCTATCGGTAATAAGCATCTTTTCTTGTCAACATCTATGTATCAATCTGATTCATTTTAATGATTACAGTGTACTGCATAGTATGGATTTAAAATAGTTTATTGAACCACATTCTGTTTGATGGACACTTAGATTATTTCCAAGTTTTGCTATTATAGAGAATGCTGCAGCAGACAGCATGTACAAGCTGCCTTAGGAATGTGTGACAATGTTTCTTGCTCTAAGGTAGCAAAGACATGGAATTATGTTATAGAGTGTACAGTTTTTCATCTTAGTCCTGCCCAAATGCCCTTAAAAGTGGGAATGCCATTTTGAGTACATATAATACAAACTTCATGTTGCTCTTATAATGTATGAATGTATTACCCCCATCTTGCCAACACTTATTACATTCAAACTTAAAAAAAAATTGCTAAGGTAATGAGTGAATAGTAGTACCTCTTTATTTTACTTTGCAGCAAGTTCCCTGATTATTAGTAAAATGAAGCATCTTTTAAAATAGGATTAGGGACCATTTTAATTTCCTTTTCTGTGGATTGCCTATCCACATCCTTTGTCCATTTTCTGTGGACAAAGATTGCTGGATTTTTTTTTTCTTCTTGATTTGTAAGAGTCCTTTCATCTTGATCCTAATCCTTTGTCTCTTAAATAGGTTGCCAATATTTTTAGCATGCTTGTCATTTTTCAAAATCTTTTGTAGTGTCATTTATCATGCAGAATTATGACTTATAGTGTAGTCAAATTTATTAAACTTTGCATTTATGGCTTTTGGTTTCTGTGCTTTATCTAAGAAGCTGCCTGTGCCCCAAGTTGATACTAAAGTCTCCTACATTTCTTCTAATACAGTTGTTTTACATTTTCCTCTTAGGATTTTAATTTATTGAACTTTTTCCTTATGGATAGTGTGAGGTAGGATCTAATTTTATTCTTTCCAAATAGTATACAATTTTTCCAATATCATTTATTGAATACTACATAGTTTCCTCAAGCATTTGGCATTGTATCTTGTTTAAATTAATAAATCAATGAACACGATATAGCTGAACTCTATTCAGTTCTGTTAATTGAATAGTCTTTTCCAGCACCAATAGCACACCCTTTTAATTCCTATTATTTTATAAAATTATGACTCTTATAGAACAAAAAATAGATTATTTTAAATATTCCTCTGGTCAATTCATGTACATTTGTTCTTCCATATTAATTTTAGAACCAGCTTGTAAAATTCCATGAAAAATCATATTGAGTTGCAATTGATATCTCATTGATTTTAAAGGCTATTTTGAAATAATTTGTTTTCCAAATGCTTTAAGCTTTTTATTGGCTTAAACTTCTGTTATGAATTTTTCGTTTTATTGCATGCAAGAAAATACAGCCTTCTCCCAGCAGTAAATGCTAATTGAGAACCTACTCAGTTGTATAGCCACTGTACTAGACTCTGAGGATTGAGTGGTCATGAGACATTTTCTCTGCTCTCTTGTGGCTTAAACTTCCTACCTTTTGAAACTTATTAGCATTTCCTTTGTGGGTTAGAAGAATGATTAATTTTTTTTAAATGCTAACTGGAACGTGTTAAGATTATATACTCTATATTTGTAGATTGCCGATTTTGAAATGTATCTAGTAAATAACCTTATTAATGAAATTATTCATATCTCTCATATTTTTATTTCTTTTTGCCTACTTGATTTGACAAAGACTAAGCGATGCAATAATATTAAGGTCTCCCATTAAGATTGTGACTTTGCAAAATTCATCTTAGTATTTCTCATAGCTTTTGCTCGTATATTGCTTTTTAAAAAATACCATTTGTTAGATTTTTTAATAAAGAAAATGTTAAAGAATATCCCATAATCCCACCATCAACATAATCTTTGCTAACCCCCATTGTGTGTGCCCATGCATGCACACACACACGGCTAGGAAATACAAATGGTAGAAAAACACTGAAAACAAAAACTCAAGTTTTCTGTGTCACTATCCCTCTTTCCACTGTTAACCATCGGCAGGCTTTATCTTTAGTAACCTTCTTTACCTCCAGTGCTGTCCCATAGAAGCTTCCGTTTCTGGAACTTCAGTGATGAATTGGATGTGGGCTCTATCTAATGACACAGCCTCCATCACATCTTGGAGCCGGTGTTCTCAAAACCCTACCCCAGTCCTGTTGCCAATGCCTCCTGCTCTGAAAGTCCTTAAGGCTAAGAAGCCTGCCTTCTAGAGCAGTGCTTATCAGGCGTCTACGTGCACGCAGATCCCGAGGCATGTTGATAAAAGCAGATTCTAATTCAGTGGGCTGGTGTAAAACCTAAGATTCTGCATTTCTTTTTCTTTTTCCTTTTTTTTTTTTTTTTTTTTTTTGAGACAGAGTCTTACTTTGTTGCCCAGGCTGGAGTGCAATAGTGCAATCTCGGCTTACTGCAACCTCCGCCTCCTGGGTTCTAGCGATTCTCATGACTCAGCCTCCTAAGTAGCTGGGATTACAGGTGTTACCACCGTGCCCAACTAATTTTTGTATTTTTAGTAGAGACAGGGTTTCACCATGTTGGCCAAGTTGGTCTTGAACTCCTGACCTCAGGCAATGCACCTGCCTCAGCCTCCCAAAGCGCTGGGATTACAGGCGTGAGCCACTGCGCCCAGCTGTTCTGCATTTCTAACAAGGTAACCAGGGTGATGTTTGTGGGCCACCCTTTGAGGAGCAAGGGCCTGTCCTTAAACTTGGCTGTACTTCGGAATCCCTTGGGGAGTTTTATAAAATACTAATATCTGGGTAACACCTCCCAGAAATTCTGATTTGGTATGGGTTACAGTCTACACATAGAGCAGTTGAAAAGCTCCCAGGTAATTATAATATGCAACAAAATTTGAGAACCACTGTTCTACAGATGGTGTCTCCTTCATCTCCACACTTGCTTTTGCTGCAAAGTTACACTCAGCAGGTGCTTGAACGGATGCAGTGCGTGCGGCTTTGGTAGGCTTTTCCCCTGGCGTCCTAGAGAGGACCAAGCTCTCTGCCATGTGCTTCTCAGAGTAGGCTTTCTTTGCCTTGGAAAGTTCCAGGCCCTGAGGATGCTTCTCACTTTGTCTTATTCTGCAATCATGGGGCATGTCCCTGAAGTTTCATGCTCCCTCAGGGTTCCCCTTCTACCAGGAAGGCACTGTTTTTGTCTTGTGGTATCTCCCAGAGTGAGAGATAACAAAATCAGAACGTTCTGGCTATGCTGAAAGCATCCATTGAGCAAATATATCTCACCCCATCTTTACTTCCTAAATCAGATCGTCTTCCCAGGAGATCTTCTCCATCATCCAGCATCGAACCGAGGCCTGCCTCCATCTGCCATTGTCCTACCTGACCCCCCTTTATTCAGCTTTATCTTTGCAGTGCCTTTCCTTAGAAAAAGTGGTCCTCAGAGTGGGTCCCCAGGCAGTCACCTCAGCATCATCTGGGAATTAGTTAGAAATTCAAAATTCTCAAGCTCCACCCCAGACCTACTGAAGCGGAAACTCTGTGGGCGGGACCCAGCAATTAGTGTTTTATCAAGTCCCCCAGATGATTCTGATGCCTGCTCAAGTTGGAGCACCCCTGCCTGAGAGCATCAGATGATGATTAATTTGGCCTGGGATAGTGTTCAAGCATCACTAGGTTGAAAAGATTCCCCAGGTGAATCTTAAGTGCAACCGGGGCAATGAAAACTGCTTTAGAGGGTCCTAATTCCTTAACAGGCCATTTCTCGGGGACCGAGTAATACCCTGATCTCCAGCTACAGTGGTTCTGGCAACTTGAAACTCACCTAGTTAGTGATGCTGCTAGGATTTTATACTGATCTTCCTCTTTTCTTAAATTTGTCTGGATTTTCTGTAACTCTTGGGATTAGGTGCCCCAGTATCTAAGGGGAGAGTTGTCATCTGCTCCAATGGTACGTGCTCTCTCTCTCTCTCTCTTTCTCTCGCTTTCTCTCTCTTTCTTGTTTTTCTCTCTTTCTTCTCTTGTTCTCTCTCCCTCCACCCCCCCGTCTCTGTGTGTGTGTGTGTGTGTGTGTGTGTGTGTGTGTGTGTGTGTGTGTGTAAGGGGTTTCCTGGATATGGTTCCCTCGGGAAGAATCATTCTAATCTCCTCTCTGAGACCTTGCTTCTCTTCCTTAGTGAATTTCTGTGCCCTCAATCACCGTTTCTGGTCTAGTAACAGCTTAGACATGGCCCCTTCTCAAATGCTGTGCCTACATTTATTTCCCTTTCCTGTAAGTCTATTCTGCCTTCAAGATCACATTTGCCATTTCATATCCATCCAGTCTGTTCCCGAGATCTCAATGTTTCTCTCCAGAAAATCTGTCTCTTCCTCCAGCTTAGTGGAGCTGTTTTTAATTCTGTTTCCTTTCTTCTACTGCGTCTGTTGTGATCATCTGAGGCATACTTTGCTCCAGACACCCTGATTTCCTGGACAACTGAATTCTCAGAGACAGAGTCCTTCAAGTATGAGCTTCCTTAGCTCTTTTTGTAATGTTTTGTGTTTGCGATGTTACTGAGTTGTTCCTCTGTGAACCTAAGATGATAACACATCTCTTTATAACAGATTTCCTGTTCCTTCTTTATGTTAATAAAATATGCTATTTTGAGAGTGAAGCCTGGAGTTGAATCTCTAAATCCAAGGCCATGATTATTCCAGAGGCAACTGTAGACCTTATGGTGGGGTATGTGAACCCCAAGAGCCTGTGGGGAAGCCACATTAATTCCCAGCTCTCCTTAGCCCTGTACCACAAGGCAACATAGAAAGACGTGGGGTTTTTGGCAGCCTCTCTCCGCTGTCTACCTCAGCCTCACAATAGCAATACAGTGGTGCAGGCTCGCAAGTGGCATTGTAAGGCATGGAACTTGGATGCAGTATAAATTGTACTGAAAAATCATAATAGCGATAGGTAATTGTTCCTTCTCTTAATGTATAAAAGGTCTGTGTGGGCCGGGCGCGGTGGCTTACGCCTGTAATCCCAGCACTTTGGGAGGCCAAGATGGGCCGAGGTCAGGAGATCGAGACTATCCCGGCTAACATGGTGAAACCCCGTCTCTATTAAAAATACAAAAAAATTAGCCGGGCGTAGTGGCGGGCGCCTGTAGTCCCAGTTACTCAGGAGGCTGAGGCAGGAGAATGGCGTGAACCCGGGAGGCGGAACCCTTGCAGTGAGCTGAGATAGCGCCACTGCACTCCAGCCTGGGTGACTGAGCAAGATTCCGTCTCAAAAAAAAAAAAAAAAAAAGAGGTCTGTGTGGCAGGATATCAAAGAGATATCTGCACTCTCATGTTTATTGCACCACTATTCACAATAGTCAAGATTTAGAAGCAATCTAAGTGTCCCTCAACAGACAACTGGACAAAGAACATATGGTACATATATGCAACGGAGTACTATTCAGCCATAAAAAGAGAATGAGATCCTGTCATCTGTAACAACATGGATGAAACTGGAGGACATAATAAAGTGTTAAGTGAAACAAGCCAGGTACCTGCTTGGGAGGCTGAGACAGGAGAATGACATGAACCCGGGCAGTGGAGCTTGCAGTGAGCTGAGATTGTGCCATTGTACTCCAGCCTGGGCGACAAGAGCAAGACTCCATCTCAAAAAAAAAAAAAAAAGAAAAGAAAGAAACCAGGCACAGAAAGACAAGCTTCACATGTTCCCACTTATTTGCGGGAGCTAAAAATTAAAACAATAGAACTCATGGAGATAGAGAGTAGAGGAGGGTTACCAGAGGCTGGAAAGGGTAATGTCGGGGAGAGGAGGGATAGTTAATGTGGACAAAAATATAGACAACAGGGTGATGATAGTCAATACAAATTTATTATACATTTTAAAATAATTAAAGGAGTATCATTGGATTGTTTGTAACACTACAGTAAGGATAAATTCTTGAGGTGATGGCTACCCCATTTACCCTGATGGGATTATTATGCATTATATGCCTGCATTAAAGTACCTCATGTACCCCATAAATATATATATACCTACTATGTACTCACAAAAATTTAAAAATTTTTTAAAAGGTCTGTGTGGTAGCCTGAATAATGATGTTTCTGTCCAAAGATGTTTATGGCTTAGCCTCTGGAGCCTATGGCTATGGTAAAGGGATATTGAAGATGTGATGAAATTAAAGATATTGAGATGGAAAGATTATGCTAGATTACCCCAGTGGGTCCTAAATGTAATCATCAGGGTCCTTCTAAGAGGAGGCTGGAGGCTCAGAGTGAGGAAAAGTTGGTGTAACAACAGAACAGAGACAGATGAGAAGATGCTACACTGTTGGCTTTGAAGGAGGAGGAAAGGATCACCAGCAAAGGAAGACAGAGGGCTTCTAGATGCTGGAAAAGGCACGGAAATTGATTCTAGATGCTGGAAAAAGCACAGAAATGGATTCTGTCCTAGAGCCTCTGGCGGGAGCATGAATATGCACCTATATTTTCAAGGTGATTATGCTCCTTGATTCTGACCCAGTGAAACCCTTTTGGACTTCTGACCTCCAGAACAGCAACATAAGAAGGTTGTGTTGTCTTAAGCCACTAAGTGTGGTAATTTGTTACAACAGCAGTCGGACACTAACAGAGTCTATATATGGGTAAACTTTATTTTACTTATAATCAAAGTATACTGTCTACAATGCCTGTCCACAGGGGCCCTGAGGCCTACTGGCATCTTCAGAGAACCTTGTGGCCTGTGCTGAGGCAGGCACTGTTTTGCCCTTTTGCCCAGGGTGAGCTGCAGCAACTCTTAGCCTAAGGCCTCAGGAACCAATTCAACCCACTTTTGCCAAGGCTTATGCCTGTATAAAAAATAGCAGCTTGCCTGTAAAAAAAAAAAAAAAAAATCTGATGGCCTGGTCCCCTCAAAAGCCTCGGTCCTTGAGTATTAATTTGCTCCCTATGTTCCACTGCTTGTTCAGTAGGCACTAGGCCCAGTGTGTCAGCTAGGAACGCTATCCTGAATATGCAAACTTCGCCACCCTAACTGGGGCCTTCTTCCCCTGAAGGATCCAGCCTGCCCCTGTACATTTATGGCTTATGGGGGGTGACCAGAATGGGTACTTCCCATAGACAGCTGGCTCCTGAGAATGGAAGACGAAGCAGCTGAGCTACCCAGACCCAGCTCCTGCCTTCAAACTTCCTACCAAGCATATCACCTCCCACTTCCAAAGACAGAACCCAGGGAGCAGACAGAGGCCAGGGGTGCTACCCAGAGGGACCTCTCTCCTCCTGGAAGGAAACAGCAGAAGTGAGGAGATGAGTTTCTCCCAGCACACTCATTGAACACTGTGCACCAATCAAGCCCAAAGTTCTACAGAATCTATCTCATTGAGTCGCTGCAACGACCCTATGGAGATCAAGTCTATTCGCATTACCATTGAGTTCTACACTGAAACCCAGAGAAGTGAAGCAATTTGCAACAACTACTAAAATAATTTTGTGCTTCCAATCAACTAATTCAGCAAGCATCTCTGTTCTGCCATGTTCTTGAGTTGATCCCAATGGCCCTTCCTCCAGAAACAAGAGCAATGCTGTGGTTGAGTGCCAGTGAGCATTGGTGGGTAGGAAGTTTAGTTCTTCTTCCTCTGTTTCTCATTTGCTATGGAGCCCCCACTGATCTGCACCTGGCCTTCAATATCATCACCCATGTGAAGCTTTGCAAGGCACGGGGGACCCACACATCTCCCATAGGTCAATCCTGCGTAATTCTGGAAAGTCAGCCCCGAACGTTGCAACTGGAAACAAAATTTTGTTTTAGAAAAACAAATCTGACATTGTCACTCCCCTGCTGCAAACCCCTATATGGTACCACATTGCTCTTAGGGAAAGTTGCAACTGTTTAAAATGGCCCATGAGGTTCTGCCATGTCTGGTAACCTATTCACCTTGCTAGTCTCATTTCAAGTCACCTCCTAATTTCTTTTTCTAATTGAATTTTAAAATGTTTATCAAAGTACATGTATATGGTTTAGAGTCAAATAGCAGCATGAACTTACAACAAAAACAATAGTCCCCACTATATCTTCAGTTTACTCTCCCACAAGACAGTCACTTTTCATGCTTTCACTGGTCTGCTATTTACCTTTGTACTTCAAAATAATGGTTTATACTGCTAGTTTCACATTTTTAAAGAAAATCTGTTGACTTTTTAGTAAAAAAGAAGAGTATTTAGTTATCTTACACCACACCACACATATCCCCCTTTTCCCATCCTTCCAACATAGTTACATCACAATTTTTGTTGAGTACTCAATATTTATATAAGAACTGTATAAATATTGACCATAGCTGAGTCATGTAGTGTACTATTAATATATGCTTTTCTTGTATGATTTTTGTTTTTTCCAGAGTTAATAATTGCTTTGTTTTTATCATTTGCTAGTTTTCACCCATTTTTCCCTTTGCCTTTCTGTGGGATCTCATTTCCTGGATCCCATGCTTTTCTGTTTCTTGATTTTTCTCCCTCGTTTAGCTGTAGTCATATGTCTTCCAGTAGCATCTTGAGAAGGAACACATAAGAGCTAACTTTACTTTTTATCTTGCATATCTGAAAATGTGTTTATTCTACTCTTAGGGACAGTTAAATTATAGCTACATGAGCTTCAGAATTCTTGGTTGGAAATAGTTTTTTCTTATAATTTTTAAGTCTTTGTGTCACGTAGCTTGCAGGGTTGCTGTTGGGAAGGTATACTGTTCTGGTTCCCAATTCTGTCTATGTAACTTTTTCCTTTCAGGAAGTTTCCAGGATCTTCTCTTTATACTTGATGTTCTGAAATTTCACAACAATATGCCTAAGTGTGGGTCTTTTTTCATTGGGCTACAGTGTTTCCTTCCTTCCATCCTTCCTTCCTGCCTGGCTGCCTGCCTTCCTGCTTTTCTTTTTTCCTTTGAGACAGAATCTCACTCTGTCACCCAGGCTAGATTGCAGTGGTGTGATCACGGCTCACCGTAGCCTCAACCTCCTGGGCTCAGGCAAATTCTTCTGCTTCAGCCTCCTGAGTAGCTGGGACCACTGGCACAAGCCACCATGCCCAGCTACTTTTTTAATTATTTGTAGAGATGAGGTCTCCCTATGTTGCCCAGGCTGGTCCTAAACTCCTGGGCTTAAGCGATCCTCTCGCCCCAGCATCCCAAAGTGCTAGGATTATAGGCAGGAGCCACTGTGCCTGGCCTGGAGTGTTACCTTTCAATACTGAAATTCAAGTCCTTCAATTCTGGGAAATTTTCTTGTATTTTTTTGATTATGTTCTCCTTTTTGCTTTCCCTTCTCTTTTTCTAGAGCACTTATTAGCATCATTCTAGACCTCCTGAATTGATTTATTTCTTCTCTCTTTCTTGGTCTCTGATAGTTGGATGTTGGACCTCCTGGATTGATTCTTTGATTTTCTCATACTTTATACCCTATTTAACAACAAATGTTCTTAGCTGGGCAACATGGTGAGACCCTGTCTCTATAAAAAATACAGAAAAATTAGCCAGGTGTGGTGGCACATGCCTGTGGCCCCAGGTACGTGAGAGGCTGAGGTGGGAGGCTCACTTGAGCCCAGGAGGTCCAGGCTACAGTGAGCCATGATTGCACCACTACTCTCCAGCCTGGGTAACAGAGCAAGACCCTGTGTCAAAAAAAAAAAAAAAAAAAAAATCTGTTTTTATTCTAACTTCTGGGTTATCTGAACTGTATCTTCCAACCCTTTTGTGTTATCTCAACATTCCCTTAAAAAATACATGTGTAACATTTAAATCTTATTTTATGACTGCAATGTATTGTCTCTTTTTCCTCCTAGTTGCCTTTTTCTATTTTCCTGAATCTTTGGTCTCTGGCTTTCATTATACAGTTTTCCACAAATACCTGGTGACTCTTGACTATCATTCATGTTTAAAAGTGTGATGTAAGAAGCTGACCGGGGCCGGGCACAGTGGCTCACGCCTGTAATCTCAGCACTTTGGGAGGCCAAGGCGGGTGGATCACCTGAGGTCAGGAGTTCAAGACCAGCCTGGCCAACATGGCGAAACTCCATCTCTAGTAAAAATAAAAATAAAAAAAGTTAGCTGGGCATGGTGGCCTTTGCCTGTAGTCCCAGCTACGGGGGAGGCTAAGGCAGAAGAATCACTTGAACTCAGGCCAAGATCACACGACTGCACTTCAGCCTGGGCAGTAGAGGGAGACTTCATCTCAAACAAACAAACAAACAAACCAAAAAAACAAGCTCTATGCACCTGGGTGGGGCCCAAGGGTGACCAGGCCGAGACTGGAGATTTCATTAGAGGGCTTCAAATATCAAATCGTGGTCTCTGTACATCTTTTCCCCATGCCAGGTGGTTTCCCCAGAAAAGAATTCTCTAGTCTCCTGACCTGGAGAGGGAGGGAGACATGGGAACAGCTTGAAGCCCAACTGCCCACATCCTGTACACAGCATGGGAGGACAAGGTGGTAATTCCACCCTTTAATTCTTTCATGTGTTTTCCTCCCAGTTTTAGTCTGGAACTCACTCTTTCCTTTGCAAACGCCCTAAATCCTGAGTCGCCTCCAGTCAGCTTCTCAAAGATTCAACTTCTTGTCTTCTGCTGTGCTGGGAGGTATAGTTGCTTGCCTGGCTAAATGAGGTTTCAAGCTGTCCTCTCCTGTCGCTCCCTCTCTCTGCCCTGTGGTCCATGCCTGTGGTCCCAGCTACTCAAGAGACTGAGGCAGAAGAATTTGCCTCAGCCCGGAAGGTTGAGGCTGCAGTGAGCCATGATCATGCCACTGCACTCCAGCCTTGGTGACAGCGTGAGAGTCTGTTTCAAATAGAGAAAGAAGTGCCAGCCTCCCGTGTCTGAGCCTTTCCCAGGTCCCCAGGTCCCAGGGGCCGGTTATTTTGCTCCTGGCAGGCTCCCCTTCCTGCAGGCTGAGATGTCAGCTTTCTCCACTTTGCAAGTCCCTTACCATCATCCATCTGCCCTCCAGCTTCCAAAATCTTGTGAAAATCTCCTGTCTGCTTTGGTCTCCTCTCCTGTTCTCTTTATCCTGTGGGTTTATACGTTTTTAAATTCCACTAAAGTTCATTTTGGTGAGGTTTCAGGAGTGGGTAGGAAAAACACATCTTCAAACAGCCATCTTATCTAACGTTCCTGACATTTCTCCGTGGTTTTCTTTGTGTGAGCAGCATCTGCTTCCTCTGCAGTTCTCAAACATGCCAGAGTCGTCCTGCCTTTGTGCCTTTGTGTGTGCTGCCTCCCCTCCTGGAACATGCTCCCCTCCTTTCACCTGCTTGTCACCTGGCTCACAGTGACTTACCAGACACGCGTCAGCTTAAAAGTCGCCCTTCACCAGTCCCGCGCCTCCTGCCTACCTAAAGCGGTTCTAGTGACTAATTTGTCACATACCAGCGCTGCTGCTCCTGAATCTTCTGTGACCCATTCTTTCCCTCTCAGACTCAGGAGGTTTTCAGAAAGAGATAGAGAAGCCAGGAGGGGTTCCTTCCCGGAGCCTGGAGCACCCTGCGGGAAGCCCCTCGGGCCTGGGCTTCACTCACCCTCTGCACCGATGCCTGGCTGCTGCCCTGAGTAGCTGAGCCCGTCCCTGGGATCCCTTCCAGCTGCTGGCCAGGAGCAAGAGGTCAGCTGAAACAAGGCCTTCTCTTTGTTCTCCCAGCCTCCCCACGCATCCTGGATCTTTTCGTTGCACTCTGTTTTTCTCTGTTCCTGTCACTCTCTGTGTGTCTCTCTCTATCTCCGTCTCAGTGTCTCTCTCCCTGGCTCTGTTTTCTCCTCTCCTCCTCCTCCCCACCCACTTTCTCTTCTCCCATTCTCTCTCTTCTTTCCTGTCCACCCACCTCATTTCCCCTTTGTCTGTCTCCACGTTCCTCCCGCGCCCTCCCTGGCTCTGGCTCTGAGGTTCCCTCTCTCTCTCTCTCCCTGGTACCCACGCACTCAGAAGGCACCTCCGCCTCCTTTCACTGCCTCTCTTCAGGTGCGTGGCTGCCAGGGCCTTCCTGCAGCGAGACCCAGGTGTAGTGTGGCCCGGTGGCCGACCGGACCGCCTGCTGTCTCACACCCTTGTAAGGTTACTATTTATCTAGTGCAACCGAAGTTGGCGCACACATCTGGCGCCTGGTACTTAGTGCAATTATTTATGATTTCCACCAAGATTTAAAAGCTCATCGCCGGCCTTGTAATGCAGTAACTGATTGCGCTGCTAATGTAATTAAGAAAAGATTATGATGTCCACGTGGCGTACCAGATGGTGGCATTCATAGTAATCGGCGTGCACAACTGGCAGACAACTGCACAAGGGCAGCCGAGCGGAGGCAGCTGGAGACCAGCATCTTCCTCCAGTCACTCAGGAAGGAGAGGAGGCTGCTGGGAGTGCTGGACAGGGAAGGGTGGGGAGGGGAAGGGGAGGAGAAGAACCCAAGAGGAGAGGACGGCTCCAGCTCCCCTGATCCTAAGTGGGCTCCTAAGTGGGCTCTGTTTTTGCACACACACGCACATGCACTGATAAAGTTTTGCTCATACACATGCACTCAAGGGCACATGCAGACACACACACACACACACACACACACACACACACAGAGACCTCCACGAATAAGGGACTCTTGCCTTCGTGTATTCAAAAACTTTGATGAAGTGTCTAGTTGTGCTAAGCCCTGAAAATATATCAATAAATAAAACAGTGATTCCCTTCCTTGTGGAGCTCAACAGATTACAGAAGGAAAACCCACTGATCAAATTACCACAAGAATACATGAAAAGTTGAATTGCATTTAATATTACAGAGGAAGGTGGATTGTGTTATGAGGGCTTTGTGGGGCGTTTTACCGGGTTGGGGAGTTCAGGGAAAGCTTCTCTGAGGAAATAACAACTGAGGTGTGATCTGAAGAGTGAGTAAGAGCTAACAGGTGATAACAGAAAGCAAAGGTGTTTGAGCAGAGGGAGCATGTGCAAAGGCCCTGGGGTTGGGGGTGGAGTGGGGAGAGCACAGCTAATACACGAGTCTAAGAAAAATCCAAGGCAAACTTAAAGAAGAAAAACAAAACTGTGTGCCAAGACTTTTAATAAAGCTATGGTAATGAAAGCAGTGTGGTATTGGTGCAAGGGTGGACAAACTGACCAATGGAATAGAGGAGAAAGTCTGGAAACAGACCTACACATACACGATCCCTATAATGACAAAGACAACACCATTGCCCAATGGGAAAGGAGTGATCTTTTCAGTAAATGGTGCTGGGTCCATTGGATATCCATAAGAAAATAAGTGTGTCTTGACCCCTATCTCACACCACACACAAAAATCTATTCTAGATTACTGTGGAACTTTGCAGAGCTAAATGTGAAAGGTAAAACAATAAAGCTTTTTTTTTTTTTTTTTTTTTTTTTTTTTGAGATGAAGTCTCGCTCTTTCACCCAGGCTGGAGTGCAGCAGCACAGTCTCAGCTCACTACAACCTCCGCCTCCCAGGTTCAAGCAATTCTCCTGCCTCAGACTCCTGAGTAGCTGGGATTACAGGCGCGTACCACCATACCCGGCTAATTTTTTAATATTTTTAATAGAGATGGGGTTTCACCATGTTGGTGAGGCTGGTCTCGAATGCCTGACCTCAAGTGATCCACCTGGCCTCAGCCACCCAAAGTGCTGGGATTACAGGCATGAGCCACCATGCCCGACCCAGCCAACAATAAAAGTTTTTACAGGAAAACATAGAACAGCTCTATGACCTTGGAGTAAGCAAACGTGTCCTAAACAAGTCACAAAAAGGCTATGTAAGAAAAGAATTTATAAATTGAACATATTAAAATTTCTATTCCGAAAAGATACCAGCAAGAGAGTGAGAAGCTAATGGAAAGAGTGGGAGAAGATGTTTACAGCTCATTTAATGAAGAACTTAGATTCATAAGATACATAAAATTTGCTACGACTCAATAAGAAAAAGACAAACCACTTTTTTTAATAGGAGAAAAAAACTTTAACAGGCATCTCACAAAAGAAGATATTCAAAAGGCCAATACACATATGATAAGGTGCTTGACTTCATTAGTCATAAGAGAAATGCAAACCAACTAAAATTACAAGATACTGCTACTACCCACCATGATAGTTAAAAAGACAAAACATCAAATATTAAAGAGGACATGGAGAACAAGGACTCCCATTCACTGTAGGTGGGTACTTCGGCAAATTCATTATCTACTAAAGCTGAATATATGCATACCCGTGGCCCAGCAATTCCACTTCTTGGTATGTGCCACACTAAATGTTTATCATGGACATGTACTAAAGTGTCCATAGTTGTACTGTCTAGTCAAAAACTCAAAACTATCTAAATGCCCATAAATAATAAAATGAAAAAATTTATCAAAATAGATAAATTGTGGTATATTCATGCATTTAAATATTATACAAAAATGCAAATAAGCAAATTACAAAAGGGTCTGATATCATAGAACCTTGGAGAGACTTGGCCTCAAAGACGCCATGTGTAAGGGAAAGTGGGAGTGGCACATGGGGCTTAAAACAAGGGGGTTGACTGAAGGCTGGTGGATAATGCTATCTATTCCTAGACCACCCAACCCTACTCCTACACGCAGAACACCCAGAACTCCAGTGTCTAGCCACCAGGCAAGAGGTCAGAGGGTTCCTCATTGGAGAAGGCCCCAGCAAAAAAGACTACCTCATTCTAGCCCTACCTCATTTGGGGTCTTCGGCCCAACTACTCATGTACACAGGGCTCCCAGTCAGCTTTTCATTGCCTGCCTCTTAAATATAAACAGACAACCAAGATAAAATAAGAGAAATCAAGTGTATAAACAGAAAACGTGACTCCAGAGGAAAATCAAGATAACATGCAAAGTAGAAGAGTATTTCAAAAGAATCAAATTAGTGTGCTCAGAAAAATTAAAGATGAAAAACTTGTGACTAGACTGTACTGTACTGTCCATAAAAAAGGAGCTATCAATAAGAAAGGACTCTGAGAAATCAAAAATTGAAGTGCTGAAGTGAACAATTCAATAGAATTAAAAGATAAATTTAAAGGATTTTCCCAGGAGGTAAGATCAAGATAAAGGAGGCAGAAAACACAAGAAAATAAGAAACATAAAGGATTTATTTAAGGGTTTCAATAGTTGACTAATGGTAGATCCAGAAAAAATTTATTTTAAAAGGGGACATGGAGGAAGAATTAACAAAGATATAATACAAGAAGTTTTCTCACAGCTGAAGAATACAAATCTACAGAATAGACAGAACCACTGAATGCTCAACAAAGATGAATGCAAAATAATCAACATATAGACACACTGCCGTGAAATGTCAGAACACCAAAAATAGGCAATATAAAAAGCTTCAAGAAAGAAAAATATGTCATACATAAAGGATTAAGTACCAAAATGCCATCAAATTTTTCAATAGTAACTAACATTGGATGCAATATTTTCAATATCATCAAAATTCTGAGAGAAATCACTTTCAACTGAATTTATATGCCCAGCCAAACTATTGATCAATGTGAGATTGAAAGAAAGAGCCTCAGAAAGTTTACCTCCAGTGCACTCTTTTTAAAGGAAATTATTTGAGAATGTGCTCCAGCAAAATGAGGGACTAAACCAAGGAAAAGGATACATGGTATCCAAGAAACAATGTGCCAACCCAGAGAAACAGCAAAGAGAAATCTCAGAAGAGAAGCAATGCACAGAGCCAAGGAGGAGCCAATCCACATTGTAGATGGAGTTCCTGGAAAGGGAGGGTATAATAAAATATGGAATTGGATGGGAAGGCTGGAAACAAATGAAAATATGATAATGGCAAATAGCACAAGCGGAAAAGGGCAGGTAGAAATTCCAGGTTGGGGGTTGGGGTGCGGAATGGTATTAAAAAAATAAAATACAATCATAATACACGACTTGGCTCTCCAAAGGAACAGTAGTATTTAAATAGTGTTTTTTGGCGTGGAGGGGTATAAGCTAAACGCTCACCTATCACAGCAGGAATACAATGACTAATGAAAGATACATAATAAATCAAGAAACAGAAATGGAAGCATATTATTGCAAGTGATCAGAGATACTGTAACTAAGAGCTGTAAAGGAGCTGAAAAGTGGCTTCTGGGATGAGAACTAGGGATTCAGGGTGGATGTGGGCAGAGATGTATTTTTTTAACCAATGTATGTAACACACTGATGTCTTTTTTAATGGCCTTTAACTGTGGTTGCTGAGTAGAACTCTGATTACAGGTGGTCAAGAACAGATTCAGGGAAACTGGTTAGGAGAATATCTCATCAGTATCAGCAGGAAACAAAGGTTTATTGGACTAGATTTGTGGTTGGTGGAGATGGGGACAAGATGATGGAAAAAACGCCATTAGGAGATCAAATCGACAGTCCTTGCTGGTGGGTTGGGTGAAGGGATAGTGAGAAAGATGGGGATCCAGGGAGGACACCTAGTTTCCTGCTTGTGTATGTGGGTGGACAGTGGCCCTCCACTGAGAATCCTGGTCAAGAATCAAGTTGTTAGGAGGAAGTAGTGGACTCAGATGGAGACAGGTAGAGTTTAAGGTGCTTGGGAGGCAGGGAGGAGAAGATGCTAGACAGGAGGTTATAAACACAGCTCTGAGCTCCCATCACATACCCCGGGCTAGGCAACAAGCCTGTTAATGCAGGTGAGCTCTCCTAGGGAGGGACTGAGGATGCCAGAAAGAAGTAGTTGATGGTATAAGGGTGACACTGGTCTCACATCAGATATATCCAGCACAGAGACCTGAACTGGTACAGATCTCAACATAGTCACACATCCTTACAGGCACACTTGTAACTCAGACCCCCCAAGGATTAGCCTTTACTTCAATTTTTTTTTTTTTTCGAGACAGGGTCTCACTCTGTCACTCAGGTTGGAGTGCAGCGATGTGATCACAATTCACTGCAGGCTCTACCTCCCCAGCCCAATCAATCCATCCACCTCAGCCTCCTCAGTAGCTGGGACTACAGGTGCATGCTACCACACCCGGCTAGTTATTTTTTTATTTTAACTTTTTGTAGACACGTGGTCTCACTATGTTGCCCAGGCTGGTCTCAAATTCCTGGGCTCAAGTGATTCACCCACCATGGCTCCCCAAAGCACTATGATTACAGGCATGAGCCACTTTGCCTGGCCTAATATTAAAATAAGATAGTTCAAGCACTCATCCCCATGCTGTGGAAGACCTCCACCAATATTTCTATCCTTGGGTTTCCAGAAAGTCCCTCCTGAGTCAGATCGCACTGTAGCTACCCTCAGCACGGGCCCCAGCCCCTAACTGTGGTCCTGACTTCCAACTTTGGCTGATTGTATCCACACCCTGCCCCATTTATTTTCCCCAAATGGCACCAACAAAGGTTGTCGAGTGTAGCAGACTTCTATTAAAATGTAGGGACAGTTACAGTACACAACAGGAAGCAAATTAAAACTCAGTATCAGGCATCATTGTTCCTAGAAATTTATCAGCTGTACTGCCTGTACAGGGAATTCTGTACTGGCCATGACTTCCCTTGGAATCCCTCCCTCCCTCCCTGTTAGGGTCCTGTTCATTCCCTCTGGCCTTTCCTCCCCTCTCCCTTTGTCTTGTCTCTGCATCCTCCATCCCCTGCCTTCCAGGCTGACCCCAGAAATTATGCAAGAAATTCAGCTCTCTGTTCTCCTTCACCTTGCAGACCTTGCCAGGCCACTTACAACACCCAAGGGGGCTGACAATTTATTTCACCAAACAAAGAGCCATCTCTCATGAGATGAATGATGTCCGTCCCCTAGAACGGTAAACTGGCTGCCTTCTGGCCATTCTTTATTTTTATTTTATTTTTTATTTTTTCAGAGGCAGGGTCTCACTCTGTTGCCCATGCTGGAGTGCAGAGGCATGACCATAGCTCACTGCAGCCTCTAACTCCTGGGCTCAAGCAGTCCTCCCACCTCAGCCTCCCAAGTAGCTGGTACGACAGGTGAGTACCACCACACCTGGGTAATTTTTTATTTTTTGTAGACACAGGGGTCTTGCTATGTTGCCCAAACTACTGGTCTCAAACTATGGGGCTCAAGCAATCCCCCCGGGCCTTGGCCTCCCAAAGTGCTGGGATTACAGGTGTGAGCCACCACACCCAGGCTGGCTGTTCTCTAAAAAGCACCCCTCACACACACTCATAGGCAGGCATCTACATTTACTTTTACATTTGCTCATGTGCACACATGCTCATAATTGCATGTACACACTCATGTGCACACATTCACACTTATACACACTTGGACATGCAGATGGGCTAAAGGCTTTTCACAGTGAGCATCTAGGGGTAGATGGAAATCACCCCCTCAGGTTAACCCCACCCCCAGTGTGAATGTGTGCATGCACATGTCCGTGCATACACTGACTCTGCTGCTTTACACACTGAACCATTTGAAGGGAGTCTGTTCCTGAACCCGTGCCTGTTACCTGGGGAAAGGCCTCTCCTCTGCCCAGAAGCTAGAACTGAGCTGGTGAGCCTGAGTTGGCTAGGACTGTGCTGGGGTCTAAAACATGGCCCTGTCACAATGTCACAGAGGCGACCTCACCCTGGGCAAACAAGCCAGGAATGGGGGGCTGTGGCAGGAATAACGGCCCCCTCAAAGACGTCCATGCCATGTCCTAATCCCCAGAACTTGGGAATATGCCAGTACCCACGTGCACAAGGGGGCTCTGCAGACATGATTCAGCCGAGGATCTTAAAATGAGCTGGGCAGGCCCAATGTAACCACAGGAGTCATGAGGGAAAGGGAGGCAGGAGTGTCAGAGAAGATGACAGGACAGTGGGGGAAGAGGTCAGAGGGCTGGGACATGGGCTTTGAAGATGGAGGAAGAGGTCCCAAGCTAAGGAATACAGCAGTCCCTAAAAGTTGGAAAAGGCCTGGGAAGGCTTCTGCCCTAGAGCCTCTGGAAGGAATGCAGCCCTGCCTTCCTCTTAATCTTAGCCCTGTAAAGCTCCATTTAGACTTCTTCACAACTGCAAGGGACTACATTTGTATTGTTTAAGCCACTAAATCTGCTGCCATTTGTTTTGGGTTTGTTTTGTTTTGTTTGAAACAGAGTCTCACTATGTTACCCAGGCTGGAGTACAGTGGTGCAATCTTGGCTCACTGCAACCTCCGCCTCCCAGGTTCAAGTGATCCTCCTGCCTCAGCCTCCCAAGTAGCTGGGATTACAGGCATGTGCCGCCAGGCCCAGCTAATTTTTGTATTTTTAGTAGAGACAGGGTTTCACCATTTGGCCAGGCTGGTCTCAAACTCCTGACCTCAGGTGATCCACCTGCCTTGGCCTCCCAAAGTGCTAGGATTACCAGGTACGAGTGACCACACCCAGCCTGCTGCCGTTTGTTACTGCAACATTAAGAAACTAGCACAGGTGTTTAATTAGATCCCATTTGTCAATTTTGGCTTTTGTTGCCATTGCTTTTGGTGTTTTAGTCATGAAGTTCTTGCCCATGCCTGTGGCCCGAATGATATTGCCTAGGTTTTCTTCTAGGGTTTTTATTGTTTCAGGTCTAACATTTAAGTCTTTAATCCATCTTGAATTGATTTTCATATAAGGTGTAAGGAAGGGATTCAGTTTCAGCTTTCTACATACGGCTAGCCAGTTTTCCCAGCACCATTTATTAAATAGGGAATCCTTTCCCTATTTCTTGTTTTTGTCAGGTTTGTCAAAGATAACATGGTTGTAGATGTGTGGTATTATTTCCGAGGGCTCTATTCTGTTCTATTGGTCTATATCTCTGTTTTGGTACCAGTACCATACTGTTTTGGTTACTGTAGCCTTGCAGTATATTTTGAAGTCAGGTAGCATGATGCCTCCAGCTTTGTTCTTTTGGCTTAGGATTGTCTTGGCAATGTGGGCTCTTTTTTGGTTCCATATGAACTTTAGTTTTTTTCCCAATTCTGTGAAGAAAGTCATTGGTAGCTTGATGGGGATGACATTGAATCTATAAATTACCTTGGGCAGTATGGCCATTTTCACAATATTGATTATTCCTATCCATGAGCATGGAATGTTCTTCCATTTGTTTGTGCCCTCTTTTATTTTGCTGAGCAGTGGTTTGTAGTTCTCCTTGAAGAGGTCCTTCACATCCTTTATAAGTTGGATTCCTAGGTATTTTATTCTCTTTGAAGCAATTGCGAATGGGAGTTCACTCATGATTTGGTTCTCTGTTTGTCTGTTTTTGGTGTATAGGAATACTTTTGATTTTTGCATATTGATTTTGTATCCTGAGACTTTGCTGAAGTTGCTTATTAGCTTAAGGAGATTTGGGGCTGAGACGATGGGATTTTCTAAATATACAATCATGTCATCACAAACAGGGACAATTTGACTTCCTCTTTTCCTAATTGAATACCCTTTATTTCTTTAAAGAGCTTCTGCACAGCAAAAGAAGCTGCCATCAGAGTGAACAGGCAACCTACAGAATGGGAGAAAATTTTTCCAATCTACCCATCTGACAAAGGGCTAATATCCAGAATCTACAAAGAACTTAAACAAATTTACAAGAAAAAAATCAAACAACCCCATCAAAAAGTGGGTGAAGGATATGAACAGACACTTCTCAAAAGAAGACATTTATGCAGCCAACAGATACATGAAAAAATGCTCATCATCACTGGCCATCAGAGAAATGCAAATCAAAACCACAATGAGATACCATCTCACACCAGTTAGAATGGCGATCATTAAAAAGTCAGGAAACAACAGGTGCTGGAGAGGATGTGGAGAAATAGGAACACTTTTACACTGTTGGTGGGACTGTAAACTAGTTCAACCATTGTGGAAGACAGTGTGGCGATTCCTCAAGGATCTAGAACTAGAAATACCATTTGACCCAGCCATCCCATTACTGGGCATATACCCAAAGGATTATAAATCATGCTGCTATAAAGACACACGCACACGTATGTTTATTGCAGCACTATTCACAATAGCAAAGACTTGGAACCAACCCAAATGCCCACCAATGATAGACTGGATTAAGAAAATGTGGCACATATACACCATGGAATACTATGCAGCCATAAAAAGGATGAGTTCATGTCCTTTATAGGGACATGGATGAAGCTGGAAACCATCATTCTGAGCAAACTAACACAGGGATAGAAAACCAAACACCACGTGTTCTCACTCATAGGTGGGAATTGAACAATAAGAACACATGGACACAGGGTGGGGAACATCACACATCGGGGCCTGCTGGGGGTGGGTGGAGGGGGAAAGGATAGCATTAGGAGATATACCTAATGTAAATGATGAATTAACGGGTGCAGCACACCAACATGGCACATGTATACATTTGTAACAAACCTGCACGTTGTGCACATGTACCCTAGAACTTAAAAAAATAAAATAAAATAAAATAATTAAAAAAAGAAACTAGCACAGGTGCCCTGAGGTGCTGCCAGCTCTTGGAGGCCAGAGATCAGGTGTTACCTCCTGCGAGACTCAAGTTCGGACCTCCCTGGGTCATTGCCCTGCAGCTATCTGAGGAGCTCACAAAGACTAAGGAGAAAAGTTCTTCCCAGGCTGCCAGGGAGCATGGGCTTTCCGGGACTGCGTGATGTGGCAGCAGGAGGAGGAGGAGGCTCTGGAGAAGGAGTTAGGCCTGATCATGAAGCAGCCCCTCCCCAGAGGCCACTCCTGCAGGAGGTGAAGCTGGAGGCCAGGGACCTCCTTTCAGGAACAGTGGCCACGAGCCCCTGGGTGTGTGGCTAAGGAAGGGGCAAACTCTGCCATCCTTCAGTCTCCCTTTGGAAGGGATTCCAGGTTCTTTAGCTGATGATAGCCAAGCCCCCAGCCTCAGAGGGGAGCCAGTCAATTTCAGCTCGTGTTAATTACCAGACCGGGCAACTCAGGTGCGGGTCTGTGCCGGCCATCTCTGGACCCCACGCTGGAAGAGCTGTCCAGCAAACACCAGTGAGCATGTGTAGGGGGCGGCAAGGGACAGGAAGCCCAGGCCCATCTGGGGTTGCTACAGAAAAGGGGATCCTCTTGGGCCCATGCAATCATCCAGCCATGTTCCTGGGCCTTCTGAATGGAAAATTCCAGGGCATCCTCAACCTTAGTTCCTCACACACTTAGATGAGATCCTAAGTGTCTCTCTTGACTTTGTGCTCATAATTCCAGCAGAACCCATGGTTCTCCTGGGCTGTGGCAGCACAGCCTCCAGTATAATCCCAGGAAATGACCTTGGATGAATGTCTTGAGTTCTGTAGTCCTCAGTCTCTTTCTCTGTGAAATGGATCATGTAATAGTTATCAACCTCACAGTGCTGTTTTAAGGATTAGGTGAAATAATGAGTATAAACTCCCTGGAATAAAGCATAAGAAAAGACCTCTTTTTAAAAATCTTTTAAAGTCTGGACACCAAATTTCTGAATCACATTCTGGCCCGTCACCATCTGATGCCCACCAAGCACTGGCTATCCTAAGAAAGTGAGTACCCTGGGCCATCCGGAATTTTCTGGGTTTTGCAGATGATTGGATCCCACCCCCACACTGGCCACTTTTCCAACTCCACTTCCCTATTGATAAATGTTCTGATGTAAATGACGAGTTGATGGGTGCAGCACAGCAACATGGCACAAGTATACATATGTAACAAACCTGCATGTTATGCACATGTACCCTAGAACTTAAAGTATAATAATAATAAAAAATTTTTTAAAATTTAAAAAAAAGATAAATGTTCTCAAAAATTGGTGGAGAATCCTAGAAATCCTTTCTAAGTATTTATCTATGAATGCTAAAGGATAAGAGAGCAAGAGTGGTGTTTATTATGGTGAAAATGGAAAATTCCATGGCCAATAGCAAAGGTATTATTAAACATACAAAATGGGTTTGCTGACCAAAATGTTATGCATTGATATAAAGGTATCTATACATTTTCTGAAAATTATGATGATGTATCTGTATGGAAATAGAAATATGTTCATGATATATTAAAAAGCTCATTATTTAAAACTATTTTTAAAATAATTATATATGTAACATATAATACATACATTTTGATGTATATATGTGTGTTTATGTCAGATACACACAAATATCTTAGATTTATGCACACATCTTATATACATATACACATATACATATAACTTATATTTTAAAACATGTATATGTGTATATCTGCATGTGTGTATGAATGTATATACACAGAAAATGGAAAAACAATCTGGAATTAAATAGACCAAAAAGTTAGTGATTGAAATGGTTATTACTGATTAGTGGAATTTCAGATGCTTTTTATTTTCTTCTTTATAGCTTTATGCATTGTCTGAAAAAAAGGCAATATGTATATACTAGTCTTTTCGCAATGTTAAAATAAGACATTTTACACACACAAACAGTATTGATGATGTAATAAAATATCATGAAACCACCAATCAACTTAAGACATATGTTACTTTTATTGACAGGAAAATTACTTTATTTTTTAAAATATGTGTTCCATGTCTTTGTTATTGCAAACAGTGCTGCAGTGAACATATACATGCATGTGTTTCTTTAATAGAATGATTTATACTTCTTTGGGCATATACCCAATAATGGGATTGCTGAGTCAAATGGTATTTCTGTCTTTAGGTCTTTGAGGAATTGCCACACTGTCTTCCACAATGGCTGAACTAATTTACACTCCCACCAAGTGTATAAGCACTATTCACAATAGCAAAGACTTGGAATCAACATAAATGCCTACCAATAATAGACTGGATAAAGAAAATGTAGTACATATACATCATGGAATACTAGGCAGCCATAAAAAAGAATGAGATAATGTCCTTTGCAGGGACATGGATGGAGCCAGAGGCCATTATCCTTAGCAAACTAACACAGGAACAGAAAACCAAATACCACATCTTCTCACTTATAAGTGGGAGCTAAATGATGAGAACACATGGACACATAGAGGAAATGAAACAAAATAGGGCTTTTCAGATGATGGAGGATGGGAAGAGGGAGACGATCTGGAAAAATAACTAATGGGTACTAGGCTTAATAACTGGGTGATGAAATAATCTGTACACCAAACCCCTATGACACAAGTTTACCTGTGTAATAAACCTGCACTTGTACCCCTGAACTTAAAATAAAAGTTTTAAAGAAAAGTTTTCTATTATTATTCAAATAAGAAATATATAAAAATAAAGTCTCTAGTTCACCTCATTTTTATTGAATTATGAAATTTTATTGAAAAACTTTAAAATGTAATATGAAAAATTGGAAAATATATGCCATATTTTTGGATGGAAAATCTTAATATAAAATGTCAATTCTCCCAACAGTAATGTATAAATGTAATGAATTACATAATAGTAGCATTATAACTCATTATAATGAGTTACATTATAATACCATCTGATTATAGAACCATTTTTAACTGGATGAAATGACAATGAAGTTCCTGTAAAAAGAATAAATGTCTAAGAATGGTCGAAAAAAATATAAAGGGAAATATCTTGCCTTGCCTTATAGATATTAAAATATACTATAAAGCCACTAGAATCCAACAATATGGTATTGGCATAGAATTAGTGGATTCACAGAAAACTCTGGAACAGAATAAAGAACCCAGAAATATGTCCTAGTATGAAAATTTAATACATAATAAATACCTCCTTAAGAAAAAAATATTAATAAACAATGCTAGCAAAAAGCAGCTATTTGTAAGAAAATGAAGTTGGCTCCTTCAAACCATATAAAAATTTAAACTCCAGTGGGTTAATAAGACTTCAATGTAAAAACAAAACATGAAACCTTAGAAAAAAATTTAGGTGAATACATGTATAATGCAGTATGTAGGGGGTCACTTTTACCTATGACAAGAAACCTAGAATCTATAAAGAAATAATCATTTTTGACTACATAGAATTTAATCTCATCCAGGAAATTTTTATTTCAGATATTTTATTTTTTGGTTCTAGAATTCCCATTTGCTTATTTTTATAGTCTATTTCCAACTGAAGTTTTCTATTTAATCATTCATTGCTAGTATATTTTTCTTCATGTCCTTGAGCATAGTTATAACAGCTACTTTTAAATTCTCGTCTCTTAATTCTAACCTCTAGGTCACATTAAGGTTATTCTCCATTGATGGCCTTTTCTATTAATATGGCTCACATTTTCCCATTTCTTCATATGTCTAGTAATTTTGGACTGTATCCTGGACACTGTCAATGGTAAGTTGTAGAGACTCTGGATTTTATTATGTTCTTCTGAGTATCGACTTTTTATGTTAGCAGGCAGTTAACTTGGCTGAACTCAAAGTTCAAACTCTCTCCTCTGGTAGGCAGCAGCTGAAATCTCTGTTCAGTTATTTTAGCCACAGTTAGGATTCGAGGAGCCTCCCAAATGAATTCACAGTTCAGAAAACAGCCTGAAGTTTGGGTGCAGTTTTTAAGGAGAATTCGGAACATATCCCCCATGGAGTTCTCCTTCCTGGAATTTCCCCCTTTACTTTTCAATTTCTGTGAAGTCCTAGATTCTTCCCTGTGATTCCTTAACAAGTAAGAATGCAGATTTCTATCCAACTTTTAACTGACTTACGTGGTGTTATGTGGGGCCTGCAGGGCAGTGACCCAGGGAGACCTGAACTTGATGGTAGCCAAGCCTCCAGCCTCAGAGGGGAGCCAGTCATGTAAAATGTAAAAATAAGAAACACTGTCATTCCCTTCTTACAAATGTCAGATGTTATAATTTCTGCCTGGTTTGGGTCACTTTTAGTGCCCCCACATAGCCTTTTGTCCAGAATTTATAATTGCTATCTGTGGGAGAGATTGTCTTTTACAAGGTACTCTGTCATTATTGGAAGTACAACTCTCTGACTACATACAATTTAAACTTTTTTAGGCCGGGCGCAGTGGCTCATGCCTGTAATTCCAGCACTTTGGGAGACTGAGGCAGGTGGATCACTTGAGGTTAGGAGTTCAAGACCAGCCTGGCCAACATGTTGGAACCCCGTCTCTACTAAAAATACAAAAATTAGGCCAGGTGTAGTGGGTGCCTGTAATCCCAACTACTTGGGAGACGGAGGCAGGAGAATTGCTTGAACCCAGAGGCAGAGGTTGCAGTGAGCCAACATTGCCCCACTGCACTGCAGCCTGGGCACCAGAGTGAGACTCTGTCTCAAAAAAAAATAAAAAATAAATAAATTTTAAACATTTTTAGATGGCTAAATGTTCCCATAAAAAAAGCTAAAAGACAAGTACTGAATTTGGGGAAAATATATTCGTAACATCTATGACAGAGAAAGAGTTAATTTTTAGCTCTTACAAATTGTTAAGCAAAAGACAAAGCATCCAATAGAAAAATATTCCCAGGATATGAATAGGCTCAGAGAAGAGTAAACCCAAATGGCCAATAAACATATGGCTCAAACTCCTAGTACTCAGGGAAATGCAAATTAAAGTAACAATGAGATAGCACTTCTCACCCATCATACTGGCAAAAATTCAAAAGAATGTTAACACCTACTACTGATGAGAGTGATAAGAAAAGTATATTTTCATACATTGCTGGTTCAAATGAGAACTGATACTGCCTTTTTGGAAAGCAATATGGAACAAATCTATTTTAAAGATCTAAGTATATGTAGGCTTCAACCCAACAATCCCACTCATAAGAAATTTATCCCAGAAATAAACAAAAGCACTCGGATGTAGGAATATATAAAGGTGTTAATGTCACAATATTTGTAGTGGCCGAAGAGCTAGAAACAATCTGTCGATAGAAAAGGGTTTAAATCATTACACGGTCATGCCATGGAACAAGATGCAATCATTAAAAAAAATAGATTCAGCCAGGTGTGGTGGCTCATGCCTGTAATCCCAGCACTTTGGGATGCCAAGGTGGGCAGATCGCCTGAGGTCAGGAGTTCGAGACCAGCCTGGCTAACATGGTGGAACCCCGTTTCTACTAAAAATACAAGAAATTAGCCAGACGTGGTGGCGTGCACCTGTAATCCCAGCTACTCAGGAGGCTGAGGCAGGAGAATCACTTGAACCCAGGAGGTGGAGGCTGCAGTGAGAGCCAAGATCGTGCCATTGCACTACATACATACACACACACTCTATATATATCCATATATATTTAAATCCTATTTTCTTTTTTGATAAAAAGCTCAGAAAGAATAATGAAGGGGATGGGAGGAAACTTTAGGAGGTGGTGAAAATGTTTATGGCCTTGATGATGATGGTTTCACACATATACACTTATCCCTAAACGCATCAAGTTGTATAGATTAAATATGTACAGCTTTTTATATGTCAATCATGTCTCAATAAGGCAATTTTTTAAAAAAGAAAAGAAAGAGTCAGAAGAAGAAGAAAAGATGAAAGTGTAGTCTTCTGGGAGTTTCAGAACCCAGATTACAGAGTCTAACCTGCCCCTCCTCCACTGCGTCTCCTCCTACCTCTGTATTCCTGACACAGGTGCCTGGGGCGCTGTCACAGGAGGTCCTGGGCCTGGGACCTCCATCCTCATGCATTCTTCTTAAGGAACTGTCTCCTGCCAGCACCAAGTATCCCTTAAAAAGGCACCATCTCAGCAGCTGGAATGGTGCAGCACCGGCACAGGCACCCCCAGCTCTGCCAGACAAGGAGGTCCCGTCCTCTCTGTGACTCGAATACATCCCCATACACCATGGATGGTGCTGGGACTTAATTATGTCCTCTACAAATTCATATGTCAAAATTCTAATTCCCAATATGATAGTATTTGGAGATGGGGCCTTTGGAAGACAATTAAAGTGATAGCAGATATTATTGGATCAGTGTTGAACTTCTTGGGTTGACCATGGTACTGTGGTTATGTAGGAGAGTGTCCTTGCTCTTAGAAGATGCTCTGAAGTATTTTGAAGTGAAATGTTCTGATATCTGCAAATAACTCCCAAATGAGGCTGGGTAGGGGAAGAAAACAAATGTTGCAAGACGTTAATAGGTTAGTGAAGCTAGGGGATGGTAACTATTCTTTTCTTTCCATTTTTTGGTGGAGTTGAAGTTTTTCAAAATAAAAGTTGTAGGAAAGCTGGGTCCGTGTCTGGTCACTGGCCAGCTCCCCACGGCTGCTGTGTTGATCCTCCCCATTCTCCCTCCTGATCCTTCTTCCCCACCCTCCAGTCTGTTCTCACAGAGCTGCCCAAGAGATTGTCTTAAGACATGCCATTCCCATGACTAATGCTTTCTTTTTTTTTTTTCTTTTTTTTGATAGAGTTTCACTCTGTTGCCCAGGCTGGAGTGCAGTGGTGCAATCTTGGCTCACTGCAACCTCCACCTCCTGGGTTCAAGTGATTCTCCTGCCCCAGCCTCCCAAGTAGCTGGGATTACAGGTGCATACCACCATACCTGGCTAATTTTTGTAGTTTTAGTAGAGGTGGGGTTTGACCATGTTGGCAAGGCTGGTCTCAAACTCCCGACCTCTGGTGATCCGCCTGCCTCAGCATCCCAAAGTGCTGGGATTACAGGCATGAGCCACCATGCCCGGCCGTCCTAAGGCTTTCTTGACTCCTAAAACAAAATCCAAATTCCTTACTGAGGTCTCTAACTCTTTCCACGATCTGGTCCCACTGGCCTGCCATCCTCAGCACACTCATTGTACCCCAGCCTCAGGGCCTTTGCATAGGCTGTTCCATATGTCTGAACCCTCTGCTCCCAGATTTTCATGTGGCTCTCTTTTTCTCATTATTCACACATCTGCTCAATGTCATCTCCATCGAGAAGCCCTCCCTGACTACTTTTACTTAAATAGCTTCCCCATTCCGACCCAGTCGAACTCTCTCTCTCAACCCAACTTAATTTTCTTCTCAGCTTTTGTTTTGTTTGTCTCCCCTGCTGGAATGTAACATGCTCCCAAAGCAGAGGCTCTGTCTAGTCAATGATGCTCTCTTAGCACCAAGAACAAAGCCCCGCACATAGTAGGTACACAATTAATACGTCTTGAATGAAGATGTAGATAGTCACTGATACAGACACATATAAATGAATGTGTTTACACAAACACACACTGTCACACAGGAAGACGCACAACTGCTCAGTAAAGTACACACAGAGAAATAATCACAGACATATCTGTGAACAGCACACAATTACGTAGCTCATATAAACACATAAACACACATTCATACAAGACATTCGGATGGACTCATGCACTAACACACATTAATCTTTACCTATACATCTACTAATCCACACACATACAAACATTGACATGCACAATCATGTACACCCAGACACAAAAACATGCTCACACAGCCACACATGTATGAAGAGTCAGGAGTACAGTCATGAACGGACACCTACACACACACGCTCACCCTTGCCTGGCCTGGGACTGATGCCCTTGCTAAGCCTGGCTTGGATGGGCACCACTGGGCCACTCTGCAACCCTTGGCCCAGAGGACCTCAAACCTCCTGGCAGCACTCTGAGAGGGGGTGGGGGCTGCTAGGCGCCCCTAGAATTATGACTGCTCTGAGGCTGCCGTTAGGAGCAGCAATGTCACCGAGGCCATTAGCTGCCTGGGCAGGGCCGTAAAACACGCCTGGCTCGGCACCCTCTCCTCCAGCCACGTCTGTGTCTGCGGTCACCCTGCCCACAGGGCAGTGCCGAATGACAGAGACACCTGGCCTCTCATGGCCAGGTGCTAATGAGACGAGGTCAGCAGGAAAAAGCTCCCCAGTGCCCCCAGGTGGCTAATCACCTGGCCGGTCGACTGACGACCCTATGGGGTCAGGGCAGGCAGCAGGCAGTGGTTCTCAGCGAGGCAAGGCAAACTGGTCTATGCTCTGCCAGGAGCCAGCTGGATCCAGCAGAGGCTGGGGCTAGAGAGGCTATGGCCACCAGGGGAGGGACTGAGATGAGACCTGGCCCCCCCAGTTGGGCTCTGCCAGTGCCTGGAACTACCAAGGCACACTCAAGGCCAGACACCAAGCAGCAAGCCAAACCCAGAGCCCAGCAGCTGGCATAGCCCAAGCTGCTCCAGGCCCTCTGCCCGGTGTGCCCAGGATGACAGTCTGAGCTCCCAAAGTCTTCTGGGAGCTGGATGTGCCCGTTGCCCCAGCACCCTTGTGGGAGACCCTAAGGAACCCTCCGTGGCCATCCTCCCCAGCCCCTGGTCACAGGGAACCTTTGCGTGACGTCCCCCTGCTGGGAGCAGGAAATGGAGGGACAGCTTCCAGAGGGGTCCCTACCATACATCCAAAAGCCTAGAAGCTGAAGAGAATGCAGTTTGTTCAGGAACTCAGTGACATAGCTGTGAAGAAGGACCAGCATGATGGAGGGTGGTGGTGGGAGGGGACACGGTGCGTTCAAGGCTTGAGAGAAACCCAGGCTGGCTGGAAAGGGGTGGGGGAGCTGAAGAACAGATGATGCCCAAACCGTGCAGGCCCAAGACAATGATTTGGGGTTTGAACCTGAGAACACTGGGAGCCACAAACGGGTAAAGAGTGATGCGATCTAATTTGACACCATGTCTCTGGCCGTCTCCTGCAGCATATGGCCATTATTCCAATACAGAAGTACAGAGGTGGACTGGGACAGGAAAAGGGGAGGAGACATCTTACATTGTGTCAGGGACTATGCACCAGCACCCCATGTTTTGCCAAAAGAATGCTGCTTGCACCTGGTGTTAAACTGAGAAGCTGGGTTCCATTCATTCATTCGTTTATGAACGCATGCATTCTTGTATCTACCATCATATAACCCTCATGGAGATAAGAAATAAACCAGCTCCTGCTGTCCAGGGGTGTACTGTTCAGTAGAGGAGGAGGAAAGGGAAGGGGCAGGAGCTGGAACCAGCATTTATGGAGCGCCTGCTGTATGCCTCACAATCACCCACTGAGGGAGGTACTTCCCAGGCCGTTTCATAGACAAGGAAACTGAGACTCAGGATGAAGCCACCAGTCCACATTCTCACAGAGGGCTCCAGCCGTGGGGGCAGAAAGGTTTCAGAGTGACAGAGAGCAGCCTGAGCTCCTCCAAGGGTAATTTCAATCCTTGACTTCAGGCGGAGCAAGGTTCTGAAGTTCCCAGAAAGGATGAGACCCTCGGGGATTGGTCTGAGGGCCCAGCACTGCCTCCCCCTCAGCTGTGATTAATGCCTGACAGTCCCGCCACTTGCAGGGAACTCATCAGACTAATATTTCCTCATGTGAACTCCGTGTCGCCCTCAAATGAGAAATCCCAGCCCCTTCGCGTTCCGTGCCCCAGATGAATGGGCTCCCGTCCCAGGGCCTGTGAATGATGCAGCCCACGTCTGCAGAGGGAGGTCGATAAAGGCCCTTTATCAGCAGAACCATGGCTCCCCATGACCAGCCATTGGACCCCAGCTCCCCTGTCACGCTGCTCCCCTGGAGCTGACCCTGGATGCCTGCCAGAGACGGGGAGGCAAGGTCGGTGCCCAGCAGATTGGAAGAAAGGGCTCCGTAAGGGAGAGATAGGCCTTCTCCAGCCCTGCCTCCCATAGCTGAGGCTCTTGGGGATCAGCCGGAAGGGGTGGGGTCTGCCAACATTTTGCGGTGAGCCCAAGGAAGGCGTAAGCATGTAGCCAGCTAAGAGCAGATGCCTGCTGAAGGTAACCTAGAACCTCCAAAGTTCTGTGGAGTGGAAATGGAGGGTGTGGAACCAAGTGGTTCTAGGAACAGAAAGTGGTTGGTCTAGTGGTAAGAGAAATAGAGAAAATAGAAACAGTACCCAGTATCATTTCTTGAGTGCTCACCATGTGCTAGGCATGGTGCCAAACATCAATACGCGTTGTTGCACCTACTCCTCACAGAGCCCCGTGTAAAAGGAGGTATGATCCCCTTTTACAGGCGAGAAAAGTGAGGGCTAGAGCAGTTAAATGATACTCTGAGTGGAGATGTCAAGATTCAACCTTAGATTTCCCTAGCTTCCAAGTTGTGCTTTTAGCTATTCATCATGCAGACATTCAACTGCTACTTGTGAAATGGCATCTTTGTGCCTGGCATTGAGCCAAGTGCTGGGAATACACAAGGCAGACATGGTCCCTGCCCTCATGGAGCTTCCAGTCCTGTGGGGAGCTGACCTCCCACAAGGGGACTGTGGTGCTTCAGTGGGAATGTGGGTGAGGCCTGGGTGCTCAAGGAGAGTCTCACCAAGGAGAGGGTAGCACCTTATCTTGTGCTTAGCACAGTGCTTCCTAGGAAGAAGCCAGTTCAACCCCGAGTGTGGGTCCTGAGAACAAGTCCTCCTTGAGGTGGCCAAAGGTGGGAAGAATCCAGGGCTGAACGTCAAAGCACTGAAGGCCAAAGCCAGGAAAAAGAGAGCAGCCATCCTGCCCAGCAGATGCCCATGGGCTGATAGCGGAAGTGGAGTTGGAGTGTGGATGGGACAGAATCAACCAGAAGGAAACCTGGGGTCTCCTGCTTGAAGGAGGCAGCCAGAGCTATGTGGATCCTGGCTGCGGGGCAGCTTGGGCTGGACTCCAGGTGGAGACGGAGAGGATGGATGTCCACACCCAAAAGGGATCTCCCCGCTGAGGGTGCTCCCTACCCCGACAACAGGAGATACGTGGAGTCAGATACACAGCAGGTGATCCACCTGTGGGAGGCCCCGAGCCAGAGACTCAGGGAGCAGGTGTGACTCAGGGGTGAGCTGGCATGCGTGATGAAGGGAGTTCAAGCCCCAGACAAGCAGGGTGGGTTCCAAGCTCAAGCTCCAGGCCCTGCAGGAAGAGGGACAAGGGTAAAAGCCAGATCTAAGTGGACCCACAGCCAGAGCGCAGGGTGCTAAGAGTAACATTGAAGGTCACCTGCTGACAATGCTGTGGCCAAGCGGCCACTCTCCAGTCAGTCAGGGTGGGCCTGGGGCTCCCACTGGGAAAGACAGGGTAGGCAGAGCCACCCACGCCTGGGGCTGCCAGGAGCTGGAAGGAGGGGGTGGGAAGAGCCTCAGTCCTGGCTGCAGAAGAGCTCCTCTCTCCTGCATTTTACCTGTAGTTTGGCTCTAGGACTTCATCATGTGCAGTTTCCCGTATTGTAAAGGATGGACACATCACACCCTCTGACCTTCTCCCTCCCTGAGCCCCACCTGTGCAAGGCTCCACCCTGTTTCTGAAGCTGCCTTGAACCTGACCCTCAATTCATCCTTGACCCTTACCCTGTCCCTGACCCCATTCCTGAGCCTCACTCCATCCTGAAATTTCTTCCCTCTCTGGGCTTCAGCCCCTCCCTGTCTTTTCACCCCTTCCTCAGTCCACCCAGTTCTAAGCCTCTCTCTTCCCCATCTGGTTACCCCATTTCTGACTCCTGCCCCACCCCTGCCATCCCACATCCCACCCCAGATCCCTCCCCATCCTTCCCACCCACACTGCCTCTGGAATGGGGTCAGGATTCAGCAAGGCTCTGGGAAGAGAGATGAAGGTATCTGTTGTTCATATTCCCTATAAATTATTTCAAAGCTGATCGGGCGCGGTGGTTCGCGCCTATAATCCCAGCACTTCGGGAGGCCGAGGCAGGCACGTGAGGTCAGAAGTTTGAGACCAGCCTGGTCAACATGGTGAAACTCTGTCTCTATTGAAAATACAAAAATTAGCCGGACGAGGTGGTGGGCGCCTGTAATCCCCGCTACTCGGGAGGTTGAGGCAGGAGAATCGCTTGAACCCAGGAGGTGGAGGATGCAGTGAGCCAAGATTGTCCCACTGCACTACAGCCTGGGTGACAGAGTAAGACCCTGTCTCAAAAAATAATAATAATGATTATTTCAAAGCTGAGAGGTTCCTGTTTTCTTTGTGGTGGGGCAAAAATGGGAATTTCAAAATCTACTTTATAAAACAGGTGGGAATTTCAAAATGACCTCATTAAAATGCCAGATACAGTATCAATCCACACCTTGAGACATCAGAATAGTGGTCCCCCTTGTGCGAGGAGGGAGGATTGAGACTGGAGCAGGACACAGCGGGAGGGGGACTTCTGGGGGCGAGTGATGTGGTTTCTGGAGTTGGATGTTGCAAACACAGGTGTATTCAGTTGGTAAGATTCATCAAGCAATATATTTATTATGTGTGCACTTTTCGGTATCTATGCTATAGTTCAATAGAAAGTTTTTTTGTAATGCTCTGTAGCCTGGGCAGATTGGACCCTTAGGGCAACAGAGCTGGCTGTTGGGTCCCTGTAGCAGTGGGGACATGCCACCCTGGGGGCCTTTGGAAAAGCATAGTCTGGTTCTCTGTTCCCAGGACAGCTTCATCCCAACAGGATGCTGACGAGGAGCCCCCCGCCCCCCCTCTGCTCAGCCACACACCCCATTGTCCGCTGGGACCCTGCCTTGGTGCCAGCTGCCTTTCCTACCCTAACAGCTGTATTTTTCAGGTACAATATGACAGGCTCAATCTATTCCTGTTATATATTTCCCAGTAAATGGACAAGGTGAAAACAGTGTCAGTTCAAATCACTATCATGACACTTAATTCTGATTTACTGTACCTTTTGCTGCAATCTTGAAAGTGCCTGCATCCGTGGTGAGCTGGATCGCCCAGCCGGGCCCCATGGGGTCGACGTTAAGATCAGCTTCAATAAAAGAATTTAGGGTAAGGCAGCCCCAGGTGGGCGGGGGGCAGGCTGGGGCCCAGAGGACCAGCCAGCGGAGACGCTGAAGCTGCTGCTGCTCTTCCACACCTCCCTCCCTCTACTCTTTGTCCCCAGCCCGGTGTTTGCAGCAGCTGGGAAATTTATGGAGGCTCCATAAACGGGTTTTACAGACAGCTGTTAGAGCGTGTGGAGCAAGGCTTGGCTGTCGGGGGACCCAGTCGCAGGCTTACAGCCAAGACACTTAAATATTATGGCCCCACATATATAAAAAGTGTGCTGCACACGTCCTCGGCTGCCTCCCTCCTCCTGACCCAGGAGCACGGGGTCTGGCCAGAGAATAGCAATGCTCGCAGTGGCTGGCTCGGCAGAGACAGAGTACCCGCCGCAACCCCTTGCTGCAGCCCCTGCAACCACCACCAGGAAACTCTGGCAGGGCTGGGAGCAGAGAGACTCATCCAAACAGCACTGCCAGCACGTGCTGGCCCCCGCCTGCGTCTGCCCTGCTGGCCCACTGCGCCAGGCTCAGCTCACCAAGTTCTCTTAGCCTCAGGGCCTTGTTCCAGCTGTTTCCACTACCTTGAAAGCTCTCCCGTCCTTTCTCCCAGTCCCGCAGCCTTTTCTTGGCCAATTCCTACCTACCCTTCCAGAACCCAGCCTAAATGGTGCTTTCTCAAAGGCACGGTCATCACCCTTCAGAGTCAGGTCTCCTGCTAGAAATGCTCATAGCCCCCATGGACTTCTTCATAACATTTATAACAATTGTAATTAAATAATTATTGGTGTCATTATCTGTTTAATGTCTGTCTTCCCCACTGGACAATAAACTCTGTGAAAACAGGGACTCTATCTGAATGTATCCCTACTGCTTTGTGCAGGGCCTGGCACTCAGTGAATATGCAATGAATGACGGCATGCCTGCATGAATGAATATGCAAAGATGAATTCCACACAACCCTCAGACAGAATACAGTGAAATGTGCTCAGTTCCTAAGAGCAAGAGAAGGATTCCGCAAAGAGAAGGCACTCTACAAGGGGGAATCCAGACAGGCTTCCAGGAAGAGGCGCCATCAGACCTCATAGTATAAGTAAAGAGCTTTCATTCAGAAGCCCCAACCATGAAGCTTAAAATGTGAGACAGTGGGCCGGGCACGGTGGCTCACGCCTGTAATCCCAGCACTTTGGGAGGCCGAGACGGGAGGATCACGAGGTCAGGAGATCGAGACCATCCTGGCTAACACGGTGAAACCCCGTCTCTACTAAAAATACAAAAAAAAATTAGCTGGGTGCAGTGGCGGGCACCTGTAGTCCCAGCTACACGGGAGGCTGAGGCAGGAGAATGGCATGAACCTGGGAGGCGGAGCTTGCAGTGAGCCAAGATTGCGCCGCTGCACTCCAGCCTGGGCAACAGAGCAAGACTCCGTCTCAAAAAAAAAAAAAAAAAAAAGTGAGACAGTGAATGAGTCCCTTAGTCTCGGTGAGCCTCAGCTTCCCATCTCTAAAATGGTACTGATGATGGTGCCTACATCACATGGTTATTGTGAAGGTCAAATGTACTTAGTACAGCACATGTAATAAGAGTTCCTTAAACTATATCACTAGTAAACACAGCCGGAGCTTGGTAATGCCAGGCAATGGGAATGACATGTATGAAGGTATTGATGAGAAATAAATATTTTCTGCTGCCTCAGAAGCCATGCCTTGTATCTCAGAAATTCACCCTGAGCTATTTGACCAGGAGAGTGTCTGACCTGATAAGAGTCAATCGTAGGCGGCTGGTCAGTGACCTATGACCTAAGGCCAGTGAGATTTCCTCTCATGGGTGATTGATTGAAGAGATATGAGAAGAATTGGCAGGAAGAGCAGAAACTGTAAGTTCCATGATGAAAATATCATGGCACAACAAAATAGAAATTAAGTAAGTGCAGGGGTCAGAGAGAGCCAGTCCAGCCTATCTCAAGCCTTATGATGGAAGTCTTATTTTTTTCTGTTGGAGGAGGCAGCATAGTAGTGCAATTAAATTCGACTTCTCGCTCACAAGGGTACCAGCTGTGTGACCCTGGACAGAATACTTAACGTTTCTGAGATTCAATTTCCTTGTTTGTAACATAGGGATGATAAAAGCATTATCTCAGAAAGTTGTGTGGATTCAATGAAATAATGTGGTGGACTATATTACTGGTATCCTCGCCAAGACCAACCAGCCTGTTTTCAAAGATATTGTGACTGCTTACGACTTGGCACTACCCCGGGGCCTCTAATCTTTTATGGATAGAAAACAGGCTGAGAGGCTGGGCATGGTGGCTCATGCCTGTAATCCCAGAACTTTGGGATGCCAAGGTGGGCACATTGCCTGAGGTCAGAAGTTCGAGACCAGCCTGGCCAAATGATGAAACCCTGTCTCTACTAAAAATAAAAAATTAGCTGGGCGTGGTGGCATGCGCCTGTAGTCCCAGTTACTCAGGAGGCTGAGGCAGGAGGTGGAGGTTGCAATGAGCCAAGATTGTGCCACTGCACTCCAGCCTGGGCGACAGAGTGAGACTCCATCAGAAAGAAAGAAAAAGAACGAAAGAACGAGAAGGAAAGAAGAAAGGAAGGGAAAGGAAAGGAAAGGAAAGGAAGGAAGGAAGGAAGGAAGGAAGGAAGGAAGGAAGGAAGAAAGAAAGAAAGAAAGAAAGAAAGAAAGAAAGAAAGAAAGAAAGAAAGAAAGAAAGAAAAAAGAAAGGAGAGAGGGAGGGCGGGAGGGAAGGAAGGAAAGAAGGAAGGAGGGAAGGAAGGAAGGAAGGAAAGAAGGAAGGAAGGAAGGGAGGAAGGAAATAAAACAGGCTGTGAAATATGCCTAACCCTCAAACTGAATATATTCTCCAACATGGAGAAAGGATAGATGGAGACTATGAAAACTGCCAATATTTGGCCAGGCATGGTGGCTCACACCTGTAATCCCAGCACTTTGGGAGGCCGAGGTGGGCAGATCACAAGGTCAGGAGATCAACACCATCCTGGCTAACATGGCAAAACCCCGTCTCCACTAAACAAAATACAAAAAATTAGCCAGGTGTGGTGGCGGGCACCTGTAGTCCCAGTTACTTGGGAGGCTGACGCAGGAGAATGGCGTGAACCCCAGAGGCAGAGCTTGCAGTGAGCTGAGATCGGGCCACTGCACTCCAGCCTGGGCAACAGAGAGAGACTCCGTCTCAAAAAAAAAAAAAAAAAAGAAAGAAAGAAAATTGCCAATATTCAACCATTTTGGTTCACAAAAGTGGTCCCATAGAGTTCAACATTAGAAGAGGAAGGATCCCTCAGGATCCAAGAGCCCTGGAGAACACAAGACTAGGGCATTCCTTCCCGGAGACAGAATCAGAACCTGATCAAGGAACATTCCCTGTGCCCAGTGAAGGAACCCTTTGAAATGTGTGTACAGCCTGATTTCAAAATTTTCCAGTGCTCTGACTGCCATGTGACTCCCATTCTGATCCCTTCAAATAGGAGTGTTTAACTGAGATTGCCCTGTTCCATTTCACTATGGCATATTGGGTGGGAGGTAGCCAGTCTTTTTGGTTCATAGATCTCTGAACCAAAATGAGCCAGTTATTTCTTCTCCCTGATGAGTTTCAACTTGATCACAAGATCATACAAGATCCTGGACTTTGGGCTTCAGCCTGAACTAGTGGCTGGATGGAACTTTGGATTGCTTGCCTGGAGGTGAGCATGTTCTACATGTAGGAGGTAGAGGGAATTGAACATTTGGTGACCAGAAGAACAGGGCCAATCCAGATTTTTTTTGGCCACTAATGCCCCAGCCCCTTGAAGTCAGTCTTTGCCATGTAACTCACTTTGACCAACAAAATGTGAGTGGAAGTGACATGTCACTCTAAGCAGAAAGTCAGTTTGTACTAGAGTCAGTTTGTACTTGGCCCCATTTTCTTTCCTGCTAAAACAACAAACACAACCAGCAATGGTCCAAACAGAGAATGCTCCAGCAGCCTGTATTCTGGAAGAAAAAAAGTGAATTGCCAAACCCTAGCCAACTTGCCCTGGACAGTAGCATGAGTGAGAAACAGACACTGTAAGACCCTGGGATTTTTGAGATTGTTTGTTACTGCAACATAGCTTGGCTTATCCTGACTGATCCAATCACTTAGCACAGGGCCTAGCTCAAAATAGGTGCCATGATGACTTTTTTCCTATCTCTTGAAAGCCAGAAAATCATATTAAAATTCCTGGAGACATACATAAAGTATGAGTTTGGTTTGGTAAATAATTCAATGGAACTAGAGTGAAGCCTACATGGAGGGGAGTAGTTAACAATAAAAGTGAGAAACTGAGGCTGGGTATGGTGGCTCATGCTTGTAATCCCAGCACTTTGGGAGGCTGAAGTAGGCTGACTGCTTGAGGCCAGAAGTTCAAGACCAGCCTGGGCAACAAAGCAATGCTCTGTCTCTACAAAAACTGTATATATAAAAATTAACTGGGAGAGATGGCAAGCACCTATAGTCCCAGCTACTGGGGAGGCTGAGGTGGGAAGATCACTTGATCCCAGGAGTTCAAGGCCACAGTGAGCTATGATCACACCATTGCACTCCAGCCTGAGCAACAGAGACAGGCCTCCTCTCTGAAACATAAAAATAAAGTGAGACACAGAGGCCAGATTATCAAGCACTTGCAATAGAAGCCATATGTTTGGCTGAACTTATTTTGTAGAGGGTACAAATAAAATCACCTTTACAATTCCAGTGTTAATTTTCCTATCAGAAGAAAGAGTGTCTTTCTTACCCTCTCACACCAAGTTAAATCTGAGATCCCCAGTAGGAGTCAGTTGAGGTTACGGCTATCTCACAGAGAGGAGCAGAAAATTCAATCTGTCCACCAGAGGGAGGGCCTGTGTTCCCGGCTGCTGGCTTCTCTGCCTTTCAGTGGCACAGCTGAAAACAGACCCGCCCAAAGCAAGAGGCATAAAAGAAACAATTGATAGACCTCCCTACGCTAAAATGTAAAACTCCTAAATGACCGCAGACACCATAAACAAGCTAAAAACAAGCTATAGCCTGGGAGAAAATATTTGCAATTTATATAACAGATAAGGGATTAGCATCCAGAATATATAAAGAATTCTAGCAAATCAATAAGAAAAAGACAAATGGCCCAATAGAACACTCAGCAAATGATAAAAAACAGTCGATTTATAGAAAAGGAAATTCAAATGGCCAATAAACTTGAAGAATGTTCAATTTCACTAGTAATCAAGGAAATAAAACATTAAGTGACCATGAACTATATTTCACTCATCGGATTGGCAAAAAAAAAGAAAAAAAATTAAAGCTTGATATGAAATGTTAGTGAGAGTGTGTGGAATTGGGGACTCTTGGATCCTGCTGATCATGATGCAAATTCGTATCACCACTTTGAAGAACAAGAAATCCACTTGCCCGTATCTCCCCTGGAGAGAATGTTTGCACATGTACACAAGGAGACCTCTGTGAGGGTTTTCACTGAAGTACTTTCCATAAGAATAAAAAATTGGACAAAGCCCAAATATCTATCAACAGGCGTTTTGCTGAATAAACCATAGCATGGCCATACTATGAAGTATTTAAAAGAATGGGGTAAATCTATGACATCACCTGGAGAGATATTGTTGGGTAAATAAAGCAACAAGCAAAAAATACTTAGAGTAGTAAATTTTATGTAGAGACAAAGAGAACGAGAAAAACAGAAACACCCAAAATATTTTTTTTACTTTTGTATGGATATGGATGCATAAAAAATATTTGAAACAATGATTCAAAAGGAAATAAGAGTAGCAATCTCTGAGACTTCAGGAAAGGACTTTGTGTGGTGGTGGTGGTGGTGGTGGTGGTGGTGGTGGTGATGACAGTGGCAGTGGTGGTGGTTATGGTTGAGTGAGTGACAGGAAAGAATTAAAGGGGACTTGAGCTTTATCAATATTTTTGTATTTTTTACAGAAGACAAAAAGGAGAAAGTATTTATGAACTGCTTGTATAATTGAAAATTAATTATTCATAAAGAGAAAAACAGGCTGTCTGGCAGCTTGGTGAACCCCCTCCCACTGACAGAAAGACAGTGCAGAGCTAGGAGCACACACATCCCACCACTGGGACAGTCATTTTTCAGGGTGCAGTGGAGGGAGAAACAGTGTGTTAGTCAGGACAAGCTAACTGCTGTAAATAACAACACCAACATCTCAGTGCTTTAACACAAGTTTTTCTCTCACTCACTTCACGAGTTAATGCAGGGTTGGGTGGAGGCTCTGTTCCACACAGTCACTCAGGGGCCCAGGCCCCTTCCATGTTATGGTTCTGTCACCTCAAGGCGCTTTGCCTTTCAGGCCTAGAAGTAACCATACCTCACATTCTATTGGCCAGAACTGAATCAAATGGTTTCACCTAACTGCAAAGGAGGCTGGGAAATGTAGTCTAACTGGGTGCTAGGAAGAGGAAAATGGCTTGGTGATCATATAGCAGTCTCTGCTACACTCAGCCCTGGTGGCTCCAGCTTCTATTTACACAGTTGTTTTAGGACATATCCCAGCCTGTCTTCTCACAATAAAATGGAACAGGGACCCATTACCTATAAACCATCTAAAAATTCAGGTCTTAAACATAAACCGCCCAATTCTCCTTGCTTGGCACCCTGCAAATAAATGCCTTCCTTTCTCCCACTACAAACCTTGGTGTGGATATCTGGTCCTACTGCGCCAGCAAGGGCACGCCAAATCGGTTTAGGACTCCCAATAGCATCTCCCCCGACCTCCCTGCACCAAGCCATTTTCCCCAAGGCACCCTCATGCTGTCAGTTTAGGAGGAGTTTCCAACTCTAACCATCCTCTGAGCCTAGACCCGCCCTCTGTCCCCATCTCACTGTCTTGGTCATGGAGGAAAAAGGAAATCCCTCCCCATCCCCCAGATCCAAATGAAATGCCCACCCTACTTGTATGCCCCGAAGACTATTTTCTCCAGGAGGAAAGTTCACCTTGCTATACAGGGCTGGGGAATGCAAATTCCACTCAGAAGCCACAGGAAACTTGGAAAAGGTTCTGAGTAGGGCACTGAAGTGATGAAATCCATGCCTCAGGAATTGGTGATGGGGCAGCAGTGAGGGGGGTGAACTGGGTTTGGAGGTGATAACGGGGTCCTGCTGTGGTACTTATGCGACAGGATCACTTAGGCAAGTCTGGGGCATAGGAAGAAGATGAAGACACACTCAGCTCTCCTCAAGATGTGTCCTTGTAGCTCCCAGCATCCTGAAATTAGGTCAGCTAAGGGGATGGATTTCCAGACACTGCCCAGTCTCTGGCACAGGGCAGAGGAGCTAGGACAGGTGGGAGAAGCGCTTGGTGGAGGATGGAGCCCCAGGTGAGCCCCCGTCTTTCTGAGAGGGAGCGGCTAGGCCATGGAACCAGAAGCAGCCCAGGGGAGGGGAAGCTGCACGCTAAGGCTATCTTGAGGGCAGGAATGTGGCCAGGGCAGGCAGGGCCGGATTCATGAGTAGGTACCTGTGAAGTCACACCCAAGCTCCAGTGGGCCCTGAGCTTGGTTTAATGCTCTGCTGTGGCTGTTTTGAAATTCTTAGCAATTTTATCTTTGAACTGTGTTTTGTAAGTAAAGATATTAGGGGCAATGGAGCATGCCATGAACACAGTAGATAGCATGCACAATGCACATCCCTGTTCCCCGTTCCCAAGGGTTTCCATGTCCATGAGCCCAGAATTCCAGTGGACCCATGATAACTGGGAGTCCATGACTTCCAAAGCAATCAGAAGGCAAGCGTGTTACTTCTGCGGCTAAGTGGGGTGCTGAAAGCCCCAAGAGGTCACACTCCCTCTGCAAACCAGAACTTGCTTCAGACAGAAAGAAGGTGTTCTGAGAAACGCGAACTACCAAGCAACCCTAGCATATCCTTTCCTGTCCATGATACTTCCCTGCATTAGCCAACCACTTGGCCAAAAACCACAGCGGGAGCAAAGGTACAGATAGCACAACCATTGTTCCTTTCCTTTCAGCCCTTCCATACTCATCTGTAAGCTGGAGGTAGACAAGTGTTAGGAGAGTGTGCGTATACCTAGAAGTGGAATAAAAGCAGGGAGTGAGTGTTGTGCAGTATTTCTGCGTTCTGGTGAGGACAAAAGTCTTATGTCAATGTGAGCTATGAAATATGTGTATTGGTGGTGGGCACCTGTAATCTCAGCTACTTGGGAGGCTGAGGCAGGAGAATCGCTTGAACCTGGGAGGCAGAGGTTGCAGTGAGCCGAGATCACGTCATTGTACTCCAGCCTGGGCAACAAGAGTGAAACTCCGTCTCAAAAAAAAAAAAAAAAAAAAGGAAATATGCGTATAACGTAGGTGACTCTGCACATGAGTTAAATGCTCTAATGTTTGCATTTAAAACTGACTTTGTAAAATACACAGTAAAATTTGCACTAATAATTTGAAATTATGTGTTTTTTATTTTTACTTAGAGTGACATTACATAGCAAACTGAAACCATTATAAGTCAATAGAGAGGTCACTGAGGAAAGAAGAAAACTTTTTCTTTTAATTTTTTTTGTGGTACTTTTCTCCTGCTTTTTGAACAGGGGACTTGTTTTCATTTTGGAACTGGGCCCTGCAAATGATGTTGCCAGCCCAAAGGCTTTTTTTTTAATGGAATCTCGCTCTGTTACTCAGGCTGGAGTGCAGTGGTACAATCTCAGCTCACTGCAACCTCTGCCTCCCAGGTTCAAGTGATTCTCCTGCCTCAGCCTCCCGAGTAGCTGGGATTGCAGGTGCCCACCACCATGCCCAGCTAATTTTTGTATTTTTAGTAGAGATGGGGTATCACTATGTTGGCCAGTCTGGTCTCGAACTGCTAACTTCAAGTGATACGCCCACCTCAGCCTCCCAAAGTGCTAGGATTTCATGCATAAGCCACCACACCCAGCCTGCGAAAGCATTTTGACTTGTTTTCTTCTTGACCAGGGATTTGAACTCTTCTGTAATCTGGCTCTATCTCTGATCCTGGTAGCAAATTGTCCCATGGTTTAGAGCTAGGTTTGAGCCAGGCTGCCTCGATTCAAGTCCCAGCTCAGCTTTTGCTGGCTGAGTGAGCTCAGGTAAGTTACTGGACCTCTCTGGCCTCTATTTTGCCGTCTCTCGAATGGGGATTTTTAACAGCACCTACCTCCAAGGTTGTTGAGAAGGCTGCATGAGTGAATACCTGCGAAGTGTTTGCAACAGCCCTTGAGATTTCCAAATGGAACTCAGCTGTGTGAGCTGTTATCACGGCATTTTCCGTAATTCCACTGCCCAGTGGAGGAAGCCCCCAGGTGCCATCTCCTCTTGTATCTTGGTGCCACCAGGAAATTGGGCCAAACTCAGGCTGAGGAAGGGGCTGTGGCAAATGCAGCCCTGGACTTCATGTCTACAGGAGTCCATGCTGCCTTCAGGGCTCTGTGCAAGGCTGTGGAGGCGGTAGTGGGTCTGGGGTGGCACTGGGGGACATTGAGGGTCTCTTGGCCTCCATGTCTGAATTCATTTGCCAGGGCTGCCATGACAAAGAACCACAGACTGTGGCTTACACAACAGGAATTTATTTCTGGAGGCTGGAAGTCCAAGTCAAGTTGCCAGCAGGGTTGGTTTTTCCTGAGGTCTCACTCGGCGTGGAGATGACTGTCTTCTCCCCGTGTCTTCGTGTTCTTTCCTCTGCGTGTGTCTGCGTCCACATCTCCTCTTCTCCTAGGGACAGCAGTCCTGTTGGATTAGGGACCTCACCCCAGTGACCTCATTTCAACCTTCTTTACCTCTTTAAAGGCACTCCCTCCAAACACAGCACGTTCTGAGGTAGGGAGTAGGGGTTAGGACTTCAACACATGAATTTTGAGAGACACAATTTGGCCCACAACAATGTTTGTGAATGCGTGGCCGTTCCCGGCTGTCTGTGACTGTGTGATTGCACATCTGTGTTTCTGTGTCAGAGTCTGTGTGTCTGTCTGTCTGAGCGTCTGACCATAGAGGACTCTGTCCTTATAAATTTTGGGGGCTGGGGCTCCTGGGTCTCGGCTACCTTTGCTTATGAGATCTCAAAAGGGTTCTGTGTGGACTTGACTGTGTCTGTAAGTTGGCCTGCAATCCAGGATGTCATAGGTCGGGGAGACTGGGACCTCTGAGAACAGGATCTGTCCCTGTCTGGGCCCCTGTGAACGTTGTTCCTATCGTGCATCTGTCTATGATCTGAAATCTAACTGTCTCTGGGCATGTGGCTGTAAGGCAGGATTTGAAAGGAGAGGGGAAGGATCATATTAATTTGAGATTTGAAAGGAGACAGAGTGTTTACAAAAGCAGAGGAACAGCGGGTTAAACATCTGTTGACGATGACGGTGAGGACAGCAGCTGAGGCTGGGCCGGCTCCAGTGTGAGCTCTGTGGCATGTTGACATCTTTAAAACTGTCACAAAACCAGATACAGAAGCAAAACAGTGGGACTGAGGGAATCTGCTGGTGGGGGCCGGGGCGGGCAGCGCAGGAAGCAGAAGGGTCTGGGAGGGGGACTTCATGAAGAGGCTTCTTTGTCTCGGGACCAGGGAAGCACACAGCTGACCCCTCCAACACTGACCTCTTTCTCTCTCTCCACTCATTTTCCCTGCAGCTGAAACAAATCTGTGCACCCCGAGGCCTGGGGCTGCCGGGTGGGTATGGCCCTCACTGCCAAGACCCCACCCAGACTGTGCTGGGGGCTTTACAGGAAGCTTCTCTGTTCCTCCCTACAAGTCTGCAAGGGGCAGAGGGCAATTATGATTCCCATTTAAGAGCTGAGGAGGCTAGGCACAGTAGCTCACACCTGTAATCCCAGCACTTTGGGAGGCCCAGGTGAGAGGATCATCTGAGCCCAGGCATCCAAGACCAGCCTGGGCAACATGGCAAAACCCCATTCCTACAAAAACACAAAAACTAGCTGGGCTTGGTGGTGCATACCTATAGTCTCAACTACTTGGGAGGCTGAGGCAGGAGGATTGCTTGAGCCCAGGATGTTGAGGCTGCAGTGAGCTATGATTGCACCACTGCACTCCAGCCTGGGAGACAGAGAGAGACCCTGTCTCAAAAAAAAAAAAAAAAAAAAAATAGGTGGGGGGGAAACTAAGACCCAAAAAGACACGATGACTTGATCAGGCTGTAGCACCTAGGATTTCAGTGAGGTCTAATTGCTCCCAGGATTCAGAGGATGGTGCTTAGGTAAGGAATGAATAACTTGAACTGAATGATAAAATATTCTTTGTCCTATGAAGTGGAATCTATGTCCAGGCCCTGGTTAAAACCCCCAAGGGCAGTCAAGCATGGTGGCTCATGCCTGTGAAGCCAGCCTGGACAATACAGTGAGACCTTGTCTCTACAAAAATAAGAAAATTAGCCGGGTGTGGTGGAGCATGCCTGTAGTCCCAGCTATTCAGCAGGCTGAGGTGGGAGGATTGCTTGATCCCAGAGGTTGAGGCTGCAACAAGCTATGATCATATCACTGCACCCCAGCCTGGGTGACACAGTGAGATCCCAACTCAAAATTAAATTTAAAAAAAAACTGACCAGGTGCAGTGGCTCATGCCTATAATCCCAGCACTTCAGGAGGCCAAGGCAGAGGGATCACCTGAGGTCAGGAGTTTGAAACCAGCCTGGCCAACATGACAAAAGCCCGTCTCTACTAAAAATACAAAAATTAGCCAGGTTTGGTGGCTGTAATCTCAGCTTCTCAGGAGGCTGAGCCATGAGAATCGCTTGAAGCCGGGAAGCAAAGGTTGAGGTGAGCTGAGATGGTGCCACTGCACTCCAGCCTCGGCAACAGAGTGAGACTCCATCTCAAAAAAAAAACAAAAAAAACAAAACAAAAAAACCCTCAAGGATGATAGCTAACACTTACTTTTCCCCCACCACACCCATCAGCCATGTGATAAATGAGGCTGATCATTTTGATCTATTCTTCTTGGAAAACCAATGGCAAATAAGTGACAGGGATACTAGTGGCTCCTGAGCCAGGGAACAGACCTTTCCTGGGGAAGCAAACAGGGAGGGGTTGAGGTTCTCCCGTTCCTCTACTCTCCTCCGCAACCATAGACACAGTCCCGGCATTGGTTTGGCTCAGCTGTGAACTTGGCTTTGAGTCCCAGCTCCGCCAAATGCTAGCCTGCAATTTTTCCTTTCTCTCCTATTCTCCCCTTGTTTGCATCCCTCCTTTTATTTCATCCAATGGGCTTAAATGCTCAGCTCTTTCAGGCTGTTCTTTCATCTCCAAGTCTTGGGGTGCAAATTATCCCCTTGGTTGTACCCACTGGGTCTTTCCCTTGGTGGCTTGTTTGTGTGCTTTGTAATTTTCTTTTTTTTTTTTTTTTGAGATGGAGTTTCGCTCTAGTCATCCAAGCTGGAGTGCAATGGCATGATCTCAGCTCACCACAACCTCTGCCTCCTGGGTTCAAGCAGTTCTCCTGCCTCAGCATCCCCAGTAGCTGGGATTTCAGGCCCCCGCCACTACGCCCAGCTGATTTTTGTATTTTTTAGTAGAGACAGGGTTTCACCACATTGGCCAATCTGGTCTTGAACTCCTGACCTCAGGTGATTCACCCGCCTCAGCCTTCCAAAGTGCTGGGATTACAGGCCTGAGCCACCATGCCTAGACTGTAATTTTTGTCTATTAACTCACATGAAGCAGGGTCTGTCTTCCCTGGGTTCCCCGTGAGCCCTGGGTTGTGTCTATCGAGCTGTTTGAAGCTTGCCTCCATGGGGAGCCGAGATTTTCCTCCGGTCCCAGGTGAGATTGCTTACTAATTTCGCAGGGTAAATGCCAGTGGCTCCAGGCTTTACACTGGGGCATGCTGTCGCCCTGGACTCCCATTTGTTTTTTCCATTCCTGGCCCAAGAGATTGGCAAGATTTTTTGCCTCCTTTGCATACCAGCAGGCAAAATTTTTCCCCCCAAGTTTTGATAGGTAGAGCTGCTGTGCTTGTTTATTTGTAAGCATGGTACTCTCTAATTTCCATGATATCAAGGCTTTGGGCCCCATCTGTGAGTGTTGACAAGGGGCGTTTTCCAACCCAAGCATTCCAATGGCCCCTGCACTTTTGGCTTTGACCCGTGGTTGATTTACAAATGTTTTGCTTAATTACCAAATTTTCCTTTTTCCTCTGACCTTTTGTCAGTTCTAACAGATTTTTAGAGTGGATACTAACTAGAAAGGATAGAGCTAGAGAGATGTCTAGAGATGTTATTTTAGTTGAACGTTTAAATACATTGACAATGCCTGATTATCAGCATGCAGGCCAGTTATGGAGCGGCGAGGTCAAATCCCTGCTCCAGGCCTGACTTAGCTGTGCCACTTAAATGCCCCGCTCCACTAATGGTCTCAGGCGACTGGCTGCTCATTGGGAGGACAGTGGGAGCCCTGGGCAGAGTTGTTCTGTCCCTCTTCCTCTGTGGCTCCTGGCTCTATGCACATAGCTCTGTTCCAGCCCATTGCATTCACAGGGCCCAAGGCTCCCAACACCCTCCCTCGCCCCAGCGAGCCCCTCAACCTCACATTCTGCTCACTGTCCCACCTCTGAATTTCCTCTTTTTCTGGTCCCTGGGGCCTCCTTTTCCTTGGCTGTGAACTCAATCATGCATTTATATTTTTTGTTTATATTTTGTCGAGAATTATAATATACATAGAGCAGGAGGGGGAATTTCCCATACTGGCAGTTATGGCCTGAATGTGTCCTCCTCAAATTCATATGTTGAAACCTGATCACCAAGGCAATGATATTAGAAGGTGGGGCCTTTGGGAGGTAATTAGGTCATGAGGGCTCCGTCCTGTGCCTGGGGTTAGTGCCCTTATAAAAGAGGCGCCAGAGAGCTGCCGTTCCCTTCTACCATGTGAACACACAGCAAAGAGCCACCTATGGAGCAGAGAGCCCTCACTGGAAACTGAATCTGCCGGCACCTTGATCTAGGACTTCCTGGTCTCTAGAACTGTAAGAAATAAATGTCTTTTGTTTTAAATTACCATGTCTGAGGGATCTTGTTACAGCAGCCTAAATGGACTGAGGCATTGGCTCAGTGCACTGCATTAGTTAGAAGTCCCTGACACAATTAGCTACGTGACTTTGAGCAAGATACATAACTTCTCTGAACCCCAGTTTCTTCGTGTATAAAATGAGTAGGCCCTACAATAAGAATATCTACATAATAGATTTTGTGAGTTTTCTTAGGCAGAGTCTCGCTCTGTCACCCAGGCTGGATGGAGTATAGTGGTGTGATCTGGGTTCACTTGGCTCACTGCAACCTCTCTGCCTCCCGGACTCAAGCGATTCTCCTGCCTCAGCCTTCTGAGTAGCTGGGACCACAGGCACCTGACACTGTCCCTGGCTAATTTTTTTTTTTTGTATTTTTAGTAGAGACGGAGTTTCACCACATTAACCAGGCTGGTCTCGAGCTCCTGACCTCAAGTTATCCGCCCACCTTGGCCTCCCAAAGTGCTGGGATTACAGGCGTAAGCCTGCACCTGGACCCCAAATAGGTTGTTATAAGGCTTGTGTAGACAGGGGTGCCAAGAGTTTAACATATATGGTGTCTGGAACAGGATTGATGCCCAATAAGTGATAGGTGCTATTGTCATTCCTGCTTCTATTTTACATATAAAGGTCTGGGGCTTAAAGAGATTGAGTAGCTTGCCTAAAGTCACACAGCTGGACAGCGGTATAATCTCCAGATGTTTGCGTTTTCCCAGACCAGGAGCCAGACATAGGAGTGAATAGGTCTTCAGAATGACCTGGGCCACAATCGCTGTCTGAATACAACTTCATGAGAAACCCCAGTTGAGAACTGCCTAGTAGAATCCAGCCAACTCCCAGGTTTGTAAGCAAAGAAAACAATTCCTGTTATTGTAAGCCACTGTTTTAAGAAGGCTGGTCCCACAAAAATAGATAACAGGCACAGTGTCCTAACGCTTACAGGGCACAGTTAACTCCTCAGCAGATGCAAGGAAACACAGAGCTGCATCATTTGTTCATCCATCCTGTATTAGGCCATTATTTCATTGTTATAAAGAAAAACCTGAAGGCCGGGTACGGTGGCTCATGCCTGTAATCCTAGCACTTTGGGAGGCCGAGGCGGGCGGATCACCTGAGGTCAGGAGTTCAAGACCAGCCTGGCCAACATGGTGAAACCCCATCTCTACAAAAATTAGCCAGACATGATGGCTGGTGCCTATAATCTCAGCTACTCAGGAGGCTGAAGCAGGAGAATTGCTTGAACCCAGGAGGCGGAGGTTGCGGTGATCTGAGATCGCGCCATTGCACTCCAGCCTGGGTGACATAGTGAGACTCCATCTCAAAGAAAAAAAAGAAAGAAAGACAAAGAAAAACCCGAGACTGGGTAATTTATAAAGAGAAGAGGTTTAATTGACTCACAGTTCCACAGGCTGTACAGAAAGCATGATGCTGGTATCTGCTGGGCTTCTGGGAAGGCCTCAGGAAATTTATAATCATGGTGGAAGGCGAAAGGGAAGCAGGCATGTCACATGGCCAGAGCAGGAAGAGAGAGAGAGGGGAGAGGTGCTACACACTTTTAAATGACCAGATCTCATGAGAACTCACTCACTATCATGAGGACAGTACCACAAGGGGATGACACTAAACCATTCATGAGAAATCCACCCCTATGATCCAATCACCTCCCATCAGACCCCCCACTCCAATGCTGGGGGTTACAATTTGATATGAGATTTGTTGGAGACAGAGATCCAAATCACATCACATCCACTCACTCAACACACATTTATTAGCTCTTGTGTGCCCTGGGCTCTTTACTAAGCCCTGGGGATTCAATGGCAAATAAGACAGAAACATTGGAAAGACAGGAAATAAACAAACAAAAGCACCAGGTAGTGAGGCGTCAAGATTAAAGTAAAACTTGATGGTATAGAATGACAAACGGGGCTTTTCAACTTTTAGGTGACCAGGGAAGGTTGCTCTGAGGAGATGGCATTTAGGTTGAGGTGAATGTTAAGAGGAAATATGATCTGGAAGCAGACCACTCCAGGCAGAATGCAGATGCCATTGGGGGAGTGAGGTTGGTGTGTTTGAGCCTCCTTCAAGGGCCAGTATGGCTGGAACAGGGTGGATGTGGGAGCCGTGGACAGGAGGGGGTGCCTGAGAGGTAGGCAGGGGCCACAACATGGAGTGCTTTGTAGACCACAGAAAAGATGCTACGTTTTCTTCTAAATGCAATGGGAAAGCACTAGTGGGCATTTTTAGCGAGTGGTATATCAGTCAGAGTAGGATAGGCCACACTACAGTAACAAATAAACCCTAGAATCTCTGTGGCTTGCTCCAATAGACATTTATTTCTCTGCTACATCACAGTCTACCAGGTTTCTGGAAGGTTGCTTCTGAATGGTAACCCAGGAGCCCAGGCTGCCTCCATCTTGTGGCTCCATCACCTTGTAGCTTCAAGGTCACTCTGAGGTTATCTACCTGAGGGCAGGTAGAAAGGGAAGAGAGAATGGGGAATCCCACAAGGTACTTAACTACTGTAGCCTAGGATTAATACACAGCACTTCTGCTCACATCTCCATTGACCAGAACCAGTCACATGGCCAACCTAACTGCAAGGGAGGCTGGGAAACATGAAGGAGCACACCAATATGCTCCAGGGCCCCAGAAGCCTCTACCACAGATGGCAATGTACTCTGATTATATTTTAATTGGCATTCTGGTTTCTGTGTGAGAAATTTAAATCATCAGTAGTGGGAGTTTCAGCCACATCAGACTCTGAAATGACATCCTAACTCCTTCCCCTTTGGGTTTGTCATTTGTGGTCTTATGTGCCAGGTAAATTTTACCTCCTGGAACAAAAAAACAAATGCTGAAAGTTGTGTCCTAAAGGGACATTCAGGTCAAAGATGTAGTAAAGCGTTCAAAGCCAGATGTTTAATCAGGGAGGCCCTGATTCTCAGACCTTGGGATTTCATGGACTGGAAAATTCCAAAAACAATTTGGAAACCAACAAAGAGTTGCCTACAGAGAAGCCAACAAAGAGTCTGTCTCATAAGTACCTATGCTGTCACCACAATTTCATAAAATAAAGTCCATCTTAATATTTATCAGTTGGAAGGAAATAATAACACAATGAAAAACATTCCAGCCAGGTACAATGGCCCATGCCTGTAATCCCAGCACTTTGGGAGGTGGAGGTGGAGGATCACTTGAGCCCAGGAGTTCAAGACCAACCTGGGCAACATAGCAAGATCCCATCCATTAAAAAAAAAAGAAAAAAGAAAAGGAAAGAAAATAACACTCTTTTCACTGAAAAGACATTTGACAAATTTACACATATCACACACACGTGCACATGTACCACACACTCGCCAGATAGTCACAGGTACTATACATTAGTTGGCCTTCTGGAATTGCCCCTGAGAATCTTTTATCATCATTAAATAAGTGAATCTGTGCCATGACCCACTGTAGAAACACATGGAGTTGCCTGTGTGAGAAGCTGCTTGATGATAAATTACCCCGTTTCATTCAAAGAATCACCCTAAAAACTTTCAATTTGGGAGTTACACTGAAAATCAGTTTGTCAGCCAGGCACAGTTCTAGCTACTCAGGAGGCTGAGACAGGAAGATCACTTGAGGTCAGGAGTTTCAGGATGCAATGTGTGATTATTGTGTCTGTGAATAGCCACTGCACTCCAGCCTGGGCAACATAGCAAGACCCTGTCTCTAAAGTAAAAAATAAATGAAATAAAATCATTTTGGCTTCTTTAACTGGGGCATCTTAATAGTCACCTCGTGTCCCTCTCAATTGGTAGCCATATAGGCTTCTTATGTTAATAACTGCTTATCTATTTGTGGTGTCTTTCCCCTTCATGCCCCCAAAGTGAAATCTGTGTATACCGTGTAGCTTCAGTTTTAAGCCAGAGTATTCCAAACATCCACTTACATTCAACATGTCCGGCCATTTTCATGCATTGTGGCAACACACAGACAGAAATGCAATTCTGTTTCCATCATGCCGCATTGTCCCTATTTCTCATTTCCCTACTTGCATTTCCATCTCATTGACAAGTGCTGGTCTGTGAACTCATGCTCGGAGCTATAGGGCTGGGTGTGCAACAGGAGCCAAAAGCCAAAACCAAACACAGTGGTCTAGGAACTGTGATTCTGAGAGTCAAGGGTGGCCACATGGGCAATGGGCAGAAGCCTGGGTGAAGACAGGAAGAGTAGACACAGGCCTTGGTGCTTAGTGAGAGGCTATGGAGGACCTCGAAGGGTAAGCTAAGAGACCTAGGAATCTGTCAGGACCTGCAGGAACTGGCCAGACTTCATTCACTTCTGGAGCCTTCCTTCACCAGGTCCCCTTGAGTCCCCATGCCTGCAGTCAGACTGGCCTCCTTGCCATCCCCACACAAGACCTCTTTCTTATATTTTTGTGCCCTTTGCACATGACCTTCCTGCCTGAAGCATCTCCTTCCTGGGCCCCTGCCCCACCACTTCCGCTTGGCCAATGTGTATGTATCCGTCACAAGGAACATGCCTTCTCTTCTTCCGCACAGCTAAAAATAAGTTTGGTGCTCAGTAGAGGCACCTCTTTTACTGTCCTAAGCCTTGAGGCTGACAGCGTGGAGGTGAGGCACAAGAGAAAAAGAGGAGGCAAAGATGGCACCCAGGTTATTGGCTGAGCAACTGGAAACATGGAGCTCCTGATGGATGGGATGGGGAAGACCGAGGGAGGAGAAGGTTTGAAAGAGATGACCAGAGCTGAGGTCTAGATGTGGGATGCCCATGAGCTATTCAAATGGACACGTCCTGTAGGCTGCTGGATATACATGTTCAGGGTTCAGGGAAGAGGACCAGGCTAAAGGCATCAGTTTGAGAATCACTAGCATAAGTGGTTGTAAAAGAATTTTTGGATGAGGTTATGTGGGATGTGGCTCCCACTGGCCCTCAGCCTGGGACACTAGATCCTTCCAACTGGGCGTGGTCCTCCACTCAAGCCTCATGCCTCCCCCTCCCAGCTGTGCACCCTTCATACTGGCCCTAGCAAACCTCTCACCCTTCTGCGCCCTGCACATGTGGACGGCTTTCCTGGCTTGTCTGCCTATTGACTGCCCCTCGTTTCTCAAGGACTGGCTCATACCTTCTTTTTCTCAGTAGCTTGTTCCTGGAAAAGTGAATATTTCTTTTCTTACTTTTCCCACAGCACTTTGACCATATGTATTGATACCTTTGGCAAATGACCTCGCACTATCCTATAATACCTGTGTTGTGGATAAGTATTATGAAAGAGTGTTTTCTCCTTGGCAGTTCCTTCTAGCACCTTAACCTGGTTCTCATCCCTCTTTAAAAGTTAGGCTTCAGCTGAGTGTGGTGGCTCACACCTGTAATCCCAGCACTTTGGGAGGCCAAGGCAGGTGGATCACCTGAAGTCAGGAGTTCAAGACCAGCCTGGCCAACATGGTGGAACCCTGTATCTACTAAAAATACAAAAAAATAGCTGGGCGTGGTGGTGGGTGCCTGTAATCCCAGCTACTTAGGAGGCTGAGGCAAGAGAATCACTTGAACCTGGAAGACAGAGGTTGTACTGAGCTGAGATCGCAGCCTTGCACTCCAGCCTGGGCAACAAGAGTGAAACTCCATTGCAAAAAAAAAAAAAAAAAAAGATTAGGCTTCATATCTCAAGGAAGAAGTGATCCAAAACAAAAACAAAAAATCAACAGCAAAACAAAAGCTTAATTTTGTAGCTTTGAGTTTTTACATTTCATTACTACAAATCTATGGCATCAAGAGAATAAGAAGACAAGCCACAGACTGGGAGAAAATATTTGCAAAAGATATAACTGATAAAGGACTATTATTCAAAATATGTAAAGAGCTCTTAAAACTCAACAATAAGAAAAAAACTGATTTAGAAATGGGCCAAAGACCTTAACAGATACCTCACCAAAGAAGATGATAACATAAGCATATGGAAATATGCTTCACATCATATGTCAGTAGAGAAATGCAGATTGAAACAACAGTGAGATACCACTATGCAGCTACTGGAATGACCAAAATTTGGAACACTGACAATAGCAAATGCTGATGAGGATGTAGAGCAACAGGAATTCTCATTCGTTGCTAGTGGGAATGCAAAATGGTACAGCTACCTTGGAAGACAGTTTAGCAGTTTCTTGCAAAACTAGACCTACTCTTGGCATAAAATCTAGCAATCAGGCTCCTTGGTATTTACTCAAAGGAGCTGAAAACATGTCCACACAAAAATCTCCACCTGATGTTTATAGCAGCTTTGTTCATAGTTGCCAAAACTTGGAAACAATCAAGAAGCCCTTCAGTCAGTGAATGAATAAATTGTGACACATCCAATCAATGGATTATTGTTCAGCCCTAAAACGAAATGAGCTATCAAGCCATGAAAAGACATGGAGGAAACTTAAATGCATATCGCTAAGTGAAAGAAGGCAATCTGAAAAGGCTACATACGTATTGTTGCCGGCATTGAATCCATATCTGTACAGGTCTGCAGCAACCTCAATTCTTGCCTCCTCAGAAGAAAGAACTCAACTGAGGGGCAGAAGGCAGAAGGAGAGATGGAGGCAAGTTTTAGAGCAGTAGTGAAAGTTTATTAGAAAGCCTTAGAACAGGAATGAAAGGAAGTAAAGTACACGTGGAAGAGGGCCAAGCAGGCAACTTCAGAGATCAAGTGTGTGGTTTGACCTTTTGACTTGGGGTTTTATATGTGTGCGTACTTTCAGGGTCTTGCTTCCCTTATCCCCTGATTCTTCCCTTGGGGTGGGCTGTCCTCATGCACAGTGGCCTGCTAGTGTGGATGAGGGAGGGGAGCATGCGCACTGTGTTTACTGGAGTCATACTTATGCTCACTTGAGGCATTCCTCCCGTACCAGTCTAGCATTCCTAGAGGAAGATCATATACCAGTTAAACTCTGCCATTTTGCCTCTTAATGCTTATGCTTGAGCCCACTCGCCCAACTCCTGAGATCTTATTGGGAAGGTGCTGATCGCCAGTTTCAGGTGTTCTCTGACTATTAGAAGACTACCTTTCCCTAGCAACGGATGTTACCAAATATCGTTTTAGGAGACAGTCAACAACCACCTGACCATCAGCTGATGGTCGCTGACATTCCTGCTGTATGTATGTGGGCGAGTGAGGGGAGCCCTCTCCTGCCCTGCTTATGCCTGACCAGCTACCCACTGTAACAGTATGATTCCAACTAGATGATATTCTGGGAAAGGCAAAACGGTGAAGACAGTAAAAAGGTCAGTGGCTGCCAAGGGTCAGGAGGGAGAGAGGAATGAACAGGCTGAATACAGGATTTTAGGGCAGTGAAAGTATTCTGTGTGATACTCCAGTGGTGGACATATGTCATTACACATTTGTTCAGACTCATAGAATGTATACCACAAGAGTGAGCCCTAATGTAAACTATGGAGTTTGGGTGACGATGCTGTTTTAATGTAGGTTCATCCGTTGTAACAAATGTACCACTCTGGTGGGGGATGTTGATAGTGGAGGAGGCACAAGGGGGCAGTAGGGTGGCAAGGGTAGCAACCCTCTGTACTTCCTGCTCAACATTGCTGCAAACCTCAAACTGCTCTAAAAAATAAAGTCTATTAACAAAAACTAGTTAAGACCAAAAACAAAAACAAAACAAACAAACAAAAAAAGCCTTGGCAGAGAAATAGTCTGAAAGAACATATGCTTTCGACTTTTTTTTTTTAAAAAAAGAAAGCTTCCGGAATGGGTGTGAATGTGAGGAAGGCTTGGAAGATAAAACCAGAAGGTTTGGACGCTAATTGTGGGATGGGATGAGCTTGGGATGGGGCGAGCTAGAGATGGCACAGCCATGCTCCTTGAGTTCCAGAACCAACTGAGGTGGGGTTAGGGGCAAGTAGAGGAGATAAGCAAACAGAATCATAACACAGCTTTGGGCCAACACATGGGTCGATTTTCCTGGGACCACCCATTTTCCTGGCAACCTGTTCTTTCTGCAGGAGCAGCTGTGTTCTTTAATGACCCTGTCCTTCTAAATGGCCTTGATCGGGCCAGAGTGGTCACCTGGTCATAGCTAGACCCATTGGAATCTTTTCCCAGGATTTTTAAAGTGAATCTTAGATAGCCAATTCTTATTCAATGGTAGAAGCAATCAGAGGATATAAAACTATGAGCAGTCTGATTCTGCCGTGTGGAAGGAGAAGGTCTGTGATCAGAGAATGAAGCTGAGATAAAGGAAGCTCTGGGCTTCTGATTTCAGTTATTCCTGAGTACACCTGTGGCCCTAAGCTTCCTGAGGTTTGCCTGGCGCAGGAAAGTGGCCACATAGATGTGATGGGACCCTGCTGTCTGTCTCAGTTTATTGGGTCTGGGGTAGTTCTGACTTTTACTGGGTCTGTCAGATCATCTCTCCATAAGTCTGGAATTGGAGTTTAGTGATGCCTTGTCAGAGTCTGCAGGCCACTGGGACTGATGTGACATAGACTGTGGGCTGAGAACACCATCATGGCAGCAATTGTTAGACTGTGGACAGAGAGGAGAAGAAGAGAAAAGTGGTGTGTTAGAAAGGGCAAAAAACAAAGGCAGACACAGGGAGAAGAGGAAACAGGAGGAAGCATAACCCTGGAAGAGGCCTGGAAATGTGCTTGCCATACGAGACTGCTTCCATGAGAGAATGCCAGTTGGTTCCATGAATTCTGTTTTATGCCTAACTGGGTTTGAGAGCATTTCTTTTACAGAAAACCAAATGATCACTGAACAACATCTGAATCTCCCTACAGCCTGTGAACATCTTGAGGGCAAAACTGACTCTGTTTGTCTCTCTAAATTCAGAAGCTTGGCCTGGACTCCCAGTGAGTGAAGAAACAGCCATTCCCGAGAATCAGGGCTGTATCCAACACAATATGCTTCAGGACTCTGGAAATCCTGCTCCAGAGTTTTGTAGACCAGGTGCAGTGGCTCACACCTGCAATCCCAGTGCTTTGGGAGGCTGACAGGGTAGGATCGCTTGAGGCCAGGAGCTCAAGACCAGCCTGGGTAACACGGCGAGATCTCTGCCTTAAAAAAAAAAAAAAAATCTAAAAATTAGTCAGGAGTTCAAGGCTGCAGTGAGCTAGGATTGCACCGCTGCACTTCAGTCTGGGCAGCAGAGTGGGATCCTGTCTCAAAAAACAACAACAACAACAACAAACAAACAAACACAAAAAAACAAACAAAGAGTTTTGTAGAGTGAAGTGCCAAGCATCGACTTCAGAATCTAACACCTCCAACTCTTATTTTCCATGATGTAACTTAAGAAAGCCACTTTATCTCTCTGAGCCCTAGTTTTTGCGGTTATAATACGGCAATCACACTCCCTGCTTTACAGGATTGATGTTGGTTATTGAGTGAAATCGTTTAGGCAGAAGGACCTAGCCTGACCCAGAAGAAATACCCTGTGAATGGCAACGATCATGATTTCTAACAGTTGCGGATAAGGACCGACATTCATTCAAGAATTCTTTGTCGAGTGCCTGCTAAGTCCTACAGTGGTAAATAAAAGAGACAAGGCTCCTCAGGTGCCTGCCCCTGTGAAGCTTACAATCTAAAGAAAGGGAAGTCGCTTTTGTACCAGCTCTCTGCGGCACAAAGGCCCTCTCTGTTAGGGAAGGTGTTGAAACAATCACAAGTTGGATCCGTTATTCTGTGGGGCCTCAGTGTCATAAAAGCAGGTCTGCATGTGTTTATGGCCTCTTCATTTCAACAACACTGTTTGTGGGTATCCTCCGTTCATTTCTCACATCCATCCAGTCAAAGTCTTGTGAAAGAGAGCCAGCCACATTTACACACCTGTCCCACAAACATGCTAATTCCACCTGTCTGCTTTCTGCTCCTACCAGCATCTGCATCCCATTTGAGAGCACAGATCAGGTCAAAAACTGTGCAGATCAGGGAAAAGTTCTGTTTAGCCAGCAAGACTCATAACTGATGAGATTTTACTCTCACTCTTTCAAGGCAGAATCAATCCATTCTAGTTCCCACAGATCAATACCAGAAAACAGCCCTAGGAGTAATGATGTATTTATTATTATAATTGAGAGAGCCCTTAAGGAGGGCCAAAGAGGAAAGAAGTGAGTGGTGGGGATCTGAGCTCCAGGAAGCTGCCCGAGTTGGCCCTGGACCTGTGCAGGTGAGGTCTGGTAAGCGTGAAGACCTGCTTCACATAGCTCTCCACATTTAACCCATCTCTTTCAGAACAAGTACTGTTTGTGGCATTGAACACTTTCTGGGATCTTATCATGGATGAAATGCACTGACATTTTTTCCCCTGATCATAAAGGTCATATAGTTCATTATTAATTTTTTTAAAAACTTAATTGCTTTCTTCTTTGATAATGAAACAGTGATTTTTTTTTATTGGCCTAGAAATATGGCCAGTTTCAGGAAGTGACTGCCATTGACAAAGCCAATTTCCCATCTTCCCTTGCAGTGAGGAGGTGCAATGTGACCCATTTCTAGCCAATGGTATCTAAGCAGGCCTGGTGGGGAGTTTCTGAGAAAGTTTTTGCTGCCAGGCCATGACATCTGAAGCTGGGGGAGGAATCCTGCACCCATGAGGCAACAAGCATGAGCAGAAGAGACATCAAGTTAAGGATGTCAAAGAAGTGTGGATGGACACGTATTCTTAATGGCTTCATTCTTTCATAACAAGAACACTGAAGATGATTACTGGCCAGTAAAATAAACGTCTACTGTTCAAGCTACTGTTGGTCGGGTTTTCTGTTATTTTTATCCATATTCCTAAGTGATGCAAATATGCTAAAATAAAAAATGATAGTCTCCGTGTAAACCATTCCCAAGACAAAGCCACTGTTAAACAGTTAACATTAGGTATATATTTTTTTCAAGTATTTTATGCATATGTGAATACATATAAATAATCACAAATACATATAAAATTCATGGACTCATATAATAAATGCCTTCTGTTCTAGAACCGCTTTTTCACTTAACAAAATACCATGATATATTTCTATGTCAGTACAGCTTTTTTTAATGACTCAATCTATTGCTAGACATTTAGGCTATGTCCAATATTTTCTCATCATAAGCAATGCTGAAATAATTATCCTTGAACATACATCTGTGTGCACTTGTCTGATTGTTTATTGTGGATAAATTATTAGACATGGACAAAGGGTACACAAATATTAAATGTTGACACATCTATGTAGAAAATGTTTATTGAGGGGCTAGTATGTGTAGCACATTTATGCTTAGTGAACAGAACAGATATGTCTCCTGTCTGGGTGGACCTTTTTGTATGCTGGGAAGACTGACAGTTGAATAGGTTAACAAATAGTGTATAGTTAAAAATTGTGATGAGTGATAAGCAGGAAATGAACTAGTGGGGTATGGAAATAACAGGGACCTACTTAGATAGATGACCTGTGAAGGCCTCCAAGAGGGTGACATTTGAGCTGAGAGCTCAAGGATGAGAAGAGTCCAGACCCTACAAGACTGAAAACAGTGCTGTAGGCAGGGTCACCTGGGGAAGAAAGAGCTTTGATGTTTAAGGATCTACAAGGAAGCCAGTGTGGTTAGAATGGCTGAGAGGAGGATGGAGGAGAAGCTGAGTCCATATAGCATGGGTCCTTGAAGGCTGTGCTGGAGCATTTAAATATCATTTTATTTTATGGAAAGTCACTGGAGGGCTTTAAGCAAGGGAGCGCCTGCTGCATTTTTATTATTTATTTATTTTTTATTTACTATTTATTTATTTATTGAGATAGGGTCTCACTCTATTGCCTAGGCTGGAGTACAGTGGCATGATCACGGATCACTGCAGCATTAACCTCCCAGGCCCAAGCAATCCTCCTACCTCAGCCTCCCGAGTAGCTGGAACTACAGGTGTGCTGCACCATGCAAGGCTAATTTTTGTTATTTTTCATAGCGATGGAGTTTCATCATGTTGCCCAGGCTGGTCTCAACTCCTAGGCTCAAGTGATCCTCCTATCTTGGCCTCCCAAAATACAAGGATTACAGATGTGAGCTACTGCACCCAGCCTTTTTTTTTTTAATTTTAAAAAAGTATTTATTTATTTTTTTAGAGACAGGGTCTCTCTGTCATCCAGGCTGGAATGCAGTGGTACAATCATAGCTCACTTTAGCCTCAAATTCCTGGACTTAAGTGATCCTCCTGCCTCAGCTTCCCAAGTAACTGAGACTACAGGTGCACGCCACCATGCCTGGCTAATTTACTGCTTTTTGTGGAGATGGAGTCTCACTATGCTTATTGATCTTGAACTCCTGGTCTCAAGTGATCTTCCTGCTTCAGCATTCTCCAAATGCTGGGATTATAGGCAGGAGCCGCCACACCTGACCTATTATTATTTGTTAATGATTGTTCTAGTTGCTATTTTCCATTGTTTGGGTAGGGCAAAGCCAGGAGACCAGTAAGGAAATCACTAGAGTGGTCTAGGCCAGATAATATGGTTTGGAGTAGGCTGTACGGAAATATACAATTTTGTATATCTTATTTCTATACGTATATACAAATAGCTCAATAGATTAAAATGGCTATTCCTATTACATACAATAGATATATAATATACAATGGATATACTTGTTTTTATAGGAATACTTATTTAAAAATATACACATTCTCAAGGCCGGGCGCGGTGGCTCAAGTCTGTAATCCCAGCACTTTGGGAGGCCGAGACGGGCGGATCACGAGGTCAGGAGATCGAGACCATCCTGGCTAACACGGTGAAACCCCGTCTCTACTAAAAATACAAAAAACTAGCCGGGCGAGGTGGCGGGCGCCTGTAGTCTCAGCTACTCAGGAGGCTGAGGCAGGAGAATGGCGTAAACCTGGGAGGTGGAGCTTGCAATGAGCTGAGATCCGGCCACTGCACTCCAACCTGGGCGACAGAGCGAGACTCCGTCTCAAAAAAAAAAAAAAAAAAAAAAAAAAAAAAAAAAATATATATATATATATATATATATATATATATATATACACATTCTCAGCAAACTAACACAGGAACAGAAAACCGAGCACCACATATTCTCATTCATAAGTGGGAGTTGAACAATGAGAACACATGGACACAGGGAGGGGAACATCACACAGTGGGGCCTGTTGGGGTGTGGGAGGTAAGGGGAGGGAGAGCATTAGGATAAATGACTAACGCAAGTGGGGCTTAAAGTCTAGCATGCCGTGAACCACCATGGCACATGTATACCTGTGTAGCAAGCCTTCATGTTCTGCACATGTATCACAGAACTTAAAGTAAAATATATATGTATACACACAGACACACACACGCACACACACAAACAGATCAATGGATAAAAACAAAGCATTTGTAAACAGAACTTAATATATGATAAAAGTGTATATTCTTACACTAGTGGCCCATAGTTTCTTCTGAAGTTTACATTACATTTTCATATTTGTTAGAGCAACATTTTATCATTATTCTTCCATTTCAAAAATTTCATGGGTATTTCCTCATACTTATTTATCAAGATAAGTTTCTTCTTTTTTGTTTGTTTGTTCATTTGTTTGTTTTTGAGATAAGGTCTTGCTCCGTTGCCTAAGCTGGAGTGCAGTGGCATGATTATAGCCTACTGCAGCCTCAAATACTGGGTTCCAGTAATCCTCCCACTACAGCCTCCCAAGTAGCTGGGACCACAGGCACACACCACCATACCTGGCTCAATAAAAAAAAATTTTTTAGAGACAGGGTCTCACTATGTTGCCCAGTCTATTCTCAAGCTCCTAGCCCCAAACAATCCTCCCACCTTGGCCTCCTAAAGTACTGGGATTATAGGCATGAGCCAACACACTCGGGCCAATCAAGGTAAATTTTAAAATAATTTCTTCCTGTTCCATCTCACCTCACCCCTCAGATCATATTGGTTCCTTGATCTGAATTTTACTAAATTTATAAAGTGAGTTGGGGAGATATGGCATCTTTGCACTGTTGAGACTTCCTCCCCAGGGATTTGTTATATTTTTCCAATTATTAAGATCTTCTTTTATGTCCTTCAGTCAGGTTTCATAGTTTTCTTTCCATGGACCTTGCCATTTCTTGTTAAGCTTATGCCTAGTATATACTTTACAGTATTCATTGCTAATGTGAATATGTTTTTTTTTTTTCATCATACTTCCTAAATGGAAATAACTGATATTTAGTGTTGTATTTGGAGGTCTCTATAAGTAATACCTCCCTCCCTATTCTAAGTTTGGAACAAACTGGGGCATAGACACAGGAAAGAGATATAAGACAAAAATACTACCTTAATTTTTGATGAAGCTGACTGGAAAAAGTAGCTTTTGATCTGTAGCTAAGTGGGCTTGCTATATTTCTCCCTGATTTGAGTAGATTTATTTCTATAGTGACGGGTAGTGCAGGACAATAGTATCACTCTGTCTCTGAAACAGGTTCACTTACCCCATAGTGAGAGCACATGGTAATATTTGCTCTCTGCAGTCAGCTGAATCCAAAAAGAGAACTCAGAAGCATCTATTATTGTCTACATTTTCCAAACTCACTCATCTTCCCTTAGAGTGGAGAGAGGCCAGGAGTCTTATTCTAATGGAAGTCCCTCTATATGGAAAAGAAGGCTTCTCCCTTCAGTACCATAAGACAGGGTAAGGAGAAAGAAGAAGAATGAGAAGGAGAAGGAGAAGAGGGAGGAGGAGAAGCCTTCTCCCTTAACATTTAGGAAAACCATTGATTTTGGTGTTTATCTTATAACCAATCACCTTACCAAAGTCTCTGTGATTTTTAATTGATTCTTTTTTATTTTTCTTTTTTGGGAAACACTTAAATCATAAGCAAATAATGACAATTTTATATCTTCCCTTCTAATATTTATATTTCTTATTTATTTTTCTTATCTTATTGCATTGGCTTTATTCTATAGCCATTATATCAGGCATCCTTTTGACCCCGACTTAAATGAGAATACCTTTAGTGTTTCACCATTAAATATGTTTGTTCATAGCTTCTGATAAACTTTGTCATGTTAAAAGTTTAAAGTTTCTTCCTATAATAGTTTACTAAGAGTTTTTAGAAATTTGTGGGCCTTAGTTTTGAAGTTTATAAAATACTTTTAAAGCATCTATCCCATTGATAATATCCTGTAATTTGTTTTCCTTTAACAATGCAATGAATTTGCAACTTCCCTAATGTTGAATTTTTCTTGCGCCTCTGGAATAAATCTTGCTTGATCATGGTGGGTTTTGAGTTGTTTTAATAGTAAACTGGATTCAAATGGCTAAAATTTTATTTAATAGTTTTACAACTACTATATACTTAAATGAGTTGGTCTATAGTGGAGGTTCACATATTGAAGATTTATCAGTGAGCTTTAGGAGGTGGTCCTGGCTCAGATGAGTTTGGGAAATGCCAGGTTAAACAAACCAAACAGGTTTCTTTACTTCTGGACTTCACAGAGGCCTTCCTTAATATACGAACACTTATCGTGATTCTCCAAAAGGTACACTATAAACGGCATGCAGTACTTTCTCGAGTTGCCTGCAGAAGCCCATTTTCAAAAACCAAATATTAAATTCTCTGGGGGACTCGTGTTCTAGGTTAGTAATCTGCAGTTCTTTTTGGTATTGTCTGTTGGATTTTGGTATCAGGGTTATGCTAAACGTGGGAAATGAAATAATTGTTTTTGTTTCTTTTATTTATGTATTTTTCCTGTGTAACAGTTTAAGTAACATAGGGGTGATCTGTGCCCTGATGGAATGATAGGGCTTGCTGTAAAGCCATCTGAACCCGTGGCATTTCTGAGTAGTGAAGACACTGGGAATGCATAAGTGCACGGCTTCCCTACAGGATGTTTCCCCCTGACAGCCCATTCTGCTTGGAGCCCTTTTCTTTAGGATCAAACAGCTATTATGGAAAAGCCTAGAATGTGTGAAAATGAGACTCAATGCGTTAGCAAATCGATGCTGATCACTCCTGCATGGTCCTCAGTTCCTAATAAATGCTCCAGCCTCCTGGCAAGAAACCTTTCAAATCTTGCACACGCTGGCCTCTGCCGGGGTGCTTGGCTGGGTCGTGTGGGGGCATGGTTGGTTAAGGCGCAGAGTCCGCCTTTCCTACCAGCCACTCTAGCTGAGGGTCAAGCTCTGGACCCTCCCCCAACCATCCAGCTCCATTTTATCCTTGGCTTATGCCTTTCCCCAAGTACTGCAGAGTAGGACTCCAGCTAAAAACCTCTTCTAGATGCTTGCCTGAGGCTGGCCACAGAAACCGGACTCTAGGCTTGGGGGATAAATCATCTAACCAGCATAAGGAGAGGCCTGAGAAATGCTAGGAAATTGGGGTTAGTTTGAGACAACTGGCTGAGTTCACCTTAGGTGAGCTGGTGGGTGGGGGAAGATGAGCTGAAGGATTCTAGGGTTCAGTGAAGCCTAGAATGGCTGGGTGGGCGGAGAGTCCCTAGAAGGGGCCAACTTCTAGCCTGAGGGCCTGGGGGCTTCTAGTGATCTGCAGCCGAGCCGAAGACTGGTCTTGGGTACGGCGAGGCCTACGAGAGCTAAGCGGGCTGAGGGTCCCTGGAAAAGACTAGCCTGGGGGTGGAGACCATCCATGCCCCATGCTCCAGAGGCCGGGGGCTGCCGGGGGCCTGAGGCTGGACTGGGGTCGCCGGCGGGCTCGGGGAGGCCCGGGTGGGCGCACCGGGGCCCTGCCTGGAGCTGACGGGCTGGGCCGAGGGGGAGGCTGGGGAGGCGGGGTGCCGGCCGGGGCGGCGGCGCGGGCTCGGGACGCCAGGGCTCCCTCTCCCTCCTCCTGCCCTAGCCAGCCTCGGGCGCCGGGCGCCTCCCTCGATCCGGAGCCAGCGCCAGCGCCGGGAGGCCCGGGGCCCGGCCAGCCGCCGCGGCCCGCGGAGGGAGCCGCCACCGCCGCCACTGCTGTTGTCGCCGCCGCCGCCAGGCCGCGCCCCGCCCCTCCGCCGCCGCCGCCGCTGCTCCCGGTGAGGCTCGCGCTCGAGCTGCGGCGCCGGCTCCTGCCGCCTGGGCCCCGGGCCCGGCCCCTCCCGCGCCGCCCGGGCGATGAGAAGCTGCTTCTGCGTGAGACGGAGCCGGGACCCGCCGCCGCCGCAGCCGCCGCCGCCGCCGCCCCAGCGGGGAACAGTTAAGTGAGGCCCGGGCGCCGCGGAGGCTCGGCCGAGCCGGCCCTGCAGCCGGGAGGGCGGGCGGGCGCGGGGCGCGGGACCTGGGCCGAGGGGCGGGCGGACGGGAGGAGCCGGGCCGCGCCGAGGCCTGCGGGCTCCGTGCCCGACCTGCGGCGGGGACAGGCCTGGGCGGCCTTTGCCGAGCCCCGAGCGCGCCGCGGCTGCCGGTGCCCGGGCTCGGCCCGGCGGCGAGAGGCAGGAGAAGCTGGGGGACCCGAGTGCCGGCAGCGCCCCCGAGGCCCGGGCAGGTGAAGGGTGCGGAGAGCCACCCCTGCCCGCGTGAGAGGGAGGCGGCCCACCTGGGCACAGACTGGGGACAGTCTGTCGTTTGACCGGCCTGGCCTGGGGTCCTGCTCTCTGTGGTCACGTGGGTGCAGACCAACGTGCACCTGCCCCTGGGGCATGACTGCCTCTGTGATCTGGGCACAGCAGAGAGGATATCTAAACCCTCTGGCACCTGTCTGCAAGGTGACATGCCCAGCCTGGGTACCCGAGACCCACAGCACCCATCCAGGAACATGGTGGGCACGTCGAGCACTCTACAGTGACTCCAGCACCAGTGAGATGCGAGGAGCAGGGGCTGGGACAAGAGCTGAGGCATGGCACCAGGGGACATCACATCCTTAGAGGCAGGCACCAGGGAACGGGGTAGACCCTAGAGCATCTTTTGTCCTCTTTGTTACCAACACACAACTGTTCTAAATCAGCAGCCCTTCTCACCAGGAAAGATGAGACTCTTCTGTTCCCTGCCCCTCAACAGCCTCTTGCGCAAGGCACTGAGGAAGACCACAGCAGGGCAAAAGGCAAATGGCGGTCACCCCTTCCCTGCTCCCTGCCCCCACCCAAGAACCAGAGCCCACTCCAATTGCTGCCACAAAAGCAGACAGCAGACCAGCTCCTCTTAGGGGCCTTTGTCTCTCGTAGTTCCTTCTCAGTATAATCTCATTGTACATTTCTCGACAGCTGGCTGGATCTCATCTCGTTTTAACAGGGCTAGGAAATCTTATCAGCAGCACCAGAAAAGCTTAGAAAGTTAAAAGATAAGCTCTGTGAAGCCTTGACTAGCTGAAAAACTCAGTGTGCCAGGATGTTTAGTTACAGTAGATGGTGACACCTTTCTTGCTTGTTGGAAATCATGTGGGGTACTTGGAGATACTGTACCAGGCTCAGAATCTTTAAATAGGGCCTCTGAGAGCTGCTTCTGCTTGGGACCCGGGCTCCAAGCCCCATGGGAAGCAGTTGATGTGGCGATTACTGGTTCATTTGAACCTAAACTTATCATCGGTAATCCACATTTTTCATTCCCTCCTTCTAGGCTTTAGGTCACACTCCTAATTCAGGCTCAAGGCATTTTCCCTGCCCTGTCTCCATCCTGCTAGGGGCCTTTTACCACTTCCAGCTGGAATATTGTGCAGGGAGTTATGTTATGTGCAGGGAGTTTAGAATTAGACCTCAGCTTAAGGGAGTTTAGAATTAGACCTCAGCTTAAGGGAGTTCAGAATTAGACCTCAGCTTAAGTCTTGGCTTTCCTGCTTACTTTGTGCCCTTGGACAAATTATTGAACTTTTCTGAGTTTCAGTTTCCTCATCTGCATAGTGAAACTAATGATCGTATTCATCTCATGGGATTATGGCGTGATGTAAATGAAATATTGCAAGAAAAGTCTAGCTCTGCCTGCTACTATAGCAAGAAGTCAGTAAACGGTAGGGGTTATTATGAGAGGTTTGTTAACGGATGAATGAGAGGAGTAGCTTATTTATTTTTAGAGTTTCTGTCTTTTTTTTTTTTTTTTTTTAGTTTTTGTTTGTTTGTTTGTTTGTTTTTGAGACAGGGTCTCACTGTCACCCAAGCTGGAGTGCAGTGGCACCATCATGGCTCACTGCAGCCTTGAACTCCTGGGCTCAAGAGATTCTCCCACTTCAGTCTCCCAAGTAGTATAGGTACCTGCCACCACGCTCGGCTATTTTTTAAATTGTTATTATTTTTAGTAGAGATGGGGTCTTGCTATGTTGCCCAAGCTGGTCTTGAACACCAGAGCTTAAGTAATCCTCCCGCCTTGGCCTCCCAAATTCCTGAGATTACAGGCGTGAGCCACCACGCCTGGCCTATTATTTAGTCTTTAACAGGACAACCAGGAAGTGATGGTATAGTAGAAAGAACACTGGGCTTGGATTTAGGAGCTCATGTTTGACTCTCAGGCTACCTCCTGGACCCCAGGTGACCCTAAGTGAGTCACAGAAACTTTCTGAATCCCCATTTCCGTAATGTAAAAGTGTCTTAAGAATAAAGCCTACCCCATAAAGCTAATCAGTCAAGAAGGCTGAAGGAGCTAATGTATGTAACTGCACTGGGTACTGTACGAGGTGGGGCTTCTCATGAAATTTAAGTGCGATTCAGCATCCAGCAGCAGATCGTGGTGTTTTTTTCAGGTCCGATGTTTATACAGTCTGTTGAGGGGAGAGCTTTAAGAAAAAGAACACAAGAATATCCTGTGTTTGTACATGTTACAGAACCACGCCACCATGTGAGCACACTGCTGGATACCCTCTCAGGGCCTTGGAAGCGGTAAGGGAGAAGTGTCGTCTCTATCCATTTCATGGAGGATCTGCTCCTGGGGGGATCAGAATCCAAATGGCATAGGCCCCTCTGAGTTGGCTGGAAATGCTCCATACTCAAAGGGAGACACCCTTTCCACACTGCAAAATAACGATGGTGCTGGAGTCAAGCCTGGGAAAAGTTGAAGGTGCTATGATGATGATGAAGATAACAAATGACTACATGGCTGGATGTGGTTAGGATAAGCACACTGTGTTGCAGAGCCTCCTTTGCAGGTTGGGTTGTGGAGGGGAGGCCTGGGTTTCTTGAATGAGCTCCTTCTCCCCAGGCTGCTCTGTCTCTCACCGAGGCCCACCCTGGCCAGCATTTCCCCAACTACCCACCCCTCAACCCCGGCTCTCCTTGGCCTTCTACTTGCTGGGCTGCCCTTGGGAATCATGGCTTCCCTGTGCTGTCTGCACTAGTTGCAGTGGGTTTGCCAGAGTCAGGTCTGTCTCCAGCTGCCTGGGAGGCAAAGCCACTGCAGAGTGTGCCTGACATTACCTCCCTTGTTGGGGACATCCTGTGGGCATGCATTTGGTTTACTTGACACGCGTCTGGCGAGATGCGGAGCTTGTCCAGGCAGAAATGTGAGAGCCCTGTGGGCCTGGAGCCCAGGAGTTGCACATAGTAGCTTTGTAGCTCCTACTTCCCTTAGGACTGGAGGGCCATCTTGTTGGACCTGTGGCAGGGGTCAACACGAGTTTGTTCTTTCTTTCTTTACACACACCACACACACACACAAAAACAGATTCTAATCAGCAGAGCAGAATATTCAAAAGAATATCCCCTGATCTTTTAGAAGAGAGAAATAAATGAGTTCATAATGTGCTAAATAAGCCTGTGGTATTGATGAAAATGCAGATTCTAGGACCTCATACTCAGACTTCATTCAATCAGAATCTCTGGGGAACGGGACCTGGAATCTGCATGCTTAACAGACACCTTGGGTTATACTTCTGCTTACCAAAATTAGAGGCCTACAGTTCTTGACGCTTTCTTAAAAAGTGTTAAATACACATAACATAAAATTGACCATCCTGCTCATTTTTAAGTGCACAGATTGGTGGCATTACCCACATTCACAGTGTGGTGCAGCTACGCTGCAGAACTTTTCATCTGGCAAAACTGAAACTCTGTGCTCATAAAACAACCTTCCATTCCCCCTTTCCTCACCCCTGGCAACCACCATTCTGCTTTGTGTTTCTGCAAGTTTGACTACCCTAGGTATTCATAGAAGTGGATCATACGGTATTTGTCTTTTTGTGACTGGCTTATTTAGTTTAGCATACTGTCCCCAAGGTTCGTCATGTTGTAGCACATTTCAGAATTTCCTTCCTTTTCAAGGCTGAATAATACTCCATTGAATATGTGTACCATATTTTGTTTATTCATCCATAGATGGATGCTTGAGTTGCTTCTATCTTTGGGCCATTGTGAATAATGTTGCTCTGAACATGGGTCTACAATTCTCTTTGAGACCTGATTTAAATGCTTTTGTGTAGATACCCAGAAGTGGAATTGCTGAATCATATGGTAATTCTATTTATAATTTTCTGAGGAACCACCACACTGTTTTCATAAAATAGTGGCTGTAAGGCCGGGCGCGGTAGCTCAAGCCTGTAATCCCAGCACTTTGGGAGGCCGAGATGGGCGGATCACGAGGTCAGGAGATTGAGACCATCCTGGCTAACACAGTGAAACCCCATCTCTACTAAAAAAAAAATACAAAAAAATAGCCGGGCGAGGTGGCGGGTGCCTGTAGTCCCAGCTACTCGGGAGGCTGAGGCAGGAGAATGGCGTAAACCCGGGAGGCGGAGCTTGCAGTGAGCTGAGATCCGGCCACTGCACTCCAGCCTGGGCAAGAGAGCAAGACTCCGTCTCAAAAAAAAAAAAAAAAAAAAAAAAAACAAACACATAAAATAGTGGCTGTACCATTTTACATTCCCACCAGCAGAGTGCCAAAGTTTCCAATCTCTTCACATGCTTGTGAACTGTTATTTTGTTGGTATGTTTGTTTTTGGTTGTAGCCATCATAATGAGTCTAAGGTGAAATGTGGTTTGGATTTGCATTTCCCTAGTGGCAAGTGATATTGAACATCTTTTTGGGTGGTGGTTGGCTATTCATATATTGTCTTTGGAAAGACTTGTTATTCAAGTCCTTTGCCCATTTTTAAATTAAGGAATTTGTTTTTGTTGTTGAGTTGTAGGAATTCTTTATAGATTCACATATTAACTCCTCATCAGATATATGATTTGCAAATATTTCCTCCCATTCCATAGGTTGCCTTTTCACTCTGTTGACTGCCTTTTGCTGCAAATTCTTGATGCTTTCTACACATTATAACTGTGTAGAAACAATATTATTTGCTATTCCGGTTTTGTAGGGATGGAAACTCAGGCCCAGTTTACTTTAACTTGCCTAAGGTTATGCAGTAAGTCTCAGAGCTGGGATTCAAGCTTGGGTCCCTTGGACTCCAAAGGGGTGCACCCCTTCCATTCCTCTGCTCTGCCTGCCATTCCCCGCTTGGAGCTAATAGCATAAGGAGGCCCCATGGAGGTGTGAAGGAAGGGGCGTTGGTTGGAGAAATGTTCAGTTGCAGGCGGGGAAGCATGAACGGAAGGCCTGGAAATCTCTTCCGTTAGACCACTGGGGTGCCCCTTCCTGTAGCTCAACATCATTGCTTAGATCTTAGAAACAGCAGAGAAGTGCAGACAGGTTTTTTAGTTCAGTTTGATTGTGTTTTGTTTATTTGTTTTCTTAAGCATTTTATAAGCTTGTTTCAGAGCCCATCTGCTCCTCGCAGTTCCCCGAGCAGTCCCTGTGTGTTCACACCACGGTGCCTTTGTTGAGGCTGTGTCTTCTGCCTGCAAGACTTTCACCACTCCACACACCCCCATCTTTCGGGGAGGTCAGTTCTTTGCTCACCTCTCCCTGCCTGACCAGGCAAAAGGAAGAGTCCCCTCTTTTGCAGTCCCTTTCTCTTGGGGTATTTCCCACAGCCCGTGAGCTCCATGTCTTATTCATTGCTCTATCACCCAGCACTGTGGAGCTTCTCCTTGGCTGCGCGCTCTCCAGTCTCAGTCCCAGCCTGAACCAATTAAATGAGAACCCGAGGATAGGGAATGGGAAAGCTGTGCTTCTACAAGCTCTCCAGGGCATTCTTCCTGCAGCCAACCTAGACGCCCATTGGCCCCTGACAGGCCCACATCCAGCCTGGCTGCACTGAGTTAGATCTAAATCTGGAATCTCCTGGAAGTGCCGCAGTCCCTTCCCCCCTCCTCTGCAAGTGGCTAACCTCTGGGGTCATGGTGTGTGTCCTGCATGGAGGTATCAGTGACCCCAGACCCCGGGCTTTCATTGGAAGGGGTCTGACAGTTCTGCTATTCCCCCGCCCCTTTATGTGCCCCTGACCCTTTATGTACCCTCCTTAATCCAGTGAAACCTAGCAATTTTGAGAGGATAGGAATTTTGTTTATCCTTCCCCATTCATTCATAATCCATTTATTGAGCACCCACTGTGAGGCGGGCATTGTGGTGGACATAACACACCTTTGAGTAACTTATGGTCTGCTAGGGAAAGCGTGTTCTAGCCTTCTGAGAGGCAAGGCTGTGTGTATGTGTACGTGTGCATGAGTGCATGTATGCACATACGTGTGCTAAGACTACATGCTTGGATGATGTCAGGATTCTGAGTGGTGGCACCTCTCTGGCTGGGCAATTGGAGAAGGTTTGAGGGGAATGGAAGGTGCGACCCTGTTTGGTTTTTTTTGAGACAGACTCTCACTCTGTCACCCAGGCTGGAGTGCAGTGGCTCGATCTTGGCTCACTGCAACCTCTGCCTCCCAGGTTCAAGCAATTTTTCTGCCTCAGCCTCCCAAGTAGCTGGGACTACAGGTACGTGCCACCATGCCTGGCTAAGTTTTGTATTTTTAGTAAAGACAGGATTTCACCATACTGGCCAGGCTGGTCTCGAACTCCTGACCTTGTGATCCATCTACCTCAGACTCCCAAGGTGCTGGGAATACAGGCGTGAGCCACTGCATCTGGCCGTGACCCTGGTTTTATTTATTTACTTATTTATTTATTTTTTTTGAGATGGGGTCTGGCTCTGTTACCCAGGCTGGAGTGCAGTGGCACCATCTCAGCTCACTGCAACCTCCTCCTCCTGGGTTCAAGTGATGCTTGTGCCTCACCCTCTCTAGTAGCTGGGATTACAGGCACTCAGAACCACACCCAGCTAATTTTTGTATTTTTAGTAGAGACGGGGTTTCACCATGTTGGCCAGGCTCAAACTCCTGACCTCGTGATCTGCCCACCTTGGCCTCTCAAAGTGCTGGGATTACAGGTGTGAGCCACCATGCCCATGCATGACCCTGGTTTTAAATGGTGGGGTGGGTGTCTGCAGGGGAGGAACCTGGTGCTCTTGGCTGAACTGTCAAGAGGAAGGAGGGGGAGACTCGAGGGCTGATTCTGAGGCTTTTCCCCATGGAAGATTACCTTTAGATTCATTTCATCCATTCATTCATTCTTTTCTCCATGGAAGATTACCTTTAGGTTCAGTTCATCCATCCATTCATTCATTCGTTCATTCATCAAATACCCGATGAGTACCTGCTCTCTTGTACTTAAATTTTGGACTGTAGACCAGCTGTTTTAGTGTCAGCTGGGAGCTTGTTAGAAATGCATGTTCTTAGACCAGCTCAGGCCTACTGAATCAGCATCTCAGGGGGTGGGGTTCAGGAATGTCTGCCTTTCACAACCTCTCCTAGTGATTTTTGCACATGCTAAAGTTGGATAACTCCCACCTCAGAATGTGGACTTTCCATCTCATTATTGTAGCCTCAGTGCTTAGCCAAAGTGGCTCCGTACTCATTTGTGGACTCACTGTTCACACGCCAGGCCCCCGTAGGGACCGGGAATGTGGGAGGATGCTTCAGGGGGAAGATGGCAAGGTCAGCCAAATTTGAAGTATTCCTGAGCCATGTGGGCAAAGACACCAGACAGACACCTCTGAGTCTAAGGAGAAAAGCCTGGCTTGGAGGTATTTTGGAAGTTATTAGCATATGGGTAGAATGACTAGATGACTAAATATATGAAAAAATAATTCTCAAGACCCATGTGAAAGTCCGAGAGGGGTGTGGTGGCCTGGCTGGCCTGAAGACAGGTATTCTGATGATTCTGGCTGGGGCCCCTATTTGCCTGGCACTGAGATGATATTAGTGTTTTTACTCTGTGAGCACTGTGCCCCTCAGGGCAAGCTGTGACTCCTATCACCAAACACTCAGGAACCATTGCTTTTGGGACCCTGGGGATGGTTTCATTTGTAGGCATCTGCCTTCTGTTAGGGTCCTTTTTTTTCCTTCTCTACAGGGGACAATATGACACTATCCAGCAAGACCTGATGGGAGTGGACACAGACTACCCTCATTTGCAGTAATCATGGGCAAGCAGGTGGTACCCACAGTGTACCAGAGAATGCCCTACCCTCGAGTAATGTTCCCTGGTTTGCACAGAGTCAGGCCTGTAAGGGGCAGGGCTTTGGCCAGGACAGTGCTATAGAACTTGATCCTGGATTTATTTTTGGAAAGTGAATCCTGGAACCTACCATTGCTCCTTAAGGGTTGGAGGAATCTGAACCCTAGTCCTGCCTCATGTGGTTTATGCAAAATCTATGTTTGGTAATCAAATGGTTAATAGAAATCTAAGCATAGGGCAGATTGAATAGACATGTGCATACAGTGGATTCTTCTGTTGCAGGGAAGAGGAAGTGCTCACAATTGTTAGTTCCCTAGCTGGAAAATTATTTGCGATCTAGGAGAGCTTAGAAAAATATTTACCTTAGTTGCCCAACAACTTAGCAGTCCTTCTAGCAGCCAGTGACTTGTTGCCACCTGACTATGTCCACCAGCATTTGTCAGAGTGATTTGACTCTGACTGGTCACCAGGTAATCTGTCTAAAGTTCAGAAGGCGTCAGGATGCCACCCTGAAGCTCCACAGTGACAGCCTCTCAAGTCTGTGCACTGTCCCCCACAGGTGACCTCAAAGCCAGCTGCCCATTTAACTGGGCACGGCATGGACACTGGCCCCAGCTCTCAGCCTTCTGAGGAGGTAGGTCTCTGCACCTTTCTGTAAGGAGGTGGTTGGGTTTGTGTGTGGTGTGCATTGGTGAGGCCTGGCCACAGGTTCCCTCCTTGGGGATAGGCAGTCCCTTGCCTGTCCTTCCGACCCTTGCTTGCAATTTGCCAGCAGAAAGGTGTCAGTAATCCTGGGGCACCAGAGGTGGGCATGGATTCTTACAGACCATTGCTGCTGCTGGGAAACAGGCAAAGACCCTCTCTATGAAGGCCAGAGCAGCAGCTTTTACTGGGGGACAACCCATTTCCAGCAGCCACCTGCTCTTGTGGCGTTTCCCACGGCGAATGAAATGTTTATTCTTTTCCCTTCCTCAGCCCTGGAAGCTGGTAGATGTGAGCAGGCAGTTTTTGTCTTTGGTGCCCTTGACTTTGGATTTCAAGCAAGCTGATCGCAAGTTTGCCCTTCTGTAGGGATGTAATTAAGCCACGGTTTTTGTCATTTCAATTACAGTAGCCCAATTTAGCCTGCCCCCCTTTAATACTTTGAAATTACTCTCCTCAAAAGTTGTATGCCAGTCATGCTTTCAGCCTTGACCAGCAGTGCTCGCTGGCGCCGCTTCTGAGCCGGCGTCACCACGGCAGGAGGCCGAGATGGCGGGAGGCTGGAACGCGGGCCCACTGCCCACAGCACCTCCTTTGAAGGCAGCGCCCCCTGCCCCCTGCAGTTGTTGCTCCCTGAAAGCACTTTAAACTCCTCGGCCCACACCCCGCCGCTGGAAGGGCCTCAGTGGAGAGAGGTCTGAGCTTTGTTAGTTGCGTTTTGATTTCAGTACAGGAGTTGATAAAACTAGATAAACCCCAGGCTCAGGAGGGCCGTGGAAATTAAACAGAGATGATATCAAAGTTCCCCTGAGTTTTCAACTGTGATACAGTAGCTCAGTTTTCTCCCAGACTGGGGCCGGGAGGCACGCCTTTGATTCCGAAACAATGTTCAGCATCAGTTAAGCCCAGCACTGCTGACTTTCAGGGATTAAGCACACTGTTGTAGTAATTCTTTGATCAGCTACAAGGGAGCAGTGTGCCGTCTGTATGAAGGGTCTTTATAGTTAAAGTTCATTTCTCCGTGAACCTGGGATGACAGTCTTGTGCTAGGTGCTGCAGTGCCGGGAGCTGGGGCCTCCCCAAGCGCTATCTGCAGCACTGCAGGCGGAAGCTGGAAGCAAGCTTGCTCCTGGCTTTGTTGTGTGGTTTGTATGGTGCTCTTTGAGTATGGCATGGTGGAAAAAATCCTCTTGGCTTAGAAAACACTTCACCTTAACCCTCCCCAGCTTTCCCATTCCGTACACATGTGGGCACATGTGCATACGTGTATGTGTATGTGCACACACACACACACGCTACTCTCCTGCCTTGCAGAGGAAGCCTCTCAGGAGGAGACAACGCCTGAACCGAGGCTCTGCAGTCCCCAGCCTTGGAAATGACCTCGCAGAGGCTGTATGCCCGCTCAGGGGAGAGGTCAGAATGGAACCTTCTGGGACCTGATTACCTGCGAGGTGAAAGTAAGAGGACCTGCTCAAGGTCCAGTTTGAGTCCCTGGCATCCCAGCACCTTTATTCCTTACCCAGCATGTATTGAGAATAGACTTAGATTGGCCCAATCCTACAGTTCTGCAAAATCTCAACATTTGTCTTGTCATCCAAAACACTGGGTCAACTTTGGAGGTTCCCTATAGAGACCTTCCTTGCAGCCACAGCTGGGATGGCACAAGTTTCGCCATCTTGCTTCCCCCTCCTCCCGATTGGCCCTGCAACTTCCAGTTGGATATGGAGCCCCTGTGAGCTGTCGATCCTGCTCACACCGTGCCATAGATCAACCTATTCCCTACTGTGCGGTGCTCGGATCTCCCTCATTAGGCCTAAATTTACCTCCATCCTACACAAACATGGCCTTAGCTCATTTTTATTGTTGTAAATTATTTATGAGGGGAATGTTGAATCTTGAAACTGAGGTGTCAGGAAAATTAATCCCATGCTACTTTTATCCTTCTGTACTTTTTCCCCCCTTGCTTGACTTATTGAGCTGTGGCTAGAGAAAGAAAAGCTTTGGCATTTTAAAATATAATTAGTGTTGAAACTGCTTTCTCAATTGGATGCCTTTCTGCCTAGTACAATGGAAAACAGACCAGACCCAGGGAGGAAGACCAGTCGTCCCACTCCTGGGAGGTAACCCAGCCACCTACCAGGTTTGATGTGAGCTTCAACTGGGAAGGAGCCTGAGAAAGCTTCTTGAGAGCTGCAAAGCACTGTCCAAATGCTACGGACCTGTCAGTGTGTTTTGTGGGCAGTTTGGACTTTGAGATACAGATGGATGCTGGATGAGGAGCTGTTGATACAACCTGGGGTTGTTGCAACCAGGCCTCAGGATTTGATGTGAGAGGGCCCGCATGAATGGCCTCTTTGAGTCCTCAGCCGCAGGGCCATCCTTCCTGGCTTGAGGCTCCGCGCGGCCTGGGAAACGTGGAGCACTAGTTAATAAATGGCCTTTTGTTAGGAAGGTCAATTGAAGTGCCGGTAGAGACGCCGTTAAGAGTAATTTGCAGTCAGAAAATATGTAATTCAGGGCAAGCGGCTTTGAGTGATGGCCCCTGCCATGGATATCTTGGGCGTTTCTCATTAAAAGCTGCCTTGGTTGGTGATGGCGCTTGCTCCATGAGTCGGCCGCAGCGCGCGCGGCCCGGAGCCATTTGTCCATATTTCACAAAGGCCGCCTTCGTCTGTCCGGGGCACAGCAGCTGGGGGGAAGGAGAGAGAACGGCGGGCGTTGGTTGGAGATGCTCTGCGAGCAGCTCTGCGGGGCCCTTTGGCAGGCCAGGCCCAGCTCCTTTGTCTGCCTCAGCCGGGGGCCGTCTGCAGCCATCTTTGAACCTTCTCCTGGGCCGCCGCAGGGCATTGTGGGAGCAGCATGGCTTCTTCCGGGGCCTGGTGACCCTCCCTCCTGCTGTTGAGAGCGGGCTCCAGGCAGAGGGCCATTGTCATCATTGTACCGGGAGGTACGATGTGACCAGGGGGTGTGGCAATGAATCCACCAGCAAATAAGATATTGCTTATTCATGCTTAACCCCACTTCCCTCTCTCTTCTCCTTTTTCTTTGTCCCTTTCTTTTCTCTCTCTCTATGATAGTAGAGTCCATACTATCTTAAAAAAAAAAAAAAAAAAAAAACTTACCTCACATGTTCTTTATTAAATTCACAGCGTGATATTTTAGCACTGGCAGAATTCGTACATTCTGTTAATGAGTTGTTAATTGCAAAGCATTCTTGGTAACCAACAGCAGGTACCAATATTTTGCAAACTGCAGCAATGTTATTTTCATGTTACCAATACTACGGAATTTTTCAAGTGCTGAGCCCTTTTGATCAGTGCCTGCTCTGGATCTGCAGGTGCAGATATTTAATTCTAAACCTTTACTGGGGACATGCATGTGTATTCACTCAATAAATATTTACTTAATGCCTACTGTGTGCAGGAAGCACTAAGCCCTGTGTTTTATGCAGATAAACCTGCCTGGTAAATGAAACTTGAAAGTAGAAAATGATGCAGTGATGCAGTGTGATACCCCCTGCCCTGGCCGTTTAGAAGCTTATTTTCAGAAGAATTAGATAAAGCATAACTTTGTTAAGCTTTTGTTGTAAACAGAAGAGGAGACTGCAGCTGTGCCAGGCACTTCCTAGCCTTGATCGAGGACTCAGCTCCATTGCACTGACAAGTCTGTTTCCGGAGCTTTTTGTGGGTTCCACTGACTTCATGGGAGACTTGCATACGGCATTTTGATTGTTCCTATTGAGGAGGCTGCAGTCATTTTTAATGGCCTCTGCCTTTTCTAATTCTAGGCTAGAAGCAAGAATATTCTTCCTGCCTGCTTAGTGAGGTAGGGTGTTTGGTTTGTGTTAGAAGCAGTAACCAGCCTTGAGAGATCTGGCAGACCTACAGCCAGTGGAGTTTAATTGCTGCAGAAGGAGGTGGAATTTGACTTGCTCTTTTTCACTGCTTGTCCTTTTAAAAGTACTTAGGTTCATTTACATATGGTGGTGTCTCTCTTATTTGCTTTCTGGTGCACTGCCACTCCAGCTGCCCAGACCCAGTGCTCTCTATATTCTACCTGTCTCCTCTGGTCACATCAAGAGGCAGTCAGCAGCAGAATAATAATTCCATTTTCCCTCCCTTTCTCTCAAAGTGCCCAGCAAGAATTATGATCATTGTTACTATTTGGCTTTGAGTAAGTGCCCACATGACCCGAGGGTAAAACACAACAAAGGGATCTGCCAGTCCCCTAGGGAGTGACGCCTATCACATTTCTGACCAGTTACCTGGACTTGTATGTCCCACACCCCACCAGCCTTATGTGCTTTTTTGAGCGCCTACTGTGTACCAGGGACCTCTCCAGACCTTTCATTTACATCTATTCTCTTTGACTCTCTTGGTGCTCACAGGAGCTCTGCAAGGGTCAGTATCATGACCTCGTTTTATAGCTGAGAAAATGAAGGGTCCATGAGGTTAAATTGCTTACTCAAAGTCACCAGCTAGTCAGTCATGGAGCCGGGAGTCCAACACCATTCCTTCACCCAAGCCCAGAACACTTATTTCTATGTTTACAACATTCTTTGCTTCTTTGCAAAGCTCTGCCTGCTGAAGGCCTAACCTTGGCTGTGGGTTTGGAAGTCTAGGCCTCCGTAGGAGAGATTGCAAGGGAGAGAGAGGAAAGGTGTTGTTAGGCTTAGCCATGTCTGACGTGTCTTCAGAGCAGCTGCTGGTATCTGTTCAGAAATCAAGCAGCTGATGGCGGAGTTAAGAATGACGTGCTCTTGGGTTTGAGTCAAACTTACCTCCTGAGAGTAGAGACAAGCTCTCATGTTAGCTCAGTGTTCAAAGCTAACTGGAGAAGAGTGGGGACCAGAGGTGATTTGAATTCTTGACCTAGAGAAAGGGTCACATAGGGTCAGGACTCATTCAACTAGTTCAGGTATGTGAACCTCAGGGTATTTGCCCCAAGATTCTGGTTCTGTCTGTTTGAGACTTTATATTATTCACATAAATGCTATGTTTGAATTTTATGCTTTCTTTTTCCTTTGCTGAACCAGGACCAGTCCACCATGCCTGAAGTCAAAGACCTCTCAGAAGCCTTGCCAGAAACGTCAATGGATCCCATCACAGGAGTCGGGGTGGTGGCTTCTCGGAACCGAGCCCCGACAGGCTATGACGTAGTAAGTCAAGATACTAGTTTGTACATTTTGCTCACTGATTCTACAAGTATTTATCTCCTGTGTCCAAGACCCTCTGACCCTTGCGTGTTAAGATGTGCTTCTTCCCTCTAGGAACTTAATCAAGGGAGGGTCTGGAGAGCATCCTGGTTTGGGAGTTAGAAGACCTGAGCCCATCTGGGCCATTTCCTGGCCTTGACCACCTCTATGATGGTCATTTTCACCTTCTGTAAAATTAAGGAGTTAGATTCATTGATTTTCAACTTCTGGTTGTGACATTTCATGAAAAGGATCCAGAGTCTATGAACGACTCCTGGTGGTTGTCATGTATTGTCATGCATGTGTAAATATTGTAAAGGCATTGTCCTACATCTGTGTAGCTCTTTACAGTTTAAAATGTTTCCTACCTGTGAACTCATTTAACTCTCATGGGCTTTTGGAAGGCTGGGAGGGCAAGTAGCTGTATCGCCTCTTTGCTGATTAGGAGAACCCAAGCTCTGAGAAGTGAAGTAACAGAGTCCCAGTCTTTGGATATGGTGAATCATCAGGACCAGACTCCCTCCAAGTCCAGCGCTGTGGCTGACCACACCACCACAATTTAGTGGAGAACTTTCCTTGCTTTTCAGCAGACATCTGTGCAGGTAGTAGTCCTGATGATTGGTAGTAGTCCTGATGATTGGAACTGGTTATTTTGTTGTTTCCATAGGTAAATTCTGCTTCAGTTGTAAAATTCTGATTACATAGTACAGAGGAACATTACGGGAGTTTAATTAACATGGATATTATCATGTGTTCTGAGATTCTAAGGTGGTCTTAGGTTTACTTTCCTCACTTTGTGACGTTTTGTGCTTATTCACTGAAAATGTGCACCAAGAATACATAAGAGTGAAAGAACACAAATCTCATTAGCCAACACTGAAAACCTCCCACAGCAATTAGAATAGTGTCTGATGTCCTGCAGTGAGGAGGATGCAATGCCTGGTCCAGCAGAAGATGCCCCAAGGCAGCGTTTCCCAACTTCGGCACTGTTGACGTTTCGGGCAAGACAATCAGATAATTCTTTGTGCTATCTTGTGCTTCATAGGATGTTAAGCAGCATTCCTGGCCTCTCCTTAGTGAATACCAGTAGCACCTGTCCCTCCTCCCCTAGTGGTGACAACCCAGAATGTCTCCAGACATAGCCAGATGTCTCCAGGAGCAGGGGGTGGCTGGGCAGAATCAGCCCCCTTTGAGAACTGCAGTGGTCAAGGCAGATCTGTACTGGGTCAGCCAGTGCTGGGTCCTGGGTAAGGAAGGAGGAGCCTGTCCAAATGCTACACATCCCTTTTCCAACTGTTTGAAAGCTCATAAACATTTTAAAAGTGAAAAAGTGAAGGAATCTTTTTCTGACAAACATTTGAGTCTTTCCTGCTGCTTGACTTCAAAGCACGATTTGAATGTATAACTTTCCATAAAATAGAATCATTAGGCATGGCTTTGTGCCACGAAACTCTGGGGGAAGCTAATAAAAATGTTCCTGATTTGAGAAGCCAAAGTATCTTTTGATGAATTAGGGATGAAGCAGCAAGTCATGAATCAAGGCAGGGACTGGGAGTTCCCGCTGTGGGAGAGGACGGGCTCAGGGGTCACTCTCCTAGGAGGGCTTGTAGGGAGCTTGAGCCCAGGGCAGGGGTCTCCCCATCTTCCCATGCCCTCTTTTGTTGATCTGTATCTTTAGCATTCCATTTGTACCTTTAGGGTCATCCTGCTTGCTTGGCTAGTGGGTGGCAGATGGCCTTTGATAGTTTGGTTTTCTGGAAGTCTTGGTAAGTCTGACAGGAGCAGAATCTATCCCTATCATTTTCTCCTAACATCGAGCTCAGGGCAGAAGAGCGCAGTGTCAAATGAGTAAAATTAATAAGCACATTTCATGATTGTGCTGTGCCGTGCATTTTAGTGGGAGGTGAGCAGGGCAAGGGGCTTGAGCTCATCCGCCCGGTAATTACCCAGCTCTGCACGGCCGAGGTAGAGACTGCTCCGGCTCCCTCTGAAAGCCCTAACAGGGAGAGAGGTGGGAGTCCCCTCTTGGTGCTGGCCTCTGGACTGTGTGCAGACAAGCGTCTCGTTCCCCAGAGGTCTGGCCCCAAGTTCAAGGAAGGCGGGGAGGGCATGGTGAGAAGAGAGACTTCTCATTCCTTTTATCTGGAGTTTCATATTAAGTCAACATCCAAACCAAAGTGCACGGCGCTCTGTGGTGGCTAGGCTGCAGAAATGCTCAGACAGAACTCCAGCAGATGAGGAAGCCCTGCTGCGGATTGGGCCGAGACCTCTCTCTGTCTGGTGTAGCTGCTGTAGGATTAATTTCTCCCTGCACACAGAGCCCGTTGAGTACTGCCACCGCGCAGCCCTGCGAGTTAGGCACCAGATGGACTGGTGACCCTGAGTAGCACAACTGCTTTAAAATGAGCTTAGGTCCCATTGCTGCTCGAGGTAAAAGGTGCCAAATGTTCATTTATAAAAATTTAATTCAATAACTTCCCTTCTCTCTGGGTCAGGGGAGCCTTCTTAGGCTAGGGGGCTGGGGATTATATGCTAAACTTCTCAATTTATTGTTCCGATGTCTGCAGTCCTCTCTGAAAGAGCCTCCCTTTTCTGTTCTGCACCCACACTATCTGGGAGTGACTGGTGCTTCTCTCCCCTTGCAGTCAGAGTTGGGGTGAGGCTCGTGCGTCTTCGTGATGCCACGTGCCCGGAGTAGTGACTATATGTCATAGATGACTAGTGTTTGCCAAAGATAGTGCATGCGGTTTTATCCTGTGTGGATGGTCAGTTTTCACAGAATTGTAATGCTATAAGAAGCACTTCCTGCTACAATTCCTGTGTGCGGAATGTAACCTTTGATTTACAAGCCACTCTGGGATGTTGCAGTGTCTGTGGGGCATCAAGCTGGACATTACTGAGAATCATTGTTGGGTGTGTTTCCAGCGATATACATTTTACCTTTCACCCACATTCCTTTGCCTTTCTAAGTAAATGCTTATGACCAGGCGTGGTGGCTCATGCCTGTAATCCCTGCACTTTGGGAGGCCGAGGTGGGCAGATCACTTGAGGTCAGGAGTTGAAGACCAGCCTGGCGAACATGGTGAAACCCCATCTCTACTAAAAATACAAAAAAATTAGCTGGGCGTGGTGGTACGTGCCTGTAATCCCAGCTACTCATGAGACTGAGGCAGGACAGTCGATTGAACCCAGAAGGCGGAGGTTGCAGTGAGCCAAGATTGCGCCACTGCGCTCCGGCCTGGGCAATAGAGTGAGACTCTGTCTCTGAATAAATAAATAAATGAATAAATAAATGCCTACAACTCAGACTGAAACTGCAACACTATATTTATGAGATGACTCTTTTTCCATAAAAAACATGTCTTCCTTTCCTTGAAAATATACTTTTCTTGGTTAAAAAAAAAAAAAAAAAAGTTAGCAACACAGAGAAAGTGAGACGAATCAAACACTCCAGAACATTTTAATTTTACATTGTTTATCTGTCCACCCCATTTTTTGAGTACCTACTATGTGCCAGCTAGGAGCTGGGGAAACAGCGATGAGCAAAACACACACAGCTCTGCCTTCACGAAGCACACAGTCTGGAGAGGAAGACAGGCAATGATGGTTGCAAATAAATAAAAGATGAAACTGGGGGTAAGTGCTTTGAAGGAAAATCCTTATAGATGATTTATCTTTCAGATCTAGCTTTCCAGATAATTCTGACAGCATGAACCCCTTGCATCCTACTTCTAAAAATCACGGATCATTCCTTTCTTTCCATACCTGGAAGCCTGCTAGGTGTTGGAGCCTTTCCCAGGAGACCACCTCGAAGGTGCTCACCGTTCTTCAGCGCCAGCTTTCTCACCTGCCACCACATGGCTCCTTTTTTGTTGTTGGTGACATCTGCGAGGTTGTCCCATGGCTGGGTTCAGCTCCCTGCCCACCTGGCTGCTGCTGCTCTGGCCTTTCTGGCCTGTGCAGGGGTTGGACGCCGCTCTCCCTGCGTCTCCCCCTCCTCTGTGACCCTCCATGGTGTCTTAGTCCATTTGTGCTGCTATAACACAATCCCTAAGACTGAGTAGTTTATAAAGAGCAGGATTTATTTCTTACAGGTCTGGAGGCTGGGAAATCTAAGGTGAAGGGCCTGCATCTGGCAAGGGCCTCAATGCTGCATCATCCCATGGTGGAAGGCGGAGGGACAAGAAAGGGAGAGTGAGCAGGAGGGGACCACACACATCCTTTAATCAGGAACCCACTCCAGGGATAAGGCTGTTAATCTACTCATGAGGACAGAACCCTCAGGACCTAATCACTTCTTACGGGTCCCGTCTCTCAACACTGTTACATGGGGGATAAAGTCTCTAGCACGTGAACACTGGGGGCACATTGAAAGCGTCGCACGTGGCTTCCCATAGAACAGCTGAGACCAAACTTACTTTTAATGAGAACTTTCTGGGACTTTGGGGGATAATGGGAGTGAGATATTAAAACTCAGAGGATCTTGACAGCTGTGGTGGGGGTCCAGGTCCATGCTCAGACCTCTTCCTAGCCAGCCCTCTGTCTTACTGTTGGCTGACTTCATCTTGCCTACCTCAGAAAAGCGTTGTGAGCTGCCAGGATAAACTGCGTCCTGGTCTCAGAGAGACTAGGAGATATTTTATTCTTTTTCCTCACGCCAATTTAAGACCTCCTCCATTCTCTTCTTGAGAAATCCCACCCAACACACGGGCGTCTTTCTGGCAAAGTAACCCTGAAGTGACAGATCAACCTCAGGCTCTGTGACTCTTTCGGAAAGTCCAGATAAGGGATTCCCAAGCTTTAGTGGGCCTCAGTCCCCAGGAGGGCCCCGTATCAGAGTTCCTGCCTGAAGGTGCTTTCCACCCTCGGGCATATCTAGAAGAGCAAAGGCCTGATGATAATAAGCATAGGTTTCAGTGGCAGGCAAGGAGCCACTCCCCAGGAGGTCTCTCTGATAACCACATATAGGATAAAAATCCAAATTCTTTGATTTGGCTTTCATGATTTCAGTGTATCTTACAGTTTCACTTCCTTCTACTCATCCTTTCTCCAGCCCCATTGAACGGCTCACTTTCTCACATCCAGAATAAGCAGGAACTTTGTGCCATTGTACCTTTAAACCCTCTTTTTTTCATATTTCTGAAATGCCTATACCCAGCGCCCCAAATTTTAAGTAAAATTTTTCTCATCCTTAAAACCCAGGTTACATAGCCCCTTAGTGAAACTTTTTCTGACCGTTACTCATTCATTTATTTGCTCATTGGTTTCACAAATGTTTATTGGCCACTTAGCTATTGTCCAAGGCACTGGAAATCCAGTATCCTGAGAAGGCCAGGCTCCATCAAGTGAGAGGTGAGAGATGAGGATGGGCAGGGGGGTGAGACCAGATCATAGCCGCTAAGGAGTTTGCTATTATTCTGAGGGTGGTGGGAGTGATTGGGAGATTTTAAGAAAAAAGAGGCTCTTAGCCAGATTTGTGTTTTCCCAAGTTCACTTGGTTGGTACGGAAAACAGTTCGGGGGAGGATAAGCAGTGAGGCAGGTGGGCGTGTGTGGAGGCTGTGAATTTGTGCAGAGTGAGAGCTAGAGCCTGTGCCAGGCTATTGACAGTGGACATGTGAAGCAGTACATGGATCCTGGGGCTGTGGGAACTTGGGACATGGGAACCCAAATACGTATATTCTTTGATGGCAAGAATGGGTTGAATGTTGGGAGTCGGGGGAGTGGGGAGGAAAGGGAAGGATGAGAGTGCCACAGCGTGTCTTGTTGGCCAGGGGTAGATGCTGGTGTTCTCTGCTGGGACAGGAACGGAGACAGCCAGGTCGGGTGGAGGCAGGAGGGAGACTCTTGGGTCAGTTTTGAACACCTTGAGTTTGAGCTGCTTATATGACTCTAGCGGAGCCCTAGGACCGAAGGTCTGGAGAGGGGTCTGGGCACCATCTTCATATAGCAAGGACCGTGGGCATAACTGGGCTTGTCTGGGGAGGGTTGTGGGACTAGAAGAGAGGTTGTGCCATTTCAGACTCCACTGCCGTGGAGGGTCACTGGTTAAGGATGGGCAGAGGAGGAGGCACTCAAAAGGGGACTAAGCCTGAGCATCCAGAGAGGTAGGTGGAAAATTAAAGAAAACTAAGGGGAAAAGTGTATTTCTGTAAGAAGGTGTGGTGAGTAATGTTCAAAGTTGCCAAAGTGAAAGGAGCCTGAAGGGTGTCCATCGGGTTTAATGCAAGGAGATGGTTGTGAACTTGGTGGCAAGCTCAGAAGCAAGGATAGAGTGAACCTGCAAGGTAAGTAGGAGGTGGTAACAAGAGGTTGAGAGTGTAGATGACGTTTGAAGAGGAGAGGCCAGGGCGTAGTGGGAGCTAGAGGATGCCATGACCCCAGGAGCCTTTTCTCCCTTTGTTAAAGGTAGGAAAGTGTTCAGTGTGTCTAGTTGCTGATGAGAAGGAACCAACAGAAAGGAAAGGGTGTAGATATAGGAGAGAGGGACTGGCTGATGAAGCAGGGCCCATGAGGGGGCAGAGGAGTTGGGATCCAGAGCCCAGTCAGAGAGGGGCACCGGGTCATGTTTCTTTAGCCTTTGCCCCGTCCTGCCCCTGCGCGCTGGGAAGCCAGCCTTGGGCTCGGCCTGTGAGGGCAGCACATGGGCCAGCTGCCCTGAAAGTCTCCACTTCCCCTTTTTTGCTGCTCCCCCCTCCCCCTGTGTCTCTTTCTCTCAACACTATTTCTGAAACTAATTAGACAAAGAACCTTTTTTAAAAAACAACTGGACCTTTATAATTTATATATGCCCAAAATGTAATAGGAATTTTCTGAATAATTGGAGTTTCAAATGCTCGAACGCAAATATGAGGGACTATGGGGATCCTAGGAGAAGTCAGCTTCTCTCTGGGCCAGTGGGCTGGGTATAGGGAACATAGGGAGGGATAAGTTTAAAATCCCGAACCTCCAAACGAGGTCCTATTCTTTTACTTACTAAAGTAAGAGAAGGAAAAAGAATCTCAATGGTGATACAAGTTCAAACAAGCTTGCATTTTTATATAGTGCTCAAGGAATTTTTAAAAATCATGTTATGAAAAGCATGTGAAGATGGCAACTATATCTTGTTAAAAACATATGGCAGATATCAAGTGAAAATGTGGGACATTGGCATATCCCGTCTGAGCACAGCTGTCACATGGATTTTCAGAAAGCCGAAGCTGTGGTGGGGGGCTTTTCGGGGGGCAGGAAAATTGCCCTCTTTCCCCATGGGCTGGAGGACAGCGGCAGCCCAAAGCCTCAGGCAGTTGCCCCTCCTGGAACTCTGCCTCCATGAAGCGAATGAGGAAACAAGGGCGGCGGCAGCTTGTTCCGGCTGTCCTGGCTTCCTGAACACAGAGCTTTGCTATCGGGGGCCTACTAACTGCAGAAATAACCACAGACTTTGAGTCCTGCCACACAGATTGGTTTATTTTCAGAACCAGAGCTTGTTTTGATAAAAGGCACCAGGTGCTCCTCCTTTTTGTTTTGTTAGAAAATACATTAAGCTGAGATTTACTGAAAATGCGGAAAGTGGTTTTGTAACTAGCCCTGGGCCTTTGTTCCCTGTGGCCTGGATTAGCAAACCTCTTTTAAGGTCCTTCCCTCCACATTCCCCTTTGTCCTGCCACACCCTGGCCCCAAGGGAGCAGAGCTGCGGTCTGAGAGGATGCACGTGGCACACTTAGCACAGTGCTGGCATCCAGGAGGTGTGCAGGAGGCAAACATCACCTGTCGTTAGGTGATCCCATTAGAAATAGTGGCCTAAAGCACCTGGTTGCAGAGGAGCTGGTCTTTTCTTCTTCTAGGCTTCCCTTCCCTGCCAACCGTGAATTTTTTGTTTTGACCCAAAGTTCCCACTAATGACTTGTTCCGTAGTTGGTTCATTTGGAAAGTGGTAGGGAACAGGCAGTGTTCTGGTACTTCCTTCTGTTCGCTAAAACTTCCTAATTCCCTATTTAAAAAGCCTTCTAACAATGAAACGCCAATTAATTGGATTGATGAAAAAAGATGAGGCGCTTGCTTTAATTTTTCTTTCATTTTTTTTTTTTTCAGTTAAACTTTTTATTTTGAGAGAATGGTGGACTCACATGCGGGTGTAAGAAGGACCACAGAGAGATCCTGTTTACCCCGAGTGGTAACATCTTGCAGACTAGTACAATGCCACAACCACGATACTAACATTAATACAGTCAAGATACAGAACACTTGTTTTAAAATGTACCCAGGTTTTTGTTTTTATTCAGATATGATGTGGCCAATAAATTAGGAGAGGATTGCCACTGGAAAGATTATTACTCACAGTTCCCAAGAGGAGTAGACAGGCCACACCCTGCAGGGCCACCTGGGAAAGTGCAGGTGGGGAAGTGCAGGGTGGGTCAGGAAGCACAGGGAGCCAGGGAGAAATGAGCCAGGAAGGGCAGTGTCAAGCAGGGTGAGAACACTTAGAACTGATTAAGTTTGAATAATTTTGGCAGGTTCTGGGGTACATGGGTGAGTCCCTCTATGTCAGGTACCTGGCCCTGGGGAATCGTGTCCTGGACTGCAAGAGCCCATGAAAGCAGGCAGATGGAGATAAGAACTCAGCACTGGTTGCTCTACATATCCAAGGTGTGCACACGAGCAAGTCATTCACCTGGGAGGGGCAGTCCCTCCCTGCTTCTGTAAGGCCTCAGGATATCAAAGCATCATAAAATATAGAAAAAACCTGCCATAATACAATTTCTATCACCATAAGGATCTTCCATGTTGTCCTTTTATAGCTACACTCACTTCCCTTCTACTACCACCTTCTTCTTCATCCTTGATAGCCACTAATCTGTTCTCCATTTCTATAATTCTGACATTTCAAGAATCTTATATAAATGGAATTATATAGTATGTCACCTTTTGGAATTGGCTTAAAAAAAAACTCAGCATAATTCTCCTGAGATGCATGCAGAGAGTCTATTGTGTGGGTTAATAGTTTATTTCTTTTTACTGATAAATAGTATTCCATGGTATGGATATCCCACAATTTGTTTGATCATTTACCCATTGAAGGACATCTTGGTTGTTTTCATTCGGGAGCTATTATGAATAAAGTTGCTGTACTCACATGAAGGTTTTTGTGTGGCTGTGTTTTTATTCCTCTGGGATAAATATCCAGGAATGCCTTTGCTAGGTCATGTGGTAGTTGCACATTTAGTTTTTAAAGAAAATGTTAAACTACTTTTTGGGATAGCTGTAATGAATATATGAGGATCCAGTTTCTCTCCATCTTTTCCAGCTTTTGTTATTGTCAATATTTTTTTGTTTTAGTCATTCTGACAGGTGTGTAGTGATAATTCATTTGGTTTCACATTGAATTTCCCTAGTGGTTAATGAATGATGTTGAACATCTTTTCATGTGCTTATTTGCCATCTGTATGTCTTTGATGAAAATTTCTTCATGCCTTTTACTCATCTTCTAATGGGATTGTTTGGTTTTTTGCTGTTGAGTTTTAAGGGTTCTTTGTGTATTCTAGCTATGAGTCCTTTGTTGGATATGTGGTTTCCAAATATTTTCTCCTAGTCTTTACTTGCCTTTTCATCTTAGCAGGGCCTTTCACAGAGCAAATGTTTTTAATTTTGATCAAGTCCAATTTATTGCTTTTTCTGTCTGTGAATCATGTTTTGGTGTCAAGTCTAAGAACTCTCTGCCTAGCTCTAGATCCTGAAGATATCTCCTGTTTTCTCCTACAACTTTTATAGTTTTACATTAACACTTAAGTCTGTGATACATTTTTTTCCTTAATTTTTGTATAAGACGTGAACTGAGTTCAAAGTTCCTTCTCCCCTCTTTGAAAGAGTAATTGCTCTAGCATTATTTGTTGAAAAGGCAATCTTTTCTTTTGAATTGCTTTTGAACCTTTCTCAAAAATCAACTGAGCTTATTGTGTGGTTTTCTACTTTCATTCTATGTGTCCATCCCTCTGCCAATACCACCCAATAGTGATTACTGCAGCTGTATGGTAAGTCTTGAAATTGGATACTGTATTAGTCCATTTTCTTTTGCTTATAACAGAATATGTGAAACTGGATAATTTATAAATAAATGAAATTTATGTCTTACAGTTCTGGAGGCTGGGAAGTCCAAGTTCAAGAGGCACATCTGGTGAGGGCCTTCTTGCTTGGTGAAGATTCAGCAGTCCCAAGACAGTGCAGGTCATCTCATGGCGAGGAGGCTGAGGGTACTAACATGCTAGCTCAGATCCCATCCTCTTTTTATAAAGCCACCAGTTCCACTCCCATGATAACCAATCAATCTATTAATCTGATGAATGAGCCCTCATGATCCAATCACCTCTTAAAGGCCCCCCTTTTCAATACTGCTACAATGGGGATTAAGTATCAGCAGGATTTTTTGAGGGTACATTCAAACCATAGCAGGTAGAATGATTCCTTCTACTTTGTTCTCCTTTTCCAAAATGATTTTAGCTATTCCAGTTATTTGTCCATATAAATCTTAAAATAATATTGCCTATATCTAGAAAAAACTTATTGGGGTTTTAATGGGAATTAATGTTAAATCTGCATATCAATTTGAGGAGAATTCACATCCCCACTATGTTGAGTATTCCAATTCATGAACATAGTATGTCTCTTCATTTATTAGTTCTTTCATTTCTTTCACCAGCATTTTGTGGTTTTCAGCAAACAAGCTCTATAATGTTTTGGTAGATTTAAGCCTAAATACTTATTTTTAGATTTTGAGCAATTATAAATGGAATGGTACTTTTAATTTTGATGTTCACATGTTCATTGCTGTTACATAGAAATTCAGTTAATTTTTATAGGTTTATCTTACATCCTGTGACCTTGCTGCACTCATTATTAGTTCTAGGTTTTTGGTTTTGTTTTTTTTAAGATTCCTTGTGGTTTTCCACCTGGGCAACAATCTCATCCTTTTTTCTTTCACATCTGTATGCCTTTTATTTTTTTTTCTTGCCTTATTGCAAAGGGTAGAACATCTAGCACTATGTTACCTGTGAGAGAGTAGACCTTCTTGCCTTATTGCTGATCATAGGTGGAAAACATTCAGTCTTTCACTTTTTTTTTTTTTTTGAGACTGAGTCTTGCTCTGCTGCCTAAACTGGAGTGCAGTGGTGTGATCTCAGCTCCCTGCAACCTTCACTTTCTGGGTTCAAGCAGTTCTGCCTCAGCCCCCAAAGTAGCTGGGATTACAGGCATGCGCCACCATGCCCAGCTAATTTTTGTATTTTTAGTAGAGATGGGGTTTCACCATGTTGGCCAGGCTGTTCTGAAAGTCCTGACCTTGTGATCCACCTGCCTCAGCCTCCCAAAGCACTGGGATTACAGGCTTGAGCCACTGTGCCTGGTCCCAGTCTTTCACTCATAAGTATAGTATTAGCTGAAAGTTTTTTGGTAGGTGCTCTTTATCAAGTTGAGGGAGTTCCTTTCCATTCCTGTTTTTCTGAGGGTTTTTATCATGAATAGGTGTTGAATTTTGTCAGATGCCTTTCCTGCATCAATTGATATGATCGTGTGATTTTTTTTTTCCTTTAGCTTGTTAACATGGTGGATTAAATTGGTTGGTTTTTGAATATTAAACCAGCCTTGCATCTGTGGAATAAATTTCACTTGGTGATGGTATATAATTGTTTTTATTTATTGCTGAATTCTCTTTGATAATAGATTGTTAAGAATTTTTTTCTGGCTGTTACAGATGTCTGAAAAAGAAAGGAAAAAAATGTTGTGTTTGTGTTTATGAGGGATATTGATACGTAGTTTTCTTTCTGTATCCTGTCTTTGTCTGGCTTGGTAATACCAGATTCATAAAATGAATTGGAAAGTGTTCCCTCCTCTTCTGTTTTCTGGAAGAGACTGTGTAGAATTAGTATTAATCATTTTTTAGATGTTTAGATGTGGAAGTCTGGGATTCTTTCTCTGGCCTTGTTGGCATGGGTGGGTGTGGGGCCACTGTATTTTATGTGGCATTTGGCTGGAGTAGAGCAATTATTGTCTAAACATTTTCTCTCTTGCTAGGCTGCCCCCTGACTAGAGAAAGCAGGCTTTTGTTGTTTTTGTTTGTTTGTTTTTTGGTTTGTGTTTATTGCTGTTTCTGGGTTGCTGATTTCTTTAGCTTCAAGTCTGGGATATATGAGGCAGAAAGAAAACCAAGGAACTCACCACCATGTTGTTCCCTGGGTCATGAGATCCCTAGCTGGTCAGACATATTCTTTCACCTTTCAGAGTCTTCTTGTGTTTGTTTGGTATAATTTCCAGTTTTTTTTAGTTGTACTTACTGGGAAGATTAGGGAAAAGTTTGCTTACTCCATATTCCTGGAAGCGGAAGTACTGGCTTGCTTTAATTTTATGTTAGTTCAGAGTTAGCCAAAGAACCTGTTTATTTCTAAGCCTGTCATAAATCTTTCCAAAACATTTAGGTTTCAACCTTAATATTATATATATAGGCAGGAAGTGTGCTATTGTGTTCTTGTAAAATACTTGCTAGTTACTCCTTAAAGTCTGTGAGACTCAAAATGCTTCAGGGCCATCTTTCTCAATTTTTGTGGTCCAGATTTATAGTATTAAAAGGCTGTTTGCATGAGGGATGATGCAAATTAGGAAGAGGAGACATGGCTGGAGATGAGGATTGTGGCTGGTGAGCTGTATTGAAAGGTAGAGACCACTGAAGAAAAGAAAGAGTCCATGAGATGTCTCCAAGAAGGGGAGACAAGACTGGAAGGAAGGATCTGTTCTGGTTCTTGAAGTAGGCAGACATCCAGGGGATCTGTCAACTTGCTTCTGTTATTCATTCATTCATGTCTTTGTAAAGTATTGTTTTGTTTTAATAGCACAAGCATTATACTGCATAAATATACTTTCATTGTAAAAGATTCAAGCAATAAAGCCCTGTCCCCTTCCCTTTCCCAGAGGTAATTATCGTTAACAGTTTGGTCTGTATCCCTCCAATCCTTTCCCCACAAACCTGCAAATACCTATTTATAGAGAGAGGCCCTATAGTTTGGTGGTGACCTTGGTTAAGTTACTTTACCTCTTAGTGCCTCAGTTGTCTTGTCTCAAAAGTGAGGATTAATACCAGGACTTTCCTCACAGAATTGTGTTGAGGATTAAATTAGCTAATGTTTGTGATGTATTTAACAGTGACTGGCAGTAGCGTGAGTGTTGTGGCTGTTACTTAGTGTTATTATTATGTATTCTTATGCAGTACATAATGTGCCTTTTCTTTTTCCCTTAACATTATATGTAAGAAGTCTTTCCATGTCATGATGTGCCACTCAGCCTCTATTCTTCTACTTGTATGTTTCCCTTCTGTAGAGTAACTTAGTAACCACTGCGCTGCTGATAAAAATTTAGATTTTGGCCGGGCGCGGTGGCTCAAGCCTGTAATCCCAGCACTTTGGGAGGCCGAGACGGGCGGATCACGAGGTCAGGAGATCGAGACCATCCTGGCTAACACAGTGAAACCCCGTCTCTACTAAAAATACAAAAACTTAGCCGGGCGAGGTGGCAGGCGCCTGTAGTCCCAGCTACTCGGGAGGCTGAGGCAGGAGAATGGCGTGAACCCGGGAGGCGGAGCTTGCAGTGAGCTGAGATCTGGCCAGTGCACTCCAGCCTGGGTGACAGAGCGAGACTCCGTCTCAAAAAAAAAAAAAAAAAATTTAGATTTTTCTTTTTGGTCTGTGAAAAGCAATACTGATGATGAGTATTCCTATTCATATATCTCTGGGTGTGTGCTGGTGGATCAAAGGATGTGTGCATTTTAAATTTTAGTAGTTACTATACCAGGTAGCTTTTCAAAAATGCTTTACCAGTTTATATATACTCCCAGTAAACAGTATACCCAAATAACTATTTACCCTTGTCCATACCATTACCCTTTATTGTCAGTGTTTTCATTACTTTTCAAAACTGGAAGCTCATTTTGTGAATGTACAGTTCTGTGATTAGCAATAAGGCTGAGCATCTTTTCATGTTTCTTGGCCATTTGCATTTGACTATCAGTTTCCAGTTTTTGTAGTTGGCTCGTGTGGCTGGCTTTCTCTTCCTTGTTTCTAGGCTTCCCTCATATATTCTGTGTATGGATTCTTTGCCTGTTGTATGTGTTACAGATACTTTTCTCTTAGACTGTCAATCTTTCAACTTTGTTCATAGTATCACATTTTGTTGATACTATGTTTGTTCCTCTTATCAAAAGTTGATACTTTTGTTTTGATAAAAACTTTTGTTTTGTTTTTATGTCATCATATCTGTCAATCTTTTTCTTTCTTTCTTTCTTTATGATTGTTATTATTTGTTTGGTCTTAATTCTTTAAAAAGACCTGTCTAGATGCTAAAACTAGGAGGTGATATTTTTATGAGAAACAGTATATTTACAGAGTCTCAGAGTATCTTCCACAAAATACTTATGAATTACAAAGGAATAAAAGTGGGGAAACCAAGCAGATACCACTGTAAGCGAGTGATCCAAGTTAACATTACCAGTAATGAGACAAGTAGATGTCCTGTGCCTGCTGATATGCTACACTGAGAAGGACACAGCATGTAAATGACCATATGGATATGAAAACACATATAGCCGGGCGCGGTGGCTCACGCCTGTAATCCCAGCACTTTGGGAGGCCGAGGCGGGCGGATCACAAGGTCAGGAGATCGAGACCACGGTGAAACCCCATCTCTACTAAAAATACAAAAAATGAGCCGGGCGCGGTGGCGGGCGCCTGTAGTCCCAGCTACTCGGGAGGCTGGGGCAGGAGAATGGCGTGAACCTGGGAGGCGGAGCTTGCAGTGAGCCAGGATCGCGCCACTGCACTCCAGCTTGGGCGACAGAGCGAGACTCCGTCTAAAAAAAAAAAAAAGAAAACACATATATACACACATGCATAGAAATGCAGTGTATACATATATAAACACAGAGAAAGAGGGGAAGCAAATATAGTAATGTTAACATTTTAGGGAATCTGGGCACAGGGTATATAGGCATTCTTTGAATTATTTTTGTAGCTGATCTTGAAATCTGAAATTATTTTTACATAGAAACTTAAAAAAATTAGAAACAGAAAAGCCTGACTATCCCAGGATAATAGAAATATCATCTATTTTCAGCTAATATACCATCTGTTTTATTGATTTGGCTTTTTAAACATCAGAGTTTTATTTTGGAGTGGAGTGTAAAGTGGAGTCTAACTTATTTTTTTCCAATTGTGTAGCCGTTTTCCGAACACTGTCCTCTCCCTGTAGTTTTGATGAGCTGCAGTTGTCATACGCTAGGTCTTTGCATATACATAGATTTCTGCGTTACACTGATGAAAACACTCGTTTCCGATCCCACAGATGAAACCCACAGCAGCTTCTTTTTCCTTAATATAGGGCCTTTATGCAGGGAATACAAGACATGGGGGAAACAGAAATAAACTTTATTACCACCTCCTTCTGACCCCTGATGACCCCAAACCAGACCCCAGCTAGCAGGTGAGGGGCTGATCCTGGAAGCCCGATCCTAGGGGTCTGCAGAAATGCTGGGTGGGCTTTGCTCTTCAGGCTAGGATGTGAGGCCCATGTGCGTAGAGGTTGTAGTAGATATAACAGCAGCTACACTGCAGCAGGCTAGGGCCAGGGGCATTAACAATACTCAGGTTAGGTCGAATCATACCACTGACAGTAAATCATGCCTTTAGCATTCAACACTACTTTTCTGCTTAAATTTAAAGTACTGCGTTATGAGGACATTGTAACATCTTGCTTATAACTTAAGGCCTGCAGGCTTCAAATGATCTAGGAAGCAGCCTGCTGACCACAGGAAAAAATTTTGTTGTAGGGTGGCGTTTGCTTGGGGCCCCAAAGAGAGGGATATTCCAGACTGTTTTTAGGCCGTATTCTCTTTAATTAATCAATTTAACCTATTCTTCCACAATAGCTCACTGTTTCAGTGATCGCAGGTTTATAGCATCGTTTTGAAGTTAGCAAATTGTTGATTTTCTAAAAACTGAGGTAAAGTTGCCCGTAACGTAAAATTAACCATTTTAAAGTGAACAATTTAGTGGCATTTAGTACATTCATAATGTGGAACAACCACCACCTCTATCTAGTTCCAAAACATTTTTATTGCCCCAAAAGGAAATCCTGTACCCATTAAAAGTTGTTCCTCATTCTCCCTTCCCTGCCATCCTCTGGCAACCACCAATCTGTGTTCTGTCTCTATGGGTTTGCCTGTTCTGGATATTCCATATAAATGGAATCATATAATATGTGACCTTTTTGGTTTGGCTTCTTTCACTTCGGATCATGTTTTCAAGGTTTTTATAGTGTGTTTTAATGTCTGCTAGAACTATTTCCTTCCTCCTACTCTTTTTCAAAAATGTTTTGGTTACTACCACATATTATTTTTTCTACAATAACTTTAGATTCAACTTGTCAAATTGCACAAAATACTATGTTTTGATCCTCAGTGCAATTGCAATGAGTTAATAAGTTGATTTGAAGGGAATCGACATATTTGCAATACTGAGTTTTCCTATCTGGGGACATGGTTTGAATACTTAGGTCTTGTTTTAGTCCCTTTTAGTGAACTTTTAAAGTATCCCACAGATGTTTTGTCATTTCTGTTATTGTATGTATGTGTTTGGTTTCTGTTGCACATAGATTCTTTTTTTATAGCTTTATAATTGACATACAATAGACTCATATACTTAGAGGGTATGATTTGATGAGTTTTGGCCTATGTATGTAAATGCCTGGGAAACCATCATTACAGTTAAGATAATGAATGTATCCATCACCCCTAAAATGTTCCTCCTACCCTTTTACAATGCATCCCTGATTTAGCTTGGGTATTTGTCACCCCGAATCTCATGTTGAAATGTAATCCCCCCATGGTAGAAGTAGGGCCTGGTGGGAGGTGATTGGATCACTAGGGCAGATTTCTCATGAATGGCTTAGCATTCCCCTCGGGTGCTGTCCTTTCAAGAGAGAGCTCTGGAGAGACCTGGTCATTTAAAAGTGTGTGGCACCTGCGTTCATTCTCTCACTCTTGCTCCTGCTCTGGCCATGTCACATGCCTGCTTCCGCTTCACCTTCCTCCATAAGTAAAAGCTCCCTAAGGCCCCCCAGAAGCCAGGCAGATGCCGGTGCCATGCCTGTATAGCCTGCAGAACCATGAGCCAGTTAAACCTCTTGTCTTTATAAATTACCTAGTTTCAGGTATTCCCTGAGACTAGCAATGCAAGAATGGCCTAATACAAGCCCTCACTCCCCCAACCCCATTTCTGGGAAACCATTGGTCTACTTATTTTCTGTCACTAGTCTAGGTTGCATTTTCTAGAATTTTATGTAAGTTCTTTATTTTGTCTGGCTTTTTTCTCTAAGAATAATTATCTTGAGATTCATTCATATTGTTGAGTATGTCCATAGTCCTTGTTTGTTTGTTTAATGAGTAGTGCTCTGTTGTACACTTGTATGACAGTTTACCAGTTGAGGGTTATTTGGCTTGTTTCCAGTTTGGGCTATTAAAGTAAAGCTGCTGTGAACATGCATATGCAAGTCTGTGTGTGGACATATGCATTCATTTCCTATGGATAAATACTTAGGAGTGGAAGGGTTGGATTACACAGTAGATGTATGTTTAACTTTTAAAGAAACTGCCAAATTATTTTCCAAGTGGTTGTATCATTTTGTATCCCAGCAGCCAAGCATTAGAGTCTCAGTTCTTCCACATCCTTGCCAACACTTGAGATAGTCATTCTTTCAATTTTAGCCATTCTAGTGGGTGTGTATTTGTTTATGATTTTAGTTTGCATATCTCTAACAAGTTATGATTTTGAGCTTTTTTTGCCATTAGTATGACTTCTTTGGTGAAGCATCTGTTCACATTTTTTACCTGCTTTTCATTGGGTTGTCTTATTCCGTTGAAAGGGTTCTTTGTGGCCGGGCGCGGTGGCTCAAGCCTGTAATCCCAGCACTTTGGGAGGCCGAGACGGGCGGATCACAAGGTCAGGAGATCGAGACCATCCTGGCTAACATGGTGAAACCCCGTCTCTACTAAAAATACAAAAAACTAGCCGGGCGAGGTGGCGGGCGCCTGTAGTCCCAGCTACTCCGGAGGCTGAGGCAGGAGAATGGCGTGAACCCGGGAGGCGGAGCTTGCAGTGAGCTGAGACCCGGCCACTGCACTCCAGCCTGGGCGACAGAGCGAGACTCCGTCTCAAAAAAAAAAAAAAAAAAAAAAAAAAAAAAAGAAGGGTTCTTTGTACATTTTAAGTACAATTCCTTTGTTGGATATGTATGAACTATTTTCTCCCAGTCTGTAGCTTGCCTTTTCATTTTCATTTTCTTAACAGTATTTTTGAAAAGCAAAAGTTTTAAAATTTGATGAAGTCTAGTTTATTAATTTTTTTTCTTTTATAGTTAGTGCTTTTTGCATTACATTTACTAAATCTTTGCTAGCCCTAAAGTCAAGACTTTTCCTTCTAATCCCTTCTGGAAGTTTTATGGTTTTAGTTGTTATATTTAGATCAATGATGTATTTCAAGTTAATGGTTATATGTGGTATGATATATGTATCAAATATCATTTTTATATATAGCCGTCCATTTGTTCTAGTACCCTTTCTTTAAAAATATCTGTTCTTCATTGAATTATTTTGGCACTTATGTCAAAAATCAACTGATCGTAGATATATAGGCACATTGCTAGACTCTGTTTTACTGCATTGATCTATGAGTCTGCCTGTATGCCAAGTCCATACTCTTTGATTACTGTAGCTTTATAATAATTCTTAACACCAAGTAGTCTTTTAACTTTATTCTTTTTCAAAGTTATTTTGGTTGTTCTAGGTCCTTCAAATTTTAATACAAATTTATTTAAGAATAAGCATGTCAGTTTCAAAAAAAAAAAAAAAAAAAAAGCCTGCTGGGATTTTGATTGGAGTTGTATTAAATGTATGGGTCAATTTGCAGATAGTTGACATCTTAACAATATTAAGTCTTCAGATCCATGAATGTGGTACATCTCTTCATTTATGTAAGTCCTCTTTAATTTATCTCAGCAGTCTTTTAGTTTTTAGTGTAAAATTTGCAGATCTTTTGTCTAATCTTTTAGATATTTCATATTTTTGATGCTATTGTAAATGGTATTTATCTTTACTTTAACTCCATTCTTGTTTATAGAAATACAATTGATTTTTGTAGATTGTCTTGGTATTCTGCAACCTTGTTAAACTCACTTATTAATTCTTATACCTTTTTGAATATTTCTTACAACTTTCTGTGTAGATAATGATGTCGTGTGTGAATAAAAACAATTTGACTTGTTCCTTTCCGGTCTGTATGCCTCTTACTTCTTTTTGTTACCCCCCTGCACTGGCTAGAGCATCCAGTACGCTATTGAGTAGAAGTAGTGAAATCAAGCATTCTTGCCTTTTTCCAAATCTTAGGGGGAAAGTGTTCAGTGTTTCACCATTTACATATGGCATTCGCTGTGGATTTTAAAATAGATACTATTTAACAGAAAGTACCCTTCCAGAGCGTTTTTAAATCATACATTGATATCAAATTTTATCACATGCTTTATCTGCTTTTATTGAAATTATCATATGGGTTTTCTCTTTTTAATTTAATTTTATTTATTTATTTTTATGGAGACAGGGTCTTACTCTGTTGCCCAAGCTGGTATCCAGTCTCAGCCTCCCAGAGTGCTAGGATTACAGATGTGAGCCACTGTGCCCAGCCTGGGTTTTCTCTTTTAATCATTTAATATAATGAAATATACTGATTAATTTTTGAGTGTTAAACCAAACTTCCATTTCTGGATTAAATCCCCCATGGACATAATAAATTGTCCTTTTAATATATTGTTAGATTCAATTTTCTAAAATTTTGTTAAGAAATTTTATGTGTATGTTCGTAAGGAATATGGATTGGTCTGTGGTTTTCTTATAATATCTGCTTTTAGTATTAGGGTAATACTGGTCTCCTATAATGAGTTGAGAAGTGTTCCTTTCTTGCCTGTTTTCTGAAATATTTAATGTCTATTTGATATTATTTACTCTGTAAATATTTGTAGATTTTACCAGTGAGGCTCTCTGGGCCTGGATGTGGGAAGGTTTTTAAATAACAGTTCAATTTTTAAAATAGATATAGTGTCATTCAGGTTATCTATTCTTAAATGAGCCTTGGTAGTCTGTGTCTGCTAAGGAATTTTTCATTTAATTTAATTTTTCCAATTCCTGGGCATAAAGCTATTCAAAATATTTCCCTGTTATCCTTTTAATGCTTCTAAGATCTGGAGAACATACTCTTTTTTATCCCCAATAATGGTAATTGGTGTCATCTCTCTTTTTTTCTTGCTCAAACTGCCATCCTGGACCAAAAAGTAGTTCTGTTTTTAGTTCTTTCCATTTTATTTTTAGTTCTAGTCTTAGTTTTATCAATTTAATCAATCTTCTCAAAGAATCAGCTTTTGGTTTTATTGACTTTTTCTCTTGTTTTTGTTTTTAACTTTACTGTTCTTACTTTTTAAATTTTTCTTCTGCTTACTTTGGGTTAAATGTTCTACTTTTTAAGGTGGAAGTTTTGGTCATTGATTTGAGACCTTTCTTCTTTTCTAACGTAAGCATTTAATGCTATGAATTTCCCTCTAAACTCTGAATTAGCTGCATTCCTCAAATTTCGTTGTGTTGTGTATAATTTTATTCCATTCACAATGCTATCTAATTTCTCTTCTGATATCTTTTTTGACCCATAAATTATTAAGATGTATGTTTTTTTGTTTCCATGTATTTGGGGACTTCTGGATATGTTTCTGTTACTAAGAATACTTTCCATGTGGCCAGAGAACATAGTTTTATGGCTTACAATATGAGTCAGCAAGCTTTTCTGTAGAGGGCCAGATAATATATGAGCTATATGTGAGCTATATGATCTCCATTGTATATTATTATGTTTTCAACTCTTGAAAAAATATAAAACTATCTGTAATTTATAGTCTATATGCAAACAGGCTACAGGCTGGATTTGGCCTGCAAGCTGTGATTCATTGACTTCAGCCAAGACTGTGATCCATCTTAGTGAATGTTCCACATACACTTGAAAAGAATGTATATTCTTCTTTTGTTGCAGTTGAGTGTCCTACAAATGTCAATTAGGTCAAGTTGGTTGCTAGTATTGTTCAAGTTTTCTGTATTATTACTGATTTTCTGTCAATTTGTTCTATCAATTATTAAGAGAAGGGTATTAAAATCTCTGACTATAATTGTGGATTAGTCTAGTCTAATTTTTCTCAGTGCTGTAAGTTTTTGTTTCCTGTATTTTGGTGTTCAGTCATTAGTTGCATAAACATTAAGGAATGATATGTCCTCGTGATTAATTGACCCCTTCGTTATTATCGAGTGACCCTCTTTATCTCTGTTAATATTCCTTTCTCTGAAGTCTGCTTTGTCATATGTTAGTATAGCCACTACAGCTTTCTTTTGATTTGTGTTGGCATGAAACATTCTTTTCCACCCTTTTGCTTTGAACCTATCTGTGTCTTTATATTTGAAGTGCGTTTCTTGTAGACATCATATTATCTAGTCTGACAACATCTTCCTTTTAATTGGAATGTTTAGGCTGTTTACGTTTTACATGATTATTGATGTGGTTGGGTTTAAATGTACTAATCTTGCTCTTTGTTTATTTTTTCCCATCTGTTGTTTTTTCCCCTTTTCCTATTTTTCCAACATATTTTTTATTAATTATTTTTATCTCGTTTTATTTCCTCTGTTGGCTTACCAGTTCTATTTCTTGTTGTTGTTGTTGTTGTTTCTCAGTAGTTGCTTTTGAGTTTATACCACGTATCTTTAACTTATCACAGTCTACTTTTAAGTAATACACAACTTCATGTGTAGTGTAAGAACAGGATGTTTATTGCTCCTCTTCTGGCCCTTGTGCTATTGTTGGCATACATTTTTTTTCTACATATGTCATAAACTCCACAATACATTATTATCATTTTTGCTTTAAAATTTTATTATCTTAGACTTAAAAATAATAACATAGTCTTTTATAGTTATCCCTATGGTACTATTTCTAGTGCTCTTCATTGCTTTGTGTAGATCTGCATTTTCATCTAATATAATTTTCCTTCAGCCTGAGGAACTTTTTTGAACATTTCTCACAGTATTGGTTTGTTGGTGATGTATTCTCTCAGCTTTTGTTTGTATGAACAAAGTCTTTATTTTGTCTTTGTTTTTGAAGGATGTTTGCCTTGGGTATAGAAATCTAAGTTGGCATTTTCTTTCAGTACTTTAAAATTGTTGCTACAAATACAAAATATTAGCCGAGTGTGATGGTGCACACCTGTAATTCCAGTGGCTCAGGAGGTTCAGGTGGGAGAATCACCTGAGCCCAGGAAATCAAGGCTGCAGTGAGCTGTCATTGCATTGCTGCACTCCAGCCTGAGCAAGAGAGTGAAACTATGAAAAAAAAAAAAAAAAAAAAAAGATGTTGCTTCATTATCTTATGGCTTGCATTGCTTCTTATGAGAAGTCTGCTGTCATTCTTACCTTTGTTTCTCTGTACATAGGGGGTCTCAGGCTGTCTTTAAGGTTTTCTTTTTATCACTGGTTTTAAGCATTTTGATTATGATATACCTTGGTGTAGTTTTCTTAATGTTTATTCTGCTCAAGAGTCACTGATCTTCTTGAATTTGTGGGTTTATAGTTTTCATCAAATTTGTAACATTCTGTTTATTATTAAAGTATTTCTTGTTCACTTCTCCCTTTCTGAGACTCTAGTAACATGTATATTGAACCACTTGATATTGTCCCACAGCTTAAATAGCTAGAATAACACATGGAAGGAAATAACAAAGATAAAATCATAAATTAAAAGTAAGAGAATAGGAGGGAGAGATGTTAATTAAGAATTGAGTCTTTGTAAAAAGCATAATAGATAAACGTCTGGCAAATCTAATAGTAAAATGAAATAATATAAAGATAAGGAAAATTTACTTGGGAAAAGGAAAGTAAGAATATAGGAAATTTCAAAATTACAAAAGAAGATGATGTGTGGCTCTTATGTACAGCCATGTTTGACTAAAATTGAAAATCCTGATGAGTTAGGTAATTTCTACTGTTATCTGAGAAGAAATCCTAAAAAGCCTGTATCCAAGGAAGAAATTGGAAATATTGTTAGAGAATTATTTGCAACAAAAGCACTAGGCCCAAACTGCTTTAAAGTAACATTTTCTCAAATTATCAAGGAACAGTTAATTTTTACGTGATACAAACTATCCTAAAGCTTTGAAAAAAGATTGGAAGCTTCGTCATTTGTTTTACAGAGCTAATTTAACCTTAACAATTGACCTTGCTAATGTAACTGGTACTGGTTCCCCCACCTCATTTTATTTTTTAAAATGGTTATTGGTATGGTTTACATGTCTTGCATAAAAGAAAATTAATTTTTGGCCAGGCGTGGTGGCTCACACTTGTAATCCCAGCACTTTGGGAGGCCAAGGTGGGCGTATCCCCTGAGGTTAGGAGTTCAAAACCAGCCTGGTCAACATGGTGAAACCCTGTCTCTACTAAAAATACAAAAATTAGCCAAGTATAGTGGTGGGTGCCTGTAATCCCAGCTACTCAGGAGGCTGAGGCAGGAGAGTTGCTTTAACCCGGGAGATGGAGGTTGCAGTGAGCCAAGATTATACCATTGAACTCTAGCCTGGGTGACAGAGTAAGACTTGGTCTCAAAAAAAAAAAAAAAAGAAAGAAAGAAAATTAATGTTTTAAAAATATATTTCTCTTACATTCAACAACCTCATTGAATTATTGTTTCTAATTCCCTCCCATGTTTCCTGGCTGTTCCATGACCCTTTAGATTATGGTTTAGAATGACAAACTTATGAGGTATATATGATGGGAAATTATGTGATTACAAATTCTACCATGTGTGTGGGGAGTGGCAGGTGATTGGGGAAGAATGTAAGAAGTGATTGACCTGTGGACTAAGCAAATACACATTCACTCTGTTCTCCATGCTCCTTTCTTAAGGCCTATTGGATTGTCTTCTAGTGCATCTCCCTAACTCCATTCTAATCTTCTCCGGTTTTCCCTGAACTGTTGCCAATGGAAACTTTCCAAAAAATGAGGTTACTCACCTGCTTAGAATTGTCCTCTGGCTCTCTGTTTTTAGACATAAAGACAAATTCGTTGTTTTACTTACCACCAAGTGCTGAGCACCTAGCACTCAGTAAGTGTCTATCCAATGGATAGACTTCACTGGCATCTGAGACTTGTTTAGATTTGCTCCTTCCCTACTCTTCGTGTTCTCATTCTGCCCCCGCTGAACTGTACACAGTTCCTCAGAGGTGCTGTGCCCATCCTTGCCTCTGTGCTTTCGTGCGTGCCCGCCGTTCCTCTCCCCGTGGAATTATGTTCTGGTTCTGTGTGTTTCGATAGCACCTTTTTCCTCCATTGCAGTGCTTACCACTCTTTAGTTACAGTTTAATTACAGTTACCACTCTTTAATTACTTCCCTGTGTACTGAGCCCCATGAGGAGGAGGCCACGGAGCTGTGCCATTCGCATAGGTGTACCCCCAGTACGCAGCACAGGGCCTGGTGCACACATTCTCCACCAGCATGCACAGGACATTTATTGAATTGAATTAGCTGGCTCCTTTCTGTTTTGCCTTTCTGTGTCTGGGATATTGGATGCCAACATCCAGCTAAGTTATGTTTGTGTTAAACATGAATTGAAATGCAATTACAGCTGGCAATGTGGTTTGAGAGCTGAGTAATAGAGTAAATAAGAAGAGTGACTTAGGCATGAGGACCAGTTTATCTCCTTTCCTTTCTTGCCTCCTGTCATTGGGCATGACTCATGAACGGCGCGAGTTCAACTTGTCTTCTCTTAAATCCCATCACTTTAACTCTTCCTGCCCTCCTTGTCTTGATGGGTCTCTTTCAGGGCCCCTTTGTTAAAACCAGCAAGAAGCCCAGAGCCAGGCCTTGCAGTCTGAGTTGGCTGGCGCCAGAGAAGGCTGCACTCCCCACTCCAGGGCAGAGGTGGAGCCAGCACCATGGTTGGGAGTGTGCACGGGGCTGCTGAAGTTTTGGCTGGATCACTAGTTTTCACTACTAATCACATCCTGCTAGGGCCCTAGCTAGGGCAAACACAGTGTATTTTATCAAAGATGTTGCCACTTTACCTTAGACCCATTGCTTTCATAGCCTTCTTGAATTGCATTCAGGAATTGTGTCTTAGGTTTGGACCCACCCTGAGGTTAATTGATTTGGCTTGATAGAAAAACTCCTCCCTTCTTGTTCTTTTGTTTGTTTGTTTGTTTGTTTTGTTTTGTTTTGTTTTGAGACGGAGTCTTGCTCTGTTGCCCAGGCTGGAGTGCAGTGGCACAATCTCCGCTCACTGCAAGCTCCGCCTCCCGGGTTCATGCTATTCTCCTACCTCAGCCTCCCAAGTAGCTGGGAGGTGCCCACCACCATGCCCGGCTAATTTTTTTTTTTTTTATTATTAGAGGCGGGGTTTCACTGTGTTAGCCAGGATGGTCTCGATCTCCCGACCTCATGATCCACCTGCCTCGGCCTCCTAAAGTGTCTTTTTTTTTTTTTTTTTTTAAGAGACAGAGTCTCACTCTGTTGCCCAGGATGGAGTGCAATGGCAAAATCTCAGCTCACTGCAACCTCTGTCTCCCGGGTTCAAGTGATTCTCCTGTCTCAGCCTCCCGAGTAGCTGAGATTACAGGCATCCGCCATCATGCCCAGATCATTTTTGTATTTTTTGCATTTTTGTAGAGACGGGATTTCACCATGTTGGCCAGGCTGGTCTCGAACTCCTGACCGCAGATGATCCACCTGCCTTGGCCTCCCAAAATGCTGGGATTATAGGCATGAACCACTGCACCCAGCCTCCAGACTGTGCAGTTGCTTATTAATATGCCTTTCTATTGTTTCTCTAAATCAGCTGGCGTGCTTATTTTATAAACCCACTTTCCTGGGTCCAAAGGGAGATTTCATCAAACTTTAGAGATGGAGCAGAGAAAGAGGGAAGCTTTTATTTATTAAGCCCCCACCACGACGGGCCTGTACTGAGTGGTAAATGGTCGGATGTAGCACTTACCTACGTGGAATTGACAGACCCAGACTGAAGGATTAAAATGAAAACAGAGATTGGAGCACCCTTCAGTGACCCTCTTCCTTCCCAAGGTTAATCCCAGTAGGTGAGTTCTCATTTCCACATCTTCCTGCCTGACTTTTGCTTGGAATTCCCTCCCCCATTGTGCTGTCAATCTCTCCCCCTTCTCTATGTCTTCCTTTCCATGAAGACATGCCCCTGTCCCCTCTGTTCTTAGCAGATGCTGCCTCCGCCACCCTCCCTTCATCTCACTAGCCCCGCCAGCTACCATCTTTGGATGCCCTACTCCCCAAAATCGTCCCTGCCTGCCATCTCCTCTTCATTATCCCCACTCACCCCTCAGTTCCTAAATTGTCTAACTCAGTGGCTCTTTCCTAATCCTTATTCTTCTCGACCTCATCTCGACTTTGGTTATTGTTGACCAATTTCCTCCTTCCTTAATATATTCGTTTTCTGAATGCAGAACTAGTACGTGTTCACTCTAGACTATGTAGAAGATGTTAAAAAGCACAAGGAAAAACATAAAAGCAACCTGTAATTCTACAACTCAGGAAAACTATTGTCCACACTTTAACTCTCTTTTAGTTTGTGTATGTATGTGTGTTTTAGCAGTAATGGGATTCTATTTATATAAATTTTATAACCTGCTTATTATTACATCATATTTTCTTAGTGTATTTTTGCAGTATTTTCTTAGATCATCGGATATTCTTCTGTAGTCCTTCTTTCCTAAAATACTGCATTGCTTCCATTTGATCCCAGCTGCATTCAGCTTTGTTCCTCTCTGACCGCCTTTCTTATAGTAGCATCTCCCTCACTGTGCACCCTGCCCAGCTCCCACCCAGCCTCCTGCACTGAGCACTCTTCTCTCACTTGGCATCCGGCCCTGCCAGGCGCCGAGCTTCCAACGGCACGCAGCCAGCCTGTGCTCTCCATAACACCGGGCCTCCATTTCCACCAGCCTGCTGGACAAGCCCACAAATCTTGACTGGCTGACACCTCAACCTGAATATTCCCAAACCGAACTCCTCTTCTGTTTCCTTACCATTCCCAATAGAAGACCCAACCCACAACTACCCTTCTTCCAAATGTTCCCACGAGACAGAAGCCAGAATCCTCCCAAGGGTTCTCTGCCAGCCCTGCCTGCCAGCACCCCATCAGGCACTTCTTTATCTTTTCATCCTCCTCTTGTGTCTCTGCTACCACCTGGATGAGGTCCTCACAATTCTTGACGCGGGTAGTTTCTTCTAAGCAGTCTCTGGTGCCTCCCATCTCGGCTCCAGGTTTCTCCTGTAAGTGCCACTCTGAGAATTTCTCCCCCCTGCCCAGGGCTCTCCAGCCATGCTCCCCCTCTTGCTCCCTAGGATGGGGCAGGTCCTAAGACAGCACCTGCCCTGCAGCCTCCCAGGTTCCAGCTCCTCCCACCAGATCTCTGTGGTCGTATGGTCTGCTGTCTCTGTCTCACCTGTGTGGCCAGTGGTCCAGCCAACCCCATGCTTCCCACACATGCCAGGGAGGACCCACACCCTGGTCTTTTCTGTCCTGTGTTCTAGGGGTGTGCCTGCCCGTCTGCCCCTGCTTCGTTTCTGCCTGCTAGCCCTTTATGATACATCCCATCTGAAGACACCTTTGGTTCTGTTTATCCTCCCAGCAGCCTGCCCCTTCTCCTTCTTCTGCCTTATGCTTGCTTCTGAGAGCTCTCAGCACTTGGCGCTCCCTTACAGCACTGAGGTGATTCTGTCTGACACTTCTAGTGACACCAAATATCCATACTGTGTCTGCCCCTGCGCTAGTTGCTTCCACACACAGTATTTATTTCACACAATAACCCTGCCAAGTTACTGCTGCAATCTTGTTTTACAAGTAAGAAAGCAAAGCCTCCAAGAGCTCAAGGGTGTGGCTGAGCGGAGGTCAAACCCAGGTCTCCTGCCTCTGCGTGGCTCTCTTCCCTGCGTCCTCACTCCTGATTCAGCTCACCTGGGAGCCATCCTCGAAGGGAGAGGAAGGAGTGCCTTACATATCATCAATGCCTAGTGAATGTCTGCTGAAAGAAAAGGAAAGACTTGTGGCCTGAAGAGATGAATTGCAGCCTAGTGATGATGGCCCATGCTGGGGAGGGCTCTATTTGATGCCAGGCCTGCCTGCATATCTAGGTGTGGAAGGGAAGCAGTGGTTTCCGATGCAACACCAATACTTAGCATAATAAGTGATTACTGTGTACTGACCAAAGCACTTTCTTTGGTGCTGTAACTACAACTGTATGAGCTAGGACCTATTGTTTCCATTTACAGACACAAAAGCCAAGGCTCAGAGAGGTTAGCCAAGGCCACACAGCCACTACTGGTTGGTGAACCCAGGATTTGAATCACATCTGTCCAGTATCAAGGCCCACGTTCTAAACTCTGTATGCTGCTGGCGTGGGAGGCTGGTATTGGGTGATTTGGAGCAAACATTGTTATCCCAGATTCCAGCCAGGAAGAGGCTTTGGAGCCTGCCCTGCTTTGCTTTTTCTTCCTTCCCTGCTCAGCAGATGCACCTTCCATAATGAGATTATCTTGAACTCCCTGGATACTGTGGTAGAGAGAGGGTTGGAAAACCTTGTCTTTAAATTTTTTTTTTTTAAATATTGCATGACATTTAAAAAATTATCAAAGCTCATCTCAGAAAATCTAAATCATATAGAATTCTATCAACCAAAGAGTGAAAATATTACCTTTCTTTTTTCCTCTAATGCCAATACATCTCGTTGACAGTTTGCAAGTATCTTTCTAGACCTATGTTTTTCTTTTCACCAAAAAAAGTATTTATTTTTAATTAAATAAGGAACAGAAGAATATCTTTTATCTAAAAAAAAAATTAAATAGTAACAGCCAAAGCTTAAGTACCTTTCAACCACACCAGTTTGCTCATTTTTCTTCCTGACTTTTTTCTCTGCATTTATATGTAAATGACTTACAGAAATATATCGTTGTAATTTGTGTTTTTAATATAAATTAGATCATGCCATCAGCTCATGCTTTATTTTTATGAAAGATGTACACGTGTCATGTAGATCTTTCTATGTTTTCACACTTTATATAGGTAATATCCTACGTGGGATATATGTCACACTTATCCGTATTTTTCAACATGGGATTTTGTTGTTGTTGTTGTTCGTTTGTTTTTGACAGATTTTCGCTCTTGTTGCCCAGGCTGGAGTGCAGTGATGCAATCTCAGGTCACTGCAACCTCCGCCTTCCAGGTTCAAGCGATTCTCCTGCCTCAGCCTCCCGAGTAGCTGGAATTATAGGCACACGCCACCATACCCTGCTAATTTTGTATTTTTAGTAGAGATGGGCTTTCTTCATGTTGGTCAGGCTGGTCTCAAACTCCTGACCTCAGGTGATCCGCCTGCTTGGGCCTCCCAAAGTGCTGGGATTACAGGCATGAGCCACCGTGCCCGGCCAACGTGGTTTTTTTTCTTAGTAGTGTTCTTGAGATATTTTTCCTTGCTGATACAGCTCTAGTTCATATATTTTCAAGTGGTATAGAATTATATTCCATGAATATACTATAACTTAGTTATTCATTCTTATGTTGGCGAGGATTTGGGTCATTTTCAATAATGCAATACTGTAAACAATGTTGTAAATAATATCCTTTTGTCTCTATGCTAAGGATTTCTCTAGGGAACAAGTTAGGAATAGAATTGCCGGTCATTTTCTCCTTTCTGGATATAATCATGTGCCCTCTGAAGTGGCGTGCAGGAGGTTCAGGTTTATACTCCACTCATTTTGTTAGACATTTGCGGTTTGGTCAGTGATTTGCTGTGAATGGTCGAGCACTGCCATTTTGCTTGTGGGTAATGTCTTTTTCTTATTGCTTGATAGGGGCTTTTTTTTTTTTTTTTTTTTTTTCCCCCCAGAGTCTCACTCTGTCCCCCAGGCTGGAGTGCAGTGGCGCCATCTCGGCTCACTGCAACCTCCGCCTCCAGGTTCAAGTGATTCTCCTGCCTCAGCCTCCCGAGTAGCTGGGATTACAGGCACCCACCACCACGCCCGGCTAATTTTTCTATTTTTAATAGAGACTGGGTTTCACCGTGTTGGCAAGGCTGGTCTCGAACTCCTGACCTCAAGTGATCCACCCGCCCTGACCTCCCAAAGTACTGGGATTACAGGCATGAGCCCCTGCGCCCAGCCTAGAGGGGTTTTTTATTTCCTTATTTTGGATGTTAATCCGTTGTCACTGTGCACTGCTCCCAGTCTAAGGCTTCTCTTTTTACTTTGTGTCTTGTGTCCTTTGTAGCATCCAAGTTTTCAATTTTAGGGTAGCAAGATTCATCAGCCTATTCTTTTATAGATGGTTTTGTACATGTCCATCTATTTCTTTAATAATTCTCTCTATTAAAACATAAATATACTCCACATTTTTTTTCTAAAAGTTTGGAAGTTTTGCTTTTCACATTTCATCTTTAATCCATCAAGAATTTGTTTTTGACAAATTGAGGTAGGGCTCAACTTAGTTTTTCCTCTGTAGTGACAATCAGGTGTCTGGGTACTATTGATTCACTAGTCCCTACTTCAGCCACTGATGTGTCACTGGCAGTGCCATGGTAGACCAGGTGTCCTGTGGCTGAGAGGAGCTGGCCTTCCCCTGGGTGAGGACCAGCCACGAGGCAACCTCTCGGCTGCTGATGCTGCTCTCTGCAGGCCTGTGGAGGTCCCGGGCCGTGTCATAGCTTGGCCGTCTGGGTGTGACAGAAATGGGAGCTCTTCTGGCCCAGAGCCTCCCTCCTGATGACCTGGAACAAGGAGGACATACCTGCTCCGACGCGGCCAGGTGCCCTGCCTGCGTGTATCTCCCATTTCCTGTCTCGTAGGCCTCCCATGGAACTGTCTTCCCTGCCTGGCTCCCTTCATCAATCAGGAGGTGCAGAGCCAGGGCTCCTAATCCCTTCGCCTCTTCAGGGGCTTTTGCTGGGAATCGGGATCTGCTTTCTGCCTCCCTGCCCAGCCTCAGGAAGCCGTCCCCTCTATGCCTGGTGTGGCCAAGGCACCTGTGCCACAGGTGGAATGAGGAAAGGGCTATCTTGTGTAGTCTTAGATGCACCAGGCTTCAGTCTTCGTGTATTTTTCATACCGTACATTCTTTTCATGGTTCAATGGTTCTATCAGTCATTTAGCAAATATCTGATTGTGTACTATAAACAAGGCATGGGGCTAGGAACTCAGAAAAATATTCCATGAATAAGGTAAGATCTTTATTTTAAGGACCAGAGATAATAGTAAGTAGGTAACATTTTTTGAGTGTCTGCCATGTGCCAGGCCTTATGCTAAGTACTTCTAGAAATATTAATAGCTTTACTGAGATATAATTCATATACCACAAAATTCACTTTTTAAGAGAGTACAGTCCATTGGTTTTTAGTATAGCCACAGAGTTGCACAATTGTCACTGCTGCCTAATTTTGAACATTGTCGTCACCCCCTAAAGAACCCTCCTCTCATTAGCCATTCTCTCCATCAACTATTCCTGCCCCCAGCCCCTGGCAGCACCAATCCACTTTCTGTCTCTAAGGATTTTCCATTTCTAGACTTTTCATATAAACAAAATAATGTAATGTGTGGTCTTTTGTGTCTATCTTATTTTACTTAGCAAACTGTTTTCAGGGTTCATCTAAGTTGCATTATGTATCAGTACCTCATTCCTTTTATGACAGAATACTATTTCATTGTATGGCCATGCCACATTTTTATCAGTTGATGAACGTTTGGATTATTTCCTCGTGTTGCTAATTAAGAAAACAACATGCTGTCATGAACGTTTGAGTGCAAGTTTCTATGTAGACACTTGTTTTCATTTCTCTTGGGTATATACCTAGGATTAGAATTGCTGGGTCATATGCTAACTCCATGTCTAACATTTTGAGGAGCTTCCAGACTGTTTTCCAAAGTGGCTGCACCGTGTTACAATCCCACTAGCAGTGCAGAGAGCTCGCATTCATCCATGTCCTTGCCAACATTTGGATTGCCTGTCCTTTTAATTGTAGCTACCATAGTGGTTCTGAAGTGGTATCTCATTGTGGTTAACTGCTTTTTGTGCTTTCTCTCATTTAATGCTTACAGATAATCCTATGAGGTAGATATTATTTCTATTGTCATTTTTAGGTGGGGCTCAGAGAGTAAAAGAGTGACTTTGGAAAACCCTAGTATGTAAGTGGCAGAGCTGGGACTTGAACTCGAATCTACCCAACTCCAGAAATCCAAGTTCTTGCCTGCTGGGATCATCAGGGAGGTTGTAGAGTGGCAGGTTCTTTCAGCCAGGCCCTAAATAATGAGAACATTTCAACAAGACAGATGCAAGAAGTAGCAACACGAGCAAAGGCAGGGAGACCGGAAATGGTGGGGCACAGTTAGGAAAGACCTATCTGAGGAAGGAGAACTAGAGTGGAGAGGGGGTACAGTATCAGGAGGCCCAGAGGGGTACAAGGCCAACAGGGCTGGGTGGTCCGCTGTGTCCCTGTGCCCCGTGAGTGGAGAGGACCACCTGGAGACTGAGGGAGATGCATTAGTCTCAGGGAACAGGTTTATGCTTTTCATTTCTTTTGCTAAAAAAATGAGACATTGGCCGGGCACGGTGGCTCAAGCCTGTAATCCCAGCACTTTGGGAGGCTGAGACGGGCGGATCACAAGGTCAGGAGATCGAGACCATCCTGGCTAACACAGTGAAACCCCGTCTCTACCAAAAAAAAAAACCAAAAAACTAGCCGGGCGAGGTGGCGGGCGCCTGTAAGTCCCAGCTACTCGGGAGGCTGAGGCAGGAGAATGGCGTAAACTTGGGAGGCGGAGCTTGCAGTGAGCTGAGATCCGGGCCACTGCACTCCAGCCTGGGCGACAGAGCAAGACTCCGTCTTAAAAAAAAAAAAAAAAAAGAGACATTTCAGTTGAAAGTATAAGAAAATGTTGCAAATAAAATCAGAACTGAAAAACACTTGAGAGTTCCTGCACTCTTCACTGTATTAATTAAATGCCTCTTCCTTTCACTTTATATTTGTAGAAAGCATCTTGGGCGCACCACCTGTTAGGGAGTCCACGGATGGTTGGATAGGCTCCTTGCCTCTGCTGTGCCCACCCTGCTCTTACTGAGTTTAAGTGGCTCACAGTTGGCCGCTGTCTGGCCTGGGCCAAGTGCGTGTGTTTCCACTGTTGATGATCTAACATACCCAGAGGCCTTTGAGCTTCATTCTCGTTCATCGTGTCAGCCAGATATTTCCTTTGGAATGTCTGCAGGATTTCCTGGCCGCTTTCACTGCTTTCTGTCTGCTGAGTACACCTTTGAGTTGTGGGTGGGCTCTCTTGAAACAGCGGGGTGCAAACAGATTGATGAAATTGGTGGTTAGCTTGTCTTTTGAGAGTTTCTCTTTGGCAACGAGCACTCAATTCCAACGTTGGAAAACCTCTGACGGTTGAAATGATTGACTGCACAGCTCCTCGTTAGGTGGCTTAGTTGGATAGCTGATTTACAAAGTGCTTCTCAAGTTTAAATCCAGCGGATTTTTATTTTTCACCCCATCGAATGAAGTATTTACAATTATTTTTCTTATAAAAGCTATATATGCTCATTGCCAAAAAAGCAGAAATGCAGGGGGAAAAAAAGAACATTAAAAATACTCATAATCTCAACTGTGCAGGGCCAAACAGTGGTTAATGCTTTGCTTTATATTTGCCTAGATCCTTTTCTATACAGATAATTGTTTTGAAAACAAAATATAGGATTGTACTTTACAAACCATTTTGTAACTTACTGTTTCTCCTGAACTTCCCATGTTAGTATGTGTATGTGTACAAAGTTGTTTCAAATGGCTGTTGAGTCTCCTATTGTGAGGATGTCCTCTAATCATTAGAAATTTATCATCACCCACTCTTGCCTTTATAAACTGAGCCTCAATAAACATATCAATAACGCTTATCCCGTCTTACCAGGCTCCAGTTACAGAGCCCCACTTTCTGTCCCTTTAATACAACAACTTTATTTCTACCCTAGGGTCTTCACAGTAGCTGTCCCCCAGGCCCCCGGCCCCCAGATCTTTCAGGGATTAAGGGAATCCCTTAAACCAGGGAGACTGCTTACATTTAACCTCAGAGGTCGTTTTACAGTGAGCATGTCTTACAGGCCAGCCGCAGGTAGCCAGTGCCACTGTCCAGGGGACTGTTCAGGGCTTCCTGAACGCACATCATCCTCTGTGACTGCTGCACAGTGGTCCAGAATGAGACCTCTGAACTCAAGCCACAGAAAGCAATCAGAGACCTGGGCTGTGTGAGAAAAGGGTTTGTAGAGCCCTGTGTCGGTTCTGCGGCACTGGCAGCCACCATCCCAGGGACTCCCTGGGTGCTGCAGCTCCGCCTCCAGGCATCTGCATGTTGAGTTTTGATGAACTCTAGCAGTGGGGAAGGTTGGAATCAGCTGGACTTGCAGCTTTGGACATTGTCACCCACTTGGGAACACACTAACAAGCTAACTAGGAGTGAGATTATGTTGCATTGCTAGTCACGTCCCTGATGGCAGCAATAGCGGCAGCTTGCCTAAAAGAAATAACAAATTATCATACTATCTTCCGTGAGGTATTTCTTTTCTGCTTTTACTTTAACCAAGTGCTGCCTGCATGCACAGTTTAAAAAATCAGAGTGCTCATAAGAAAATATAGCAGCCCCCGCCCTGTCTCCCCACCTTCACTTTTTTATTTCCCAGAGGTGTTTACTTTCCACTTTTTAAGATTTTTTTCCCTCTAGTACTTTATCTTCGTATTTCTAAATAATTTTATTATATTCCTTATTTCTTGATTATTTTCTTCTCTTATAATCTCCTCCCATTAGGCATTATCACAATTTTTGGTGGATTAATACTCAGTGTTCACATAGATTACAATGCAGACATTGGGTACCACTGAATCAAGTAACATATTAGGAGTGTGTGTTCTTTCTCATACAACCTTTTATTTTTTCTTGGAATTAATCAAACTTGTTTCATTCATTTGAGGAGTTGTCCAGGTGCCTATTGATTTTCACAGTACGTTCTTAAAATGTCTTTTTAAGTTTTAAATTGATTTTTTTTTTTTTTTTTTTGTCAAATAGCCTTAGGTGCATTGTTTTCATTGTTCTAAATGCTCTAAGGCAGTTGTCACATGCCCATCCCTATTTCTTTCAAACACGAAAGTACAGTTCTAAATGCTCTTCCCTCCACATCCCCTCCTCCCCAGAGGTTGCTGCCCTGACGTCTCTTCCTTTCCCTGTCTGGGCCTGGGCGTGCTGCTGTCGCCTGGCTGCTGTGCTGTGTGGGTTCTGTTTCCTGGAGTTTATGGTTTCCTCTTTATTGATTTAATCCTCGGTTCTGCTGATGCATCCTCCAGTAGCTTCCTTAGAAAGGGCCCCTGGGAGATAAACTTTTTAAGTCCTTGCACATCGGCGAAGGTCTTTATTCTACCCTCACACTTAATCGATAGTGGGCTTAGGTGTGGAATTCCAGAGTTCCTCCGAATTTTGAAGACATTGTTATCTTGTCTTTTAGTTTCCAGTGTTGTAGTTGGGAAGCCTGATGCAAAATGATTCCCGTTCCTTTGTATGTGACCCGTTGTTTTTCTCTACAAGTATTTAAGGTGGTTCCTTTATCCCCAGTGTGGCGGGATTCTCTGTTCTTTCGTTTTGGAGTGGGTCTTTTTCATCCACTTTATAGAGACACTCAGGACCTCTTTAACACAGAGGCTCCCCCTCCCCTCTGTTTTTTATTTTAAAAGTTCTGTCTGAAACTTTTTGTTAGCTGGATGTTGTCTTGACCCTTCAGTTTTCATTCCTATAATTGATCTCTTCATCTTTGTACTTTACCTTCTGGAAGATTTTCTCAGCTTTCTCTTCCAGTGTTTATAATTTCTGGTCTCTTTATATTGTCCTCAAATTGTTCCTTTTTAAAGAGGTTTTCATAATACTGTCTATTCTTGTTTGGTATTTGCAGTCTATTCACCCGTCCCTCTGAGGATTTAATTACAAACTGGGTTCTCTGTCCTGAGCCAGCACTGCTTCCCCCTATTCTCTGTGCTTCCTTCAAGCTCCCTTTTTTCTATTTTGGGCCCTTCTGTCATGTCTGAGCCTGTCCCCAGTGCCTGGTGACCCTTTGTTGTGCGTTGGGATTTAAGATGAAGGCACCAGCTCATGGGCTGGAGCCCTGTGGGTGGGGGGCCTGCTGGCTGGTGTGCTACACAGTGGGGCAGACGAGCAGGGAGCTGGCTCAGGGATCATGGGCTGGTCCACCCTGGCGCTCTCCAGAGACAAAGCCCTCAGTGTCCAGTGTTCAGGGGAGGCGGCTGGAAGCAAGAAGGAGGCTAAGCGCGGGTGGCGGGGAGGGGCCTGCCATTGCCATTCAGTGTGCACGCATGGTTACTCAGTTACCCTCCTTTCCCCTCTGAATTGCACCTCCTCCCCCACCTCCTCCCTACCTCCAACCTCCTTCCCCACCTGCCGGTGTTCTAGAGTCCTGAGCCCGTGCTGGGTTCCTTTCTGCAGAAAATACACCTGAAATGGGGGTGGGCACCTGGGAGTCTAACCACTTTGTTTATGAACTTGTTTCAGCCCACCCAGTTCAGCTCTAAACTTGCGCTTGCTGCCCCGCCCCTACCCCAGTGGTGTCTGGTGATTCTGGATCCTCAGCCTCTGCTCAGTATCAGCTCCCATGGGCCCCTTAGGTCACAACCCCTCCACTGGCTAAATCCCTTGCCTTCCGCGTTCCGCAGCGCCAGGCCTTTGTGCTGCCTCTCCCGTTTCGCCCTTCGTTGTGGAGGCTTCTGCACTCTCCATTTGATTGTTGGTTTAGAAGAATCCTGGCAGGAAGAGAGATAAACCATGTGTACAGTCCGCCACTGCCTAGCCCCGGGGCCTTCCTGCTCCCCCTGAGAGGCGGCTCCTACTCCCGGGGAAGAAATGCTAGGAGAGAGGTTGTGAGAATGTGTGAGTGTGAGTGTGCAAGAGCATGTGCGTGCGTGCACGTGTGCACATGTGTATGTGAGGCCCTGTAACAGACTCTGAAGGTTCTGCAGTCAGCAGACATTGAATTGTCTTGGGAACAAGGCAGCAAACACACAAGATAACCAAAAGAGTAGGTGGCCTCCGTGCTGAAATGGCTGTGTGCCTCAGAGTGGTGATTTTGAAGGGGATTCACTCAGCTCAATGGATTAAATCCTGGAAATTTCATTTGAAAAACTTCCCATGACCTTACTCGGGTAGCTGGCAGGGTATGTGGCTTTCACACTGCCCTGATTGCAGAGTGGACTCGTTCATTTATCTTTTCAACAAGGTTTGATGGAACCCATCCGTATCAGGCATTGTGCTTGGCACAGGGGGTAAAATGGCAAGCAGAACAGGCACTGCCGTTGTCCTTGTGAAGCTTATAGTCCAGGCTGGGATAGCAGGGGGAGGGCAGATGTTCCTCGTACAACTATATCATTTGTGTTTGGAAAGACCAGATTTGGTCCCAGAGATTGGCGCTGAGCCCCAGGACAACTGAGGACTTTTTGAACCCTGATGTGGCCTGACATCACTTTCAAGGCTTGGTTCGCCGGAGCAGATGCCCTCTTTTTTGGTTTAAAAACATTAGCACTGTCTTTGGAGTGCTCATGCACTAAGGCGGGCACTTCGCATGTTCGTGGTCTCCTGTGTCCCTGGCAGTGATGCCCGCAGGGAAAGGCAGCATGTCCACTTTGCAGAGGAGGACAGGACTGGTTTAAGCTATTGGGTCTCAAGTTCAGGTCCACCTCTGAATTCCATGCTGCTCTTGCTGCACGCAAAGCATTTGGTCCTGTACCCCACACCCCACCTCCCCACAGCTTCCTGATGCTGGGACCTGAGGCTGACTGCTGAGTTCGTAAGCTTCTGCAGTGCCACCAGGAGGGCGTGGGCACCGTCAGGTAGACCCTGCCTTGAGTCAGGTATGAGAGCTCCTCTTGGCACTGTGACTTCAGCCCATAGATAGATCATTTATCTTGCAGATCATTAGCTCTCCTGACTTGGGATGGGAAGAATTTAGGTTATTAGGCACCTTTATGTGACTGGGCTGGGGAGAAGCCTCTGGGTACATCTTGTTGCTGTAGGGAAGACAGGCCACAAATACCCTCCTTGTTCCACCAGGGCCACCTTCCCAGTGCTCTCAAGGAGCCAGGAACTCACATCTCACTCCTCATCCAGTACCTGGTCCTGTGGGTCCCTGAACCATCCAGACCTCCGGGATCGTTCCAGAGCCCTTCTCTGCCCAACACCGCCTTCCTTGGAGGTTAGGGGAGGTTCTCTCTCTCCCTCTCTCTCTCATTCTTCCCACCTTACCTCCCTGGGCCCCTCATTATACCTTTACACATTTCCACCTCATCGCAAATGAGTTGTGGCCCAGGTCAAAGCTGGGCCTTTGGTCATCCTTTTTTAATGCTTCGCAGACAAGGACTGGGGGGCTCTAACTGCCCAAACGGTGAAGCGTGGGCTCAAACAGAGGGGCCCACACTGCCAGCTTCCCCCATTACATTTTCATTTCTCACTCCGAAAAAGGACAGCTCTAGCAGTGTGGTGGGTGGGGAGAACCATCACTGGCAAGTCCTGGAGACCTTTCTAGCCTTAGGTTAGAATGCACACCACCCCTCCGTGGCATTTCCAGATATCCAAACAAGCCCTTCTAGACTCCCTTGTCTCTTGGAAGGTTAAAGACACAGCTCCCTCTCTTCCAAGGCAGCTTGTGGCTCCACAGCCTTGGAGTGTCCTGCAGTTTCTGGTTTTGAAGGTTTTTTAGAAAGTATGCATTTATTATAGAGAGACCGTGTAGGTCCCCTTATTCCCTTTGTTTAGCGCATCTTTTAGTTTTACATTTTAGTGGTTCTGAAATTGGGATGCATCGTAAAACAGATGCATGTGTTTGGATGTGGTACTATGCCTTTTTTGTGTGAAGGGGCGTTCCCCAAATGACTGCATCCTAGAATTGAGGAAATCCAGTAAAAAGTGCATTGGGAGACAAAAATCTTTCAAAACATGGAATCCATGCGAGAAAATGAGCATACAGGGTCCTTGGTATGTAGGAGCTGGGACCACTGCCTTAAATCTCATGTTTCCCTAGAAACTGTATGTGTGACCATTATGGGAAAAAATGCTCACAAGGCCTGACCCCCATTCCATCCTGTTTCTATCTGTGGGGGTGACATACTTGGAGCAAATAGTTCCTAAAATTATCCCCATACCATTCCTCCTTCAGCTTTCAGGTCAAATATATTTGCATCTTTATCATAAGGGCCTTTCTTTTCCTGTTGTTACATTTGCTAATTTACAATTGTTTGGTTTGAAAAACAAGGATTTTTTTTTTCTTTTGCCTCCTGGCCTTTTGGTTTTTCTGAGGCAGCCTCAGAAAGCGTGGCTGTGGTGGGCTCCAGGAATGTCCTGGGGAGCCTGAGCCCACTGGGCTGGGGTCCTGGCTCCCGCCTCTGCCTTGAGCGTGTGACAGGCAGAGGCCATCCATGTGCCGTGGGGCCCGCGTAGAGCCTGCAGTCAGTGTGCAGGATGGGGCTGAATCAGGGCAGTTTTGTGTGAAGAATGGAGGCACTTCCAGCAGTTTGTCAGGATGGGCAGGAGCTTGTCAGGTCAAGGACTGGATCCCAAAGTCTAAAGCTCAAAAGGACAACCCAGAAGGAGTCAGAAAGTGAACTGCTCAGAGACCTCCTGCAGAGTTTATCCCAAAACAGTCGCTGCTCCTCAGTCTTCCTGGATGCTCCCCTTTGCGGTGCTTGAAGGAAAGTGTGCAAGGTTGATTCATACTCTCACAGGGAGGCGGAGTCAGAAAGCAGACCAAGCCCTGACCAGCGATTCACAGAGCAGTCTGGAAAGAAACAGGAAGAAAGCACCACCTTCTTCTAGCCTTCTCCTCCTCCTCTCCATCTCCTTTGCACTCTCTCCCACAAAGCCTGGTCTTTCATGTCAATATCCCCCAGCCCAGCCCCAGTCTAGGTCACAAGGGCTTCGATACTCAGATCAAGTCTGGCTGGCGTCATTCTCAGACACTTCCTAGTAGAGAACTTCTACAGCTGCAGATGAGAAAATGACTTCTTATTGAGACTAGAAACAGGGAACCCAGTGAGTCTTGTTTTGTTTTTCTATATCCCGATCCAGTTTCTGACTTTGAACACCACCCTCAGGCTTGTACCGAGAGGACACAGGGTGGAGTGAAATGTCTCCGCCCTCCCTCCCACCCAGCCCCGAGGAGAATCCCATTGACTGAAGCACCCAGCTGGCCCCAGGGCCCTAGAGCAGGAGGCTGTGTCACCCTCTCCATGGGCAGCGCCCCCACAGGTGGCTCATCACACCCACTGGGCTCCTTTCTTCACCCTGCCCCATCCCCCCCACCGCCCCCGAGTAAGTGGTAATAGCCACTTAATGTGCTGACTTAGCCAATCCCTTTTTGGTCCATTACGACAAAAGTTGCTCTTTTCTCATTAGAGCCATTTCTGTCAGGGTGTCTTTAATCAATGGCTTCCCCAGGGACAGTATTTTTAGAAGTTGTATTTTTCACACTCTCCCTTTTCCCCTTTTGGAAAATCTCATCCCAGTGCCTAGTGAAATGAACTAATGAGATGCCGGGAGATCCCAGGCTGGTGTTAATTGGAACAGGCACGAAAGAAGTGGCCCACGCACACCTTCGGTTCCTTCCTGCCTTACCTGCAATCCTTTTCTCTGTCTCTCCGGTGTAGGTTGCACAGACAGCAGATGGTGTGGATGCTGACCTCTGGAAAGACGGCTTATTTAAATCCAAGGTTACCAGATACCTGTGTTTCACAAGATCATTTTCCAAAGAAAATGTAAGTCTAGTTGTAGTTTCCATTTGCTGAGTGAGCACAAGTAATTTACATTCCTGTTTGGAATTTCCTCATTTTGTTGTTGTTGTGGTTTATTTTCATTGCCATATTAATTTATCTGTGGTTTTAGTGAACTGGGTAGAATCGGCAGCCAGCACTGTGTTTCATTTATTAACAGTATTATTAACCACGTACCCAAGTGTACCGTGAATTCCATTCAATTGTGTTCTCAAAAGGAAACCAGGAAATTTCTCTCCCAGCTCTCATTTGCCTACCTTTCCTCCAAGCAACAAATCACAGGATAGTGCGGCAGTGAGAATTCTCCGGTGGAGCGGGATTTAATGCTGGCCAGCAAAGGCAGCCTGGCTCCGGGAGGGTCCCTGTGACCCCACCCCATCCACAGACATCATGCCTTTGCTTCCACAGTGACGTTTCCTCTCTGAGTCTCTGTGTGACATATTGCATTTCATTATTTTTGTAGGTAAGTATCCACTCATGCAGATTTCTCTTACTATGGTTTTTTTTTTTTTTTAAAGTACTCGCACCTGTAAATTAGGAAACTTTAAAGACACCTACTAAGGTTTGTTTTTTTTTTTTAAACATCTAATAAGGTATTTTAATAGATGGCTTAGAAAAAAAGGAAATAGTTTTGGTGAGTATCTACTCTGTACAAGGCCTGCCCTGGGCACCTCATTCTGTCCCCAGATAATCTCTACAAGTGGAAGTTCCTTTCCATTGAAGAAACCAAGATCCAAGAGGTGACGTGCTTGTTCGAGGTTACTTCTCTTCCCCAGCCCCAAATAGGGAGGAGTTGGGATTTTCATTTTCAGGGCTAACATTTTATTTTTGGCCACATGTTATTGTCTCTTTGTCATGTAAATTTTATTTTGGGGAATATTTTTATTGATTTATTTATATAAATTATATTATAAAAGTAATATTTATTTGCAGTTAAAAAAAAATACTGAACCCAGACAACAAACATACTCATTCAACAGCATGAAAGGGGGAAAGCGTTAGTCCTCCTCTCTGCCACCTGGCCCCGCAGGCCCGGGGTCCCATCACAGGGTCCTTGCATGTCCCCTTGGTGTTTTCTGAATGTTGGCCATCATGTGGCTCTCCGGCTTGTACTCTTTTCTGCCACCTATTCCTGTTGTTTGTGGTTAATTCTTGGGCAGGAGAATTATTCTGAACAGGACTGGGAGAAAAGTCGTTGCTTTATTTTTTTCCCCTAATCACAAGAGCAATATATGCTCATCGTAAAGTACAGAGTTTATAATGGAGAAGGGGAAGATCTTGACACAAAAGTCTGGAAGTCTTTTCAGTTCAGGCTTTTCAGTGTATTTTAAATACCAGGAAGGTGGCAGGGCTAAAGAATGGACAAGGGCACTATGAGCTTATAATGAGTCCCTGCAGGTCCCCCAGCTCACTGAGCAGCCTGAGGCACCCAGGAGAGGGCTGAAGGCTGAGTAGAAGCTTCAGTTAAAAATGAGTAGAGGCCGAAGAGGCTTCAGTTAAAACTGGCCTGAGGACAGCCATGATCTCTGTGATCATTTTTTGTTTTTGTTTTCATTGCATGAAATCAAAAACACTACGGGGTGTTGGTACCTAGGCTAGCAGAGTCCCTGCATCCCTTGGAGTGGGGACAGTGACAGGTCTGAATGTGACAAAGAGAAGTCACTGGGGCTTGTTAGCATTGAGTGTCATGGGTAAGTGTATTAAGGAAAACCCATTGATTTTGTCAACATGTGTTGAACATTAAAAAGATTTTTCTTGGGTGTGATGAAGGGATATAAGAAGAGGACAAGGGCAGTGTGAAAAGCCTCTATCTCGCTTTCGAAGCAGTATAGGAGATAGGTGCATGGTGCATACTGTTTTTGGAAAAAGAATGAATGGATCCAATAGTGGGATCCAAACGATCGAGTTCCAGCAGTTGGCAGGGGCCCACCTGCCAGCTCAGGAGTGGAGGAGGAATTGGAATATTTTAATCTGTTACAGCCAGTCTATGCTGGCCCTGTAGTCCAAACCAAGACTTTGCAGAGCATCATTTTTTACAGCTGTAAAGGAGGGATGTGGGATCTCAAGACTGGACAGATTCTTAATTAGGTGACTTGAGACTCCCAAGGTAGGAGTTTTGGGAGACTCCTTTGGAACCTAAATTCCTTTCCCCCAATAATGCTATTAATACAGAAACCTGGCTTTGGAGTGACATTGCTTCCTGGGGAAGGATCGAGATTAATTGCACTTTTCATGCCCTGTACTTTCTGCATTACCTGTAATAATAATGTACATAGATTAGGTAGGGAGGATATTAAACAGAAGGATTTATGAACATTTGAATATTAAGTTGGTTATCTGTGGCTACCTTAAATGCAAGGTTGTCAAAAATAATTACAGTATACTAGCAAATACTGGCTACCAGAGACAATATAAATACCCTGAGTCAGTGCATATTGGGCTTTTGGCATGAATCATTTGCTCAACAAGGATTGGGAATACGTTCTTCATATTTATGAGGAGGAAATGAAAGAGAGCACAGATGGGGGAGGGGAGAGGAACAGGCAAAATTAATGGTGTCGCAGACCCACTGTATTAAACCCAGTACAGTGGCAGCCCCGTGTAAGGAGCGACCACACTTGGGCTGTGGGGAGCTCTGACAGTGCAGCCTCCCATTTTGTATGCATGCAAGGTTTTTTTATGCTTTGTTTTTAATGGCCACACCACTGATGTTCAGGTTTTATGATCAGGGACATTTGTAGAGTGTGTGGAGGGTGAGGTCACTAAGTGGTTTGCAGTTGACTTCTGTAAAACCCAACTTGTCAAGTAGAAGACATTTGAGAAGGATATTGATGAATGCCCATCCATCTGCGGGGCAGGAAAACATGCCTAGTTGTTAATTTCTCAATGCAGAAAGCAGTGATGACATGGAAAAGCAACTGCCATGAAAAAAAATTATGATAGATTAGACCAGGCGATTCTGAAAGCAGCTGATGTTTGCAAGTTAGGTTAACAGTTCAAACCCTTCCTACACGGTCAGAGATTTATTCTGTGTTCTGAGGGTCCCACTTACCACTCCCTAGCCTGCACTGTACATTGCCTTCCCGAGGCCCAGCTACCTGGAATATCAGAATATCAAATTGTTGGCAAATGTGATAGTTCTGAGAGGAAGAAACGATTTCCTGATGACTGTGCCATAAAAACACTAGTCAGAGGTTACACTTGCTACTTTGACCTTCCTATTTAAATTCTAATAATTTGTTTCATTTGTGTACTTTTGGTTCATAATATTTATTAGTGTATATCAATACTTTTGATATTTTTAATCATATAGTTTAGATTTGACATCTCAGCAAACCCAACTTGATATATGTGTGTGTGTGTGTGTGTGTGTATCTATATATGTATACACACACACACACACACATATGAAACGAAGTCTCCCTGTCAGCCAGACTGGAGTGCAATGGCACAATCTCAGTTCACTGCAGCCTCCACCTCCTGGGTTCAAGTAATTCTCCTACCTCAGCCTCCCAAGTAACTGGGACTGTAGGCACCTACCACCACACCCAGCTAATTTTTGTATTTTTTAAAGTAGAGACAGGGTTTCACCATGTTGCTCAGGCTGGTATCAAACTTCTGACTTCAAATGATCCACCTGCCTCGGCTTCCCAAAGTGCTAGGATTACAGGCATGAGCCACCATGCCTGGCCGATTTTTTTTTGTTTGTTTTGTTTTTGAGACAGTGTCTCACTCTATTGCCCAGGCTGAAGTACAGTGACATGATCTTGGCTCACTGCAGCCTCAACCTCCCAGGCTCCAACAATCCTCCTACTTCAGTTTCCTAAGTAGCTGGGACAACATGCATGAGTGCCACCACACCCAGTCAATTTTTTTAATTTGTAGAGATGGGGTTTCGCCATGTTTCCCAGGCTTGTCTCAAACTCTTGAACTCAAGCTACCCGCCCACTTTGGCCTCCCAAAGTGTTGGGATTACAGGCGTGAGCAACAGCACCCGGACTCCAGTTTGATTTCTGACTCTGGCCTGGTTGAAAAATGTGTACCCAAAATTAATTTATTCAGCAAGTAATTACTGAGCACCTGTTGTGTGGCAAAATCCATGCTAGGCTTGTATTTATAGTAGGAACAGAGATAGTTTTGGTCTTCATGGTTCTTAAACTCTAGAAGCAAGACAGATATTAAGAAAATAACCCCACAAATTGATAGGGAGGGAAAAAGAGAGTGCCAAGAGGGAACATACACAGTTTAGATGATAAGAACTCCCTGCTTGGCTTTCGGAGACATGGCACAGTGCAGGTGGAGGTGGGATCTTGGCTCCCATGTGCAGAGATGGAGGTAGCAGCCCTTCTTCTCTAAGCGAGATGGAACAACAGCCTCAGAAGTTGCTGTCCAGGGCAGAGTGATGGCTGACCAACTAGATGCTTGTCCAAGGATGCTGAACAAGTAAACGGAGAGCATGCTCACACTGGGCTTTGGGGATGAGGCACTTCTGCAAAATGGGCACGTGGAGTGCATTGCTAGTATCCTAACAGGAGAGATTTGGGATTTGAGCCCATCATTCTTTCCTTAACTGGCTCTGACTAGAGAGGGGGAACCAAGCTGCAAATTACTCTGAAGATTTTAATGAAATCTCCAAAGTGCCCCCACATATTTAAGTTGTAGGGTAGATATCTTTAGAGCTCATTTCCAGCTTGAAATGCGCGCTGCAAGTGCCGGCGTGTTTGCAAAGAATTCTCTCTCGCAATTACAGAATGTGTACCGTCTTCGAAAGATATTTGTACACCAGTTACAGAAACTGCGCACTGTGGACCCCATATACTACCACTAAATAGAAACTTTAGGAGGCCCTTGTGCATGTCATTTTAGAAGACGTGTAATATTGAGGCAGCAGGACTTTCACTCTGTGTTAGTTTATGATTCTTGGGATTTTGTAAAATGTATCTAGCAACTGAAATGTGTGTCAGTATGCAGACTGGTGATCATTTAGGAGTGTGATTGGTTCCCTATTAGGTTTAGATGCATCTCTGTCCTACGAGTGCCTCAGGAATTTGCTCTTCCTAAAACCTCCTGGCCTTGAGATCTGATGCTCAGAGCTGAGTGGCAGCCTGGTCCCGGGACGTGTGTGCACAGCTGCCCTCTGCTGGGTTATGTCTAAAGCATCTCCTGGGTTGCTCCTGCCTCACCAAGGCTGTGTCTGAGTGAGTGGCTTTGAGGTTCTGCAGATAAAACTCCTTCCCGGGGGCCACACGAGTCCCTGTGTAACCACTGGGGAACATTAAGTGTCACCTACTCTAATTAACCTGCTGTCATAAAGCTGCACGAGTCATTGTGTTAAATATGCATCTTGAAGCCAAAATGGCAAAGCCACCACAGGCATGTTCAGATTAATAGTCTGTATCTCTTTTCTTTCTTCCCAAGAGTCATCTGGGGAACGTGTTAGTAGATATGAAGCTCATTGACATCAAGGACACACTGCCTGTGGGCTTCATCCCAATTCAGGAGACAGTGGACACACGTGAGTCATCCTTTAGTAGCACTCATCACAATGAGGGTTTTCTTCCTCCAGATATATTTCTAGGTGTTTTTTTATGTGCATTTTTCTTCAGAAACATTTTTGGAGGTCTTACTGCATGCCCATGAACAAACCCTGCTGCTTTTGATGTGTGTCTGGCTGGGTTCTCCAAGGAGTTTGCAGAGCATTCTGGGTAGCGGCATGTAAATGAGCAGAACGTCCCTTTCTTTTAGAATGGTGCTCCCTGCTGAATGGACTCACTGGGGAACGGAATGGTGAAACTGGATATAGTTTGTCTTTAGTCCTTCCTCTGGTGTTGCTGAAGCCAAGCTTGGCACAAGACCCAGAAGGAAGCAGAAAGAAAACAATCAAAAGACGCCCAGAGAACACAAAGCCAATAATGTGCCCATTTGGGCCCCATAGAGCAAACAAGAAAAGTGAGAATCAAAAAGACTGCAAATTAAAATTCATAGGTTCAGATTGGACTGAATATTCTGACCACTGAGCAGGTCCAAGCAGAAGTGAATCACTGAGGAATCGGCAGCGTCTTCAGGGTGCTGGAGCCCTTGGAGCTTCTTGACCCACACATGAGTTATTAAATGGTGCTGGAAAACCTCTGGCAATTCGGCTTCCTTGTTTTGGTGTAATTTAACTTACCTTGTTTCATTTTTAATCGCTGGTCAGCCAACTTTATGATATCTACAACAGTGAAGTAGTGAATACAAAACAAATACAGAGAATCCTTTCATTATGACTCAGGGTGTGTTTATTAAATTCTCTGTCTCATTTTCTGTCTCATACTTTATTCTCTCATAATTAGCCCACGTTGGTCCCACTATTTTTTGCTGTTTTCTTGCTAGCACTTCATATGATATGAACTAGAGTTTCTGTCTCTACACAGATCCCACCTAACTGTTATTTTCATGAAACCAGCAGACCCCATTGTATAGCATATTTTTATTTTCGTGATGGTCTCTTTACGTTTAGACATTGGATTGCTTTTTGTCATTTATGATTTTATGTATTACCTGATAATCATAAGAGCTGATACTTAGTGTGCATTTACTATGTGCTCACCCCTGTGATAAATGCTTTACCTCCCTGATTTCATTTCATCTTCAGAAGACCCCTCTTATGAGACGGGCATTATTATACCCATTTCAGATATGAGAAAAGTGAAGCACACTCACTCCTTAGGGATTAAAGAACTTAGCCAAGGTCACGCGTCTGGAACTGGAGGAATAACTAGAATGCTCACATACGTCTTACTCCAGCTACACTTTTTTTTTTTTTTTTTTGAGATGGAGTCTCGCTCTGCCGCCCAGGCTGGAGTACAGTGGCCGGATCTCAGCTCACTGCAAGCTCCGCCTCCTGGGTTTATGCCATTCTCCTGCCTCAGCCTCCCGAGTAGCTGGGACTACAGGTGCCTGCCACGTCGCCCGGCTAGTTTTTTGTATTTTTTAGTAGAGACGGGGTTTCACTGTGTTAGTCAGGATGGTCTCGATCTCCTGACCTAATGATCCGCCCGTCTCAGCCTCCCAAAGTGCTGGGATTACAGGCTTGAGCCACCGCGCCCGGCCTCCAGCTACACTTTTAACCACAGCACCACACTGGAAGAGCCTGTGTATAAGCACATTTTACAGATATTATATTAATGTATAGGGTTTTAAAAAATTAAGATATAACTCACTTACCATGCAATTCATCCATTGAACATGCACAGTTCAGTGACCTTTAGTAAAGGCAGAGTTGTGCAACCATTGTTGCACATTATATCACCCCCAAAACCCATTGTCAGGACAGCACCCCTGTACCCCTCAGCAATCACTCCCTTATTTCTCTCCAACCCTCACCTCCCCACTCCCTACCAGCCCTAGACAACCACTAATCTACTTTCTATATAGATTTGCCTATTCTGGGCATTTCATATGAATGGAATCATACAGTGTGTGGTCTTTTGTGACCAGCTTCTCTCTCTTAGCATAATGTTTTCAAGGTTGGCCCATGTTGCAGGATAGATCATTACTTCATTCCTTCTTATCGCCAAATAATATAACATATGGATATACCACATTTTGGTTATCCATTCAACTGATGGATATCTGGGTTGTTCGTAGTTTTTGGCTGTTAGGAATGAGGCTGCTATGAACATTCGTGTACAAGTTTTCGTGTGGGCTTATGTTTTCGTTTCTGTTGGGTATCTACCTAGTCATGGAATTGCTGGGTCACACGGTAACTTGATATTTTTGAGGAACTACCAAATGGTATTTCAAAGGAGCTGCACCGTTTTTCTTCCCACCGGCAGTGTCCGTAGATTCCAGTTCCTCCACATCTTCACCAGCACTTTGTTATTGTCTGTCTTTTTGATTCTAGGCCCCTTAGTGGGTATGAAATGGAATCTCCTTGTGCTTTCCGTTTGCCCTTGTCTGATGGCAAATGACGTTGAGCATCTTTTTATGTGCTTGTTGGCCATTTGCGTTATCTCCTCTGCTTAGGATCTACAGTCTTCTCAAAGACTTAGATCACTTTCCTCCTTTTCCCCTGTGTTTTTCAGTTTTAAAATTTGCACTGGTGTTCGTTCTTTGACAGTGAGTTGACTTCGAATGTCTTTATATTGATGTGCCGTGGAGCCACAACGGGTTTTCCATTCTGCATTTTCCTCTTGGTTAGTTGGACCAGTTCACTGAGGCTCTGTCCTGTCTGGACTTGGGGACCAGCGGCTCTGGGGCCCAGGGGTCTTGGTTGGGAAGTTTCTCCCCTGTGACTGGGAGTGCACAGGTTGCTGCCCCAAGTGTGGACTCTGCGATCGGTCCTGGGCCCAATGCCAGGGGCCTTGTCACACAGGAGGGTGAGCAGCAGGGAGCCTCTTCATGTCCGGTTCTAGCAACATTTCCTGGAGGCTTTACCTGGGGGACAGAGGAGCCCAAGCTGACCATATAAGCCTTACAGTCAGCTCTGTATCATTGGAGAGTATTTAAGGCCCTGATTTTATAAAGTCAGCCAAAAACAGGAGACTCCTGTAATTCATTTAAAATATAGTTTGCTGTAATCCATATAGCACTGAAAAACTGGAAGACTGTTTGTTTTAGTAAAGTACTGTGTACTTTCTCTGTGTTCATTAGCATGACTGAACACATTTATATTGACTATGTATAATATGTTTACTTAAAATTAGGCCTGCTTAAGCATGTGTAATTAGTGGCTCCATCTCTTACCCCGAGTTTGCTGCAGACGGAGGAATGGAGCCAAGAGCAGTGTGGCAACAGCAAGTGAAACACCCGGCGTTAGTTTTCTTTGTGTAAAGGTCTCATCTTCTTCACGCCTTCTAAGGCCAATCTGATCAGCTGATAATCTTTGAAGGTGCAGAGTTGCTGTGAACAGCGCCCCCCATTCCCCAGGTTGCCGTCCCAAGTGTGGACTCTGAGGTTGGGTCTTGTCACACAGGAGGGTGGGCAGCAGGGGCCTCTTCATTTCCAGTACTAGGTTCATTTCCTAGATGTTTAGCAATGTTTAGGGTCTGGATTCAGAACGTTGTTTCTCTCCGCTGGTAGATCTGCTCTAGCCCTCAGTTTCTGTGCCTGAGGAACGCACAAAGTTATCTGACTCTTCAAAAAACGACCCTACCCCCCTAAAAATATAATAACAAAAACAATTCCACTGATTTTCTTGTCCCCCTCCCCACTCCTGGCCCCTATAAGAACCCCCGGGCAGGGCTGTACTTCCCCTCATTCTGTTCCTCGATTTGAATGTGCTGTTGAATGTCTTACTTCCTGCCACAGAATTGCAAGGTCTTGAAACCCAATACCAAGTACGGGCATAAATTACACGCTAGAGGCTTACTTGCCAATAATGACAGTAAGATCCCACACAGCTGTTCTTTACTGAGCACTTACTGTGTGCCAGGCACTGGGCTAGGTGGATCATGCGTGTTGGCACAGTGCATCCAACCCACATCCCTGCGGGGTGGGTTTCATTAACGCCCTTTTACAATTTACCAAGACTCAGAGAAATTAAGTAACTTGCCTAAGGTCACAGTGCCAGAAAATGTTGGTGTTGGGATTTCAACCCAGGTCTGTCTAACTCGTGTATTAAATGGCTGCAGTTAGTTGAAACTCAGGCTTAAAAGCACAAACACACACACACCTCCCGTTGGTCAGCACTGGAGGTTGCTCAAGCACCAACTCCTTACTCTAAGGCTTGATAAGTAAGAGAAAAGAATCATGTGCTTATCCTTTTTTTTTCCTATACAAAATTTATTTCAGGGAGACCAAATAGTTGATGAAGGAAAGTTATTTTTTATATATAGAAGGATTCTAGCTAAAAAATGCAGAAGGAGGCTGGGCGCGGTGACTCACGCCTGTAATCCCAGCACTTTGGGAGGCCAAGGTGGGTGGATCATGAGGTCAGGAGTTTGAGACCAGCCTGACCAACATGGTGAAACCCCATCTCTACTAAAAATACAAAAATGAGCCAGGCATGGTGGCACGCATCTGTAATCCCAGCTACTCAGGAGGCCAAGGCAGGAGAATCACTCAAACCCAGCAGGTGGAGGTTGCAGTGAGCCAAGATCATGCCACTGCTCTCCAGCTTGGGTGACAGAATAAGACTCCATCTCAAAAAAAAAATAAAAGAAAAAAAGCAGAAGGAATGACAGAGTTCAAAAATCACCATTGTGAACCTTTAATAAAGCATGGATCTTAGCAACAGTCGTCAGAGGGTGACAAAGTACTCAGAGGATGGCAGTTGGGGAACTGTATGACCGAGGGCCCAGGCCGACACCAGTAGAGCTCAACAAGAATGGCCCAGCCAGACTCCGGGCCTCACCATATGACAGCCTAGACTTACACGTGCCCCCGGACAGCGTGTGCATGTAAAAAACCTAACCTGAGTCTAATCAAGGCTTTAGCTCTGTCAGTCTACAGGAGGCACAGGGGAATGACCCGATTTCTCCAACCTGTCAGTGCCCTGAAGAAAAGGGAGCAGGAGTGGTTGCTCCAGAGTCAAATGGTCTGGGAGGCCTGACACCCAAAGGCAGTGCCTCAGCATCCCGGGGATCCGGATGCAGACAGACTGGAGAAGACGTGAATGTAGACTCTCTATTGGATGATACTCAGGAATTCTGTTCATTTTGTTAGGAATGGTGATGGCATGGTGGTCTTTAAAGAACAGTGACCTAGATGCCTACTGAGGTATTGGTGGCGACATGACGTGGTGTCGTCAGGGATTCATTTTAAATATCCAGCAAAGTTGCAGGGGTGGGAGGAGAGGAAACCAGCTTGTCCGTTGTGCACAGCATTGACACTGGGTGACGGGAACACGTGGATTCATTCCGCTGTTCTCTCTGCTTTGGGGTATGTTTGAAGATTTCTATGATAAAAAGCAGAAAAGAAAAGAAGTCCACGTGGTGAAATGTGTTAATGCTCAGGGCATCAGCGTGCAGCTTTCTGGTGGCTGAGCAGTGAGCAGATTGTGGTTGCGGCTCTTAGAAGCCACCCGGATTTACTGCAGGGTGTGCGGTCCCCTTCTCAGCAGGGGGTGTCTGGGTTGAGTCCTGCATGCAGAGCAGGGTGACTGCAGCCCCAGGGAAGGCAGGCGGCAGAGCCCAGCCCTTCTGTCTAGCAGCTTAGGTGACCTGCCACTTCTGCTGCCAGGAACAGGGTGTGACGAGGGATGTGGTTTTCAGAATAGAGATGGTGGTATCTCTGGAAAACTCATACCTTTTCTGTTGTCCTTTCCTTCAGAGGAAGTGGCTTTTAGGAAGAAGAGGCTGTGCATTAAATTTATTCCACGGGATTCAACGGAAGCTGCAATTTGTGACATTCGGATCATGGGCCGGACCAAGCAGGCCCCACCTCAGTACACGTTTATCGGGTGAGTCTTAATGACAGGACTCAGCTGCTACTCTTTCATGAGCGCACTCAGGCCGCTCCAGGCAATGAGGCCCCAGAGATTTCCATGTGGCCCCCAGGCTCTCAGCCATGGGCCTCTGTCAGCCCAGTGCTCCTCACTGCCCTTCCTGCTCAGCTGCGGCCTCTCTGCGCCTGGGCTCGCACTGCTGACTCTACCTTAGGGCCTTTCCTCCCCTGCCCTTCTGCGCATTCAGCCTTGAAGCTCCTCTGGGTCCTTCCCCGACACCCTGTGATGCCACCAGCCTCAGCTCTCCACACTCGTTATTCCCCCTATAGGAAAGGTCACAGGGACCTATTTTGTACCGTGGGGCCAAGGTCACTGGATGTGGTCATGAGTGAGGCAAAGGCCCTGCTGTCACAGAGCTGATGTTCGAAAAGGGACAGACGAGCAATAAACGAGAAAATAAATGAGATAATTCCAGAGAGTGAAGACAGTGGAACACAATGATGGAGTGGGGGCCTCTTCCGTGAGGGGGTCAGGAAGGTGACACTTGAGCCTGAATGTCAGAAAACCAGCCATGCACAGATGTGAAGGCAGGGCCTTCGAGGCAGAGCAGAAGCAGAAGGAGAGAAGTGGGAATGAGCATGGTACGTTCTGGGAGCAGAACGCAGCCCCATACAGCTGGAAGAGCCAGGGAGAGTATTGGGACAAGGGCGAGGGTTGGCAGGACCTCCTAGGACATGGCCTGGAGTTTATTCCAAGCACACTGGAAAGCCAGTGGAGGGCTCCAAGTCAGGAAGAAACATAAATATTACACAGCTCCATGATAATTCCCCAGTAAGCAGAGAACTGCTGAGGCCTGGGCCCGTTTGTGTCTTGTTTCTCCAGTAGCCTCAGCCCTGAGCATGGGGCTGGCTCTGTTGCGGCTCCATAAATACTTAGTTCAGTGAAATCCCAGGGTTTCACTTAGGGCTCTGTTGATTGTAAGTGACAGGAAACCCAACCCACTTTGGCTTGAGCAAAAGAAAGAATTTGTTGGCTGGCATCACAGAAGAGTTGGGGAAGCAGGACCGGCGCCTGGAAGCGGAAGCTTGAAAGCCGGCACTGGGTTCTGGTTTCCCTGTCTCCCTCTGGCTGTGGTGCTGGGCTCTGTTCTGACATGTTTCCCCCTCGAGGAGGCCTGGTGCTGCAGTAGCTCCACCTGCTTTTTCATCCAGGTTCAAGTCCAGAGGCCAAGAGCAAGTCTGTGTTCCCGCTAGTTCAAAAGAAGTTCTAGAATTTAGTCTCATTGGTCTTGATTGATCTAGGTAGGGTCATGTGCACCCTGGGCTGGTCACGGTTTTCTGGAAAATTCTTCCATTGACCAGGCCTGAGCAGGAAGTAGGATTAGCTCCATGGGAACTCAAGGACTAACCATGACTGGTGCTGCCCCTACAATACAGAGGGGAAGTCAAAAGTCAGAAAGGGGGTTAGTGGATGCCAGCTGTCTGGAAGGAAATAGATGTTCACTGTCCTCGGTCAACTGAAATCCAGGTGTGCCGGTTACTTGGTGTGGCAGATGGTTTACAGCCCCCTCAGCCATGTGCGTCTTCCCTGGCCAGGCCTGGGAGGTGCCATGTGTCTCCCTGTGGGCTCCCAGAAACACTCTCTCCTCCTCAGCTTCTGAGGCCAGCCTCCTGGCTCAGGCCTGTACTCTGCTTTACTCTTGTTCATTTGAGCCCAGAGCTGCCTTTTTATCAGCCAGGGCCTTTCCTGATAGCCTAGACCCGGTGAGAGCAGCAGATGAGCCCTTGTGGCATTTGCTTGAAGCATGCAGGGAGCAGGTACCACGGAAATGCAGAGTTTCACCTCTGGGGGCTTCGGCTCTGGCATCGGAATGCTCTGTGTCAAGATCATGTGGTTAAGAAGGACTCTGTGATCATTCCCTTCCTACACACTCAAAAATCCTGTTTTGCAACATGGCTTACACTAATTATGTAAACAGGACTACAGGAGTAGGAAATAGTTAGAATAAACATACTTCAGGCACCTCAGAAGCACCCATTTACATACAAATGGCAGAAACCAGCAATTTCGTAATGAACTTTTAAATCTAATTTCAGTCGCTATCTTTAATTATAAACTATCCTGTTGTAAAAAGATTCCATTTTTGGCCGGGCGCGGTGGCTCAAGCCTGTAATCCCAGCACTTTGGGAGGCCGAGACGGGCGGATCATGAGGTCAGGAGATCGAGACCATCCTGGCTAACACGATGAAACCCCGTCTCTACTAAAAAATACAAAAAACTAGCCGGGCGCGGTGGCGGGCGCCTGTAGTCCCAGCTACTCGGGAGGCTGAGGCAGGAGAATGGCGTAAACCCGGGAGGCGGAGCTTGCAGTGAGCTGAGATCCGGCCACTGCACTCCAGCCTGGGCGACAGAGCGAGACTCCGTCTCAAAAAAAAAAAAAAAAAAAAAAAAAAGATTCCATTTTTAACCAATTTAACCAATTTTAAGGAAAAGATATTTACCAGTATGTACCTTGATAAAACCAAAGCCTTTTTTCCTTTATATCACTTTGGAAATATGGCTATAGTTTTATTTCATCTTGGGGCAACAGTTCTCTTCCAGAGGAAGACAATTCCAGTGTTATTTTTAAGCAAAGAAACAGAATTCAGTATTCAGAACTCTAAGCCACTTATTCTTAAAAGTGGGCACAGTTCTACGTGTTACTTTGCAAGGGTTTGGGATTGTCAGTTGGGGAAGATAGAAACCTCACATTCCAAACAGCACCTCGAAAGCCTGGCAGCTAGAGGCCATGGCCCAGATGTGGAGAAATCAGTGCAGCTCACTGGAATCACTCATCTAAGAGGACAGGATTGTGGTTTTACATGGTTCCTGTGGTGTCCTGAGAAGCTTATTAGGGCTTCCCACAGAATAAGTCTTTTTCCATTTTTTTGAAGAGATTATATTCCTCTACATCAGGTCCCAAAGATGCAGTTCTGTGGGGCAACTGGGAAATTGGAAACTGAATATGGTGAACATGATCCCATCACTATTCCTAGGAGCGTGGCTGTCTCCTCAGCACTTGCGAGTGCGTGGTGTAGTAGGGGTCAGGGCTGTGGTAACTGTGTGAGGGAAGTCACAGGAGAGCTTGTGCGGTGTCTGGGAGGCCCCTTGGTGTCCACTCCTACTTGTGTGGTTTGTGGGGCGAGTTTTGCAGTTTGAAGATGATTCCCAAACTGACCCTGAGAATGAGGCCGATGGCAGGTGACACACAGCTGGAAGAGGCTGTATCCTGAGATTGGGGTGTGTTATAGAGTAGGGGGCTAATTCATCTCATGGTTAAAAACCAGCATCTCCCTATCTGTCTCTCCTAACTGCACAAAGGACTTGATGTGGATTATCATGTCATACTCTACAAGGAAATGGCAAAACAGAAAGAAGTTTGGAGAAGCAAGGAAAGTACCAGTTGGAGTAGGAAGGCAAGCTCGGGGAGGGTGACACAGGCGGCCTTGTCCTGAAGGCCTGCCTAGATGGAACGGGTCACCCTCATGTGAACTGTGATGCCCAGAGCACAAAGGAGGTGATGGAACCCATTTCATGTGGGCGGTGAGAATTGATTCCCCGGCGTTTGAGGCCATGACTCTTTTAAGTTAGTTGGTTTGCTTTGTCACTCAGGTAAATGCTTTGTGCTAATCAGAGCCATGAAGATTTCTCTTTTTTCCTAAAGGGAACTGAACAGCATGGGGATCTGGTATCGAATGGGCAGAGTACCAAGAAATCATGACTCATCTCAACCCACAACGCCTTCCCAGTCATCAGCTGCTTCCACCCCAGCCCCCAACCTTCCCAGGTGAGGCCTCGTTGGGGTGTCTTGTGTTGTCCTGTGGTCTTGGGTCCCTGCATAACATTTTAGAACACCACCAAGTGTCTGCTGAAATAGTGCAGAGGACAGCTGAACAACTGTAGAAGCAATATATCTTTAGAGGAGATTTTTAAAAATCCACTTGGAAATCTTTGCATTACGTGAATGCAAAGGCCATTCTATAGTCCATTTTGTACGTGTTCCGCAGGCTCCTAAAACTGCACATTATGCAACTTAAAATTGGCTTGCTATTCAAAAGAACTGCTAGCTACACACAGACATGTGTTGTGTAGCCATGGAGTTGGGGTCACTGGCCTTAAGGTCAAATTCCTTCTCTATCTTGGCCAGCAACTCATTTGCAACCCAGAAGGGTAGGTGAGTTCTTATATTCTTCATTTTCATATAATTTCTTTTTCTAATGATCTATAAACTAAGAAATGGGTAATTTGGGTATGAGAGAATAGTGAGGAGTTTTTCAGGAAATGCTAGTTTTAATCATTGTCTCCACAAAGAAGCTTGGGTGAGCCAACTGTTTGCTCTGCAACTGATTTCAATTATAATAGAGGTAGTAACAGTCTCTACACTTTCTGCAAAAATAATCCTGTCAAATAAAAATCCTGTGCATCACTAGGAGTAAACTGAGGGCAAGGAACAAACAGCACTGATGGATTAAGCTTGAGAAAGGGACTGCAAAAGTAAAATAAAACAAGAACGGTGAGGCAGCAACACTTAGGGATTGACGTAACGGAAATGAGAATGGATCTCGAAGCTTCCACGTGGGTGAATAGAGATGAACAAAATCTGTCAGGAACCGGACAGAAGAGTCACCGGTGGGTCTTCCTGGGCCCTCCACAATACAGCCTGCCCTCCGGGACATGCCACCAGCTCTCTGTACTCTGTTCCTCTGTGCCAAGCCTCCGCCTCACTCGGAAGAATGCGCTGTAATGAGGCCCCGAAGCCCTGAGGACTCTGTCCTCTAGGACATCCCCCTATAAAGACAATCTGGTCTTTCTTGTGACAGTTTCATAAACCAAGAGTAGTATTTAAACTTAACTACCCCTAGAATTGCCTGGAACTTTAGAAGGAGTTTTCAGTTTCCTTTGGCATAAAAAGTTAGAAATCGCTAATGAGCCTCCCAGAGTTGCAGGGTGAACAGTTGAGTCTCTTTGTTAGGTTCAGGAGTATGAGGCTAGCACCGCGCATCAGCACTTGTTCCTCTCTTTCTGAGCGAGAGCACTGTCAGCTCCACCCCAGAGGGCACTGCCGAGGGTCACTGTCACCTGTGCTCAAGGCTATCTCAGGTGTGTCACCTGCGCTGGGGGGTCAGCTAAGGCCATCACCTGTGTGTTGGGGTCCTCCATCACCTGTGCTGAGGCCCATCGCCTGCCTGTACTCGGGTCAGCTCAAGTTTGGGCTCCTTGCAGAGGCTGGAAAGCCCCCACAGGAGCAGTTGCCCTGAAGTCGTTACAGCTGCTCCCTGCTGACATCATGTGGTTTAGAAGGGCCCAGAAATGGGCACCACCTCAGGCAGGTTTTGACTTTCTGTGGATAAAGAGCGAGCACCAGTTTTCTCAGATAAAGCAGAGAGAGTGCTCTCGGAAACCTGCCGGTCACTGTGAGAGCAAGGCCACTTGCACCTGAAGCAAGGCGGCCGAGAACACTGAGCCACCAGCAGCCTGGCAGGATTGCAGGGCAGCGCATCAGACCCAAGTGTTTATAAGGCTCACGTACTTTATCACCTCTGCCATACCGTTTATGGTTTACAATGGCTGCAAGGAAATTGGATCAGTTTTGTTTTACTTGCCAAATAAAACAAATGTCAAAATAGTCAATATAAAATGTATTCTAATTTGGCTGAGTTAAGTCAGCCAGTATGCAGCAGGATAATTGAATGTACATTAATGCTTCCAAGTAAAAACCACTTGTCTGTCCCAAGTTGTCCTGTGCAGTAATTTACAGGTAGGATGCACACCTATGTGAGCCTCGACCATAAGGGTTTTTTGGTTTTTGTGGGATTTTTTTTTGGTATTGTTTTCCTATCCAGTATCTTTGATTTTTTTTTTTAATGAAATGTTGATTATTCATTCAAATTTTTCCATTGAAGACCAGCAAGGATGAGTATGCTGTTTTATTCCTTGAGGCTACAGGTCTCTGCACTCTCCAGAGAAGGAACCTGATCGCTTCCCCTCTGGTGAGCAGCAGTGGCTGGGGCTTGTGCTCCAGGTGCTGGGCGTCTGCCAGGAGCCTATAAGGTAGGGCAGGCCCCTCACTGGGGCCTGCAGGGCCTCACACCAGCTCGGGGATTTCTTGTCTTCCCTCTCCCAGCTCCAGCCCCAGACATTAAGCTGCGCTGAGAGCCTCCTCCTCCCTTCCTGCCCCTGGCTTCTGCACCTTTGCTTCCGGTGCTCCCTGCACATGAGGTGTGTTTGGTTGGCAGGCCTCAGCGCAGAGGACTCCTCTCCCAGGAAGCCCTCCCTGAGGCTCCTGGACTGGGCCTGTGCTGGGTCTTCTTCTGCGAGCGCTTCCGGGACATCTCGAGTCCCTGGGGTGGTGTGGGCACGTGGTGAACCTCCGAGGAGCTCCCCAGCACCCACCTGAATCCAGGCAAGCATTCAGTTTCACAATCAATGTGTCCCTTGCAACCCCTCCGGACGACTCCCTGTTCCCTGAGCACTGCGTGGGTTTTTTCCGATGGTGAGAGTAATCCAGGCTTGTAGAAAATTGGCAGAACGTAGAAAGCATGAAAAAACAGGAATTCCATTTCCCACGAGCAAATGCTTATAACCTTTTGTTATATTCCCTCGTCTTTTTCTTGTGTAGTTTTTACATAGGTGATATCATATCGTGTAATAGCAAGTCTGCGTCTTGCTACTGTTCTCTCAAGTAGCCTCAACCGTAAACCTGAGAACCACGTCCAGTGCGGTCTTTGTGTGGCGTGGATCGAGCCGCTGGGAGCGCGGTGACGCAGCGCCCTCTACTGCCCAGCCGTGGCGGTGGCGGGGAATGCGGTTCTGAGCCGGAGCTGGTGGCAGGCCCTTTCCCTGCAGAGCGCTGGCCCAGGCTGGCCGGGAGGACCTAGGAAGGGGTGGGTCACAGATCTTGCTGCTTTCTTGAGTCTGTGTTCTTCTCCAAAGCCAAAACCATGTGCTCCGCCTCCATTTCTTGTGTCATCACTCAGATTTCAAAGAATTCCCTGCCATTTTTTGGAATGCCATTCATTCCAGGCTTTATTTCAGACAAAAGGTGGATCTTTGCATGGTCTGTAGGCCATCACCTGAGGACCTCGTGGTTCTAGCAGCACTGCCTTCTCTGTCCATAAGCAGGAACTGCCTCTAGAAGCAGGAGCTTCCCACAGAAGCTCTGTTATTGCAGAAAATGCTGTGGTGTCACCAGCTTTGGAGTTGTCCTTTCGAAGCGGGCAGGTCCCCAGGGAGAGGGATGCTCCTGGGCTGTACCAGTGAGTTGGTGGCTAAGGCAGTAGAAGGTAGCTTGGCAGAGCTCTTCTCCCTCACAGTGACGCTTCATCTCACACACAGACATCGCCACACACATCTCTTGACTGTTTCCTAGTGAAGAAGGGCAGCCGCTTCTTCTGGGACCCGGAGCCTCTTCATTTCCCTGGCCGCAGGCACTCCATCCCCTGCTTGCCCATGTCACGCATGTCGATCAACAGGAGAGGGCTGGCCTCGGGACGGAGGCACGGTGCCATCTCTGTGGCCCTCTTTGGGGCTGGGCCTAGCTTTGTGAGTCAGCCTCGGGCGTGCGATCGGATGGTGGGGTTTCTGATTTCGGCTCTGTGCAGCTGTCTGGGGCAGGGGAGCCAAGAGAGGAAACACCTTCCCGGCCTCTATCAGAGCAGCCCCTCCACCGTCTCGCACATGCGGGGCATCACCTGTTTCTGCTGGGAAGAAAAGGTTCCGCTGCTGCTGCCGGGACAGAGGTTGGGTAAAGCCCCAGGAGGCAGGTGGGCTCACAACCGCTGGAGCAGCAGAAGCCCCCAGTGTGATAAGTGAATGGCTCTGGGTCGACCCAGGAGGAGGCCCCTGGTGAGCTGCTGCCCTGTAGCTCAGCAAGCCGCAGAACCATGGCTTGATAAAGACATCAGAGGCATGCTTATCAAATTTGCAGATGATACAGAGTCATTAGGGTGAGCTGACGTGCTGAATGACAGAATCAATACTCTGCATCTCCTCTACAGCCAGAACAACCTGCCGGAACCATGGGAGGCGATGGGCGCAGGCCGAGAGGGCCTCCAAGGTTCAAAAAATTCCATCACACAGGAACCAAACTGAGGCCTTCCTTTGCAGCCGTGTGTGCAATGGCGGGGGTCAGAGCATGGGTGTGTGGAGTGCAGCCTGGTGTGCACAGCGGGAGGCCCTGAGTGGAGTCCTGCTCCTGGGGCGTGTCCACTGCCCCACACCACCAGGCAGAGGTTACCCGAATCCAGTGTCAAGTTTGAGGAATCCAGTTTGGACCTGAGTGGAGACAGGCCAACCTGCTGCAGACGTCTTAAGGGTCAATAGCAGCAGAGAAAGTAGAAGTGTTTCCAGGTGTGGATGGGGGGTGGAGAGATGGCTGGAGGCTCCAGAAGACAGAATTAGGTCAGGTGGACTGAAGTTACAAGGAGGTAGATTTAGGCTTAACACTTCAAAAAAAAATCAATAAAGACACCTTCCCCAAGGTGAAAATTCTGTGGCATCAAGAAGCTGACCTGAGGTGTGATGCGCTCCCAGATGCTGGGGGTGGTCAGATGACATTTGGATCCTTCAGACTGCAGGAGAATTAGAGCAATCAGTGTTTCTTAAGCCTTATTTAAGAAACGTGTCATATTCCCTCTCCCCACCTATAGAAATTCAGGTTCAGCAGACCTCCATGTTAGGGCCACAGACACCTTGAATTTCAGGACCCTCCAGTGAGCAGGGAGGGCACAGAGCAGCGGGCCTTGGTTTCAGAGGTCCCCAAGCCACCATCGATGCTGCTTCTGTATCTGACTTGCAGCCATTGCGTTCCTCCACTCACCAGTGCTGAGGTCAGAGGAGGAGGCATGGATAGTGGAGAGGTGCTGCTGTGCAGCCTCCCTAAGAGGGAAGGCTCAGGGGCCTCCCAGCACATCCGGGGCCCTTGGCGATGTGGACACCATGTCTTGGTCCAGGGTAGGCAGGCGTGAGCTGACGACAAGTGGTATTCTGTCCCTTTCAGAGTCTGTCAGAAACACGTAGTCTGGCCTCCAGGTGGCTGGGGTTTTCAGGACATCTTGTGTTTATGTGAACATCCATCCTGCGGGGGCTCTCCTAGAAAATCTGCAACTTGTCGTTCCAGTAGCCCCACCCCGCCCTTCCCACTCACCTGGGCTGTCCTCACCATGGTCCTGAGGGAGAAGCTGCTGCCCAAACTCTCCTCCCCACAGACGCCAGGCCACGGGCACATCCTGTGACCTTTCCCTGACACTGTCTCTCTTGGGGGAAAGGGTTATTTTTCCACCCGAAGCCACAGAGCATTTCCCAGCCATTGAGTTCTGACCAGCAGCCTCCTATGCAAGGTGCAGTTCCCGGTAGCCTCTTGGAGTGTCAGCCACGCCTGGGTTGCCCGTAGGAGGTGACGTGGTGCTCGCTGTTGCAGTCATCTTCCTGTAATTTGTCAGCTCCCAGCAAGTTGTCAGTCACAGGTTCGGAAGTATGTTTCTTAGTGACAGACATAATTGTACTTAACTTTTTGCATGGATGTTATCAATCTGTGACAGATACTCTGGGAAATGGGGCATTTTGATTGCAGAATATCTGTCACATGCATTTAGTCTTCCTCTCAGGGACACCAGAATTCAGTCACAACTTTTGCATGTCGATGTCAGGTTTTGAGAACATAGATCCTTGCTGACCTCAAAAATCGTTCCATCACTCCGATCCCAGGGCTGTCATCGGAAAGGTTAATGGCCCTTCCTACAGGAGAGGAAAAATCATGCTGTGGTGATCTAGAATTCAGGCCGTGCCGCCGAGGCTTGTCCCCCCATCACATCGTTGTCAGAAGCCCATGAGCGTGCCACACTCCGTCCTGGCCTCTCCAACCCCGCCTTCCCTCTGGACATGGGGATCAACTCCACTACTTTCTGATTAACTCACAGAGTAAGTCAGCAGTGGGGGTGGTGCCTTAGGTGACCAGCTGGAGCCCTGTTGTCCAAACTGACAGCCTCAAATCCTTCGGCTGCCTTCTGTCCATTTTCAATTGTAAGATGGTCCTTGTACCCCAGATGACATCTGTCACCTGTCCTGTTGTTGCAGGACTTGAATGTGAGGCCCAGAATCGCACAGATCAGGGAGGCTGAGTTTTCCTTTTCCTGTTGAGATGTTTACCGCCTGTTCGGAGTGGCAAAAGGCTTGGCACTGGAGGCATTTGCCTGTGAGAAGTTTCTCCCTAGGGTTCAGCAGGGGAAGGCTCAGTGCAGAGGATTGGAATTGAAATCTGTGGTTTCATGTAAGGTGCATCATTTATGAGAGGGGTTCTGTGTATCCCGGGTGATTCCAATGACTCTTTTTTTCCCCTAGTAATAAATTGTGACGTGGATTTTGAGCTCCGCTTCCATAGTTGCAAGAAATGGTTTGGGGGCAGGTGAGCTGAGCAATGGAGCACTCTGTCCTGGTCCCATCAAAAGAGGGCTTGGCACACTGGGTGTGGTGGCTCATGCCTGTAATCCTAGCACTTTGGGAGGCTGAGACGGGAGGATCACTTGAGCTCAGGAGCTCAAAACAAGTCTGCGCAACATGGCAAAACCCCATCTCTACAAAAAAATCAAATACAAAAATTAGCTGGGTGTGGTGGCACATGCCTGTGGTCCTAGCTACTCAGGAGGCTGAGTGAGAGGATCACTTGAGCCTGGAGGTCAAGGCTGCAGTGAGCTGTGATCATGATCCCTCCATTGCACTCCAGCTTGGCCGACAGCACAAGACCCTATCTTTAAGGGAAAAAAAAAAAAAAAAAAAAAAAGGAAGAAGAAGACAAGGGCTTGGGCCCTGCGTTTCTGGCATGGGGGCCTTCAGACACTTCTGCAGGTCATGTCCAGGCATAACTATGGGTCTGGCTTCACTTGGAAAAATTGGATTTCCTCCTCCTTCACACTAAAGCCACACACGCTTTTCGTTTGTTTAACTCTAAAGACAGAACACACATTTTCGTTGTCTTTTAAGATGAAGACTGTAGCGCAGGGTTCTTTACACAGGGAGCCCAGACATCAGCACTGGGGTGTGAATGATCCTGCCGCGCAAGCGGCACCTTCCAGCCGAAAGGACTGGCAGCCAGCCCTGTCTCAGAGACGAGCCCTCTGGAGGGGTCAAACCTGGACACTAAATCCAAGATGGATCAGGGGTGGGCTTCTGGGGCTCAGGTATTATTTCTGTAAATAGCCCGCATTTACATTCTTTGCCTATAACTTTAAAGTCCGTGGTGGCCTGATAACTACATTGGGGAAGGCTTCCTGTTATCTGACCGCCCCCCACCTGCCCTATCCTCTCACATTAATTAGACAAGTCTCCTCTTGTCTCCGGGGCACACCATGCTCATTCCAAAAGCGTCTCTGCTCTGGCCCTCACTGTGCACCTCAGTTTGTACCAGCCCCTTCCCTCCTGGAAGAGTTACACTGGACTCCAGAATGCTTAGGATTGGCCCTGGCCAGCCCCGCCCCAGGCCTGTAGTAGCCCACATCACTTCTAGAAAGCCTAGCCCACATCAGTTCCCTTCTTCTCCTCCAGTTGCCTGCGTCGTACGGCTTGGCATCTCACAGTTCCCTGTCATCGCTGCATGTATTTCTGTTTGATCTTACTGACTAGATTTGCTGCTTGCTGATGACAGAGATCCTCATGTTTTCTTTTTTCTCCTTTAAAGCCTCAAAAGAGGCTAGTCACACAGAAATAGCAATGATGATCCCATTGCATCACCATTCCTCAAAATTGAGCAAGTACTTTCAACCATGTCATCTCATTCCATGTTCACAGTAAGTGTTCACTGGAAAATGTGTGGCCCCAAGATGGTAAAAAAACTCTGAATTCCAGGTGGCTAGCATGTGTTAGGCACCCAGAAAGTATTTATTGGATGCATAAGGTGAGTTAGTTTAATGCATAGGACTGGACATCATATTTTATGCATCGCTCCTTCCATCTGTCCATCCATCCAGCAGAGACTTGTCATGCATTTATTAGGTATGAGGTACTGTTCAAAGGCTTTACAAATAACTCCTTTAATTCTTTATTTTTATTTATTTTTTATTTTTGAGACGGAGTCTCACTGTTGCCCAGGCTGGAGTACAGTGGTGCTATCTCAGCTCACTGCAACCTCTGCCTCCTGGGTTCTAGCAATTCTCCCACCTCATCCTCCCGAGTAGCTGGGATTACAAACGTGCGCCACGTTTTTAATAGAGACGAGGTTTCACTATATTGGCCAGGCTGGTCCCGAACTCCTGACCTCAAGTGATCTGCCTGCCTCGACCTCCCAAAGTGCTAGGATTGTAGGCGTGAGCCACCGTGCCCAGCCAACTCGTTTAATTCTAATAATAGCTCTGTGAGTCAGTTACTATTATCAGCCCAGGTTTAAGTTGAGGAAACTGAGAGCGCGGAGGTTAAATCCCTTGCCCAAGGTCATACAGTTAGTAAGTGTCAGGGCTAGGATCTTCACCCAAGCAGGCAAGCTACTGTTAGTGTGCAGACAGACTGTCTCGAGGCCCCCGGCCGTGAAGCCTTTCATCAGGGAACCAAGCATGTGCCTGGAGGGGCTGGTGGGTAGGGGGGTTGCCCATCCAGGTGGCTCTGCCACCTTCCTGTGCAGCTTCTCCAGGCTTCTGACCAGCAGCTGGTGAATGAGGACTTCCCCAGGCGTGTGGGTGGGGAACACGTCCCGCAGAGGCCTCTCTGGTCGGAAACCGCCCAAGCAGTCTTAGGGAGACGTGTGAACTTTGGCCGGTGTCCAGCACACTTGCACTGTGGTCGCCGACTGAGGGAACATGTGGAGGCCGCCCCGGGAGGTCCCAGCACCACCATCCCTCCCTCGCTTTGAAGCGGGCGTTTAAGCAGGGTTACGAGCAGTGTGGTTTATTCTGGTGATCGTGAGAGCGGCATGAAAGAGACCTACAGAATGAGGTTATTTGAATATCTTCAAAATGCTCGTGAACAGAGCGGTGGCCGCTCTTGGACCAGTATCAAACTTAGTTTTGGTGTCAGAGTAATTTTGAAGGGGAAATTTCATTAGAATGCAGTTCGGTATTGTTAGATATGAATGATGAGTTTAGGCTGAGCAATACACTTTTTGATATTAATTTTTAATACAGCTTCTTGGGAAGTCAGAGCTTCTATTTAATGAAGAATTGACGATTCGTCAATTCAGCTCCCACCTCGGAGCTGGCCTTGGGGTTCGCGCTCTCATGTCAGATTTTTGAGAAGGTATTTGATGCTTGTAAACATGTCATCTTTGTAATTTTGGTGACTTTCTAAGTGTCTTCTTTTTCTCAGTGGTCATGGTGGTTATGTGTGCTTTTTTGTTGTTATCGTCCCAAGAAGCAGGGTTAGAAATGGGAAATTATTCCCTTCTGAGTCCGGCTCACGAGTGCGCGAGGGCGCTTTGTGCAGTTGGTTTCAGCGCCAGGGTTTGGAGAAAGGCTTTTTTCAGGATTATGAAAATAGTTTTCTGTGTGTCAGAACAGATTTATCAGTTCACTTTAGGGTCGGTTTTGTGAACCAGACCATTTAGAGGAGGATATTTTACCTTTTATCAGAGTGGAAGCTGACAGTCTATTTGCAGGTAGCTCTGTGGAATGTTTCACTTGGGTCTCTCAGTGTAAATCTAGCTGCCAAATAAAGTAAAAATGGGCATTAAACCAGTGATATTTCCCAGGATTTTGCTACCACCCCCCACCCCCGCCCCAACTATGCTGTTCTATTTCGATGCAGAGTTTCAATTATTAATTGGGATATTTAATAAAATCCTTTGCTTGCAGTTACTTTTAAAAGGCCTTTTGAGTTTATTTGGGTTCATTTTTGCCAGTGGGTAGGGTAGAATTCAATCTGAATATCCTTCATGAGCAGCAGATGTTTTGTTTCCAGTTGAATAATAATATTAATAATTATTATTATTAGAATAAATGCAATTATTATTATCATTATTATTTCAGCTATAATTTTCTGGGCATCTTGTGTCAGACATTGTGTAAACATTATATATATACATATATATATATGCGCACACACACAGATGGATAGATACATAGTTTTAATCTTTATAACCATGTTATGAGGTGAATAATTGTGTCCTCATTTTATTTTGTTTTGGTTTTGTGGGGTTTTTTTTTTTTTTTTTTTTTGAGACGAAATCTTGCTCTGTCACCCAGGCTGGAGTGTTGAGAAGACTGAAACTTGGAGAGATCATGACTCATCCGAGGGCAGGGAGTTAGGATTTAGAGGGGTTGTGAGCAGAGGAGAGGTCTCACCGTAACGCCCTGCCTGCCTTCAAGGAGCCTCAGGGCCTTCCTGATTGAACGCTGACCCTCTGCTGTGAGCTCAACCTTGCGTGGGACCAGAAATCACCATCCGGCCTGTAGCCCCACATTCCACCTCCTCCTCAGTCATGGCTGTATTTTGCTAAACAAATTGTTTTCCACAGCTTTTGAGATGGATTGGGCAGGGAGGAGACTAATGTTGCCTTTGGCTCTTTGATAGAGGATGTACTGCATTTGGTCCAGACTGCAGCTTGTCCTGTGCTCTCACGCACACGGCCCCTTATGAATCTGACTTTGGCAGTCCCCTGACTCTTGAATTTTCAAAAAGCGGATATTTTAGTAGGGCTGGAAGAAGATGAAAAGCTAGCAGTGCCCATATGTTCCTTGTTTTTAAAAGTAAGGTCAGCGAGGTTTAGAGACTCTTTAAATATTTCAGTTTATAAGATTAGACTAGATCATCTGGAATGGAAGTGTGGTGCCCCTGGTCCCAGACTTGGCTTTTTTCTTCATTTCTTTTATATGGGAGGTAGGTGTTTTGGCATTGCAAGGTTCAAGTGTAATAAAACTTAAACGTAGTGAATAAATACCATGATTTGGAGTGTTGCTGTGGCTATGAAAGTTAGTTTCCTTTCTTCGTCTTTTTTTTTTTTTTTATTAAGTAATCAGTGACTTGAAAAATAGCAGATTGGTACAAGGATTGTAACTTAAGAAACTGAAAACTCCCATGCTTTAAAAGAGTATAGTCTTTGACATTTTTCTGCGGAAGCATTTTCTTCACTCATTTAAATCTTCCTAGGCTAAGATGAAGCATTCATCCTGAAATGTACACTTGAATAGTTTGAAATTCAACACAAGTGTATCTTTTTAGTTAGGACATTTTCTCTTGGGTTATCAGTGGTCAGCGATGGTAGTGGTGGTTTTGCTTGACCCCAAGATATTTACAGACGCCTAGGATCTGAGCAAATATCTAGCCCAACCCCAAGTTGGGACTAGGTCTCGATTATTGGTGCAACACACCTAATGTTTTATGCCTGCCACCCAAAAAGCATTTTTACAGCCAGGATGTGCCCATAGTCACCAACAGTAACTGTTGGGAGACACGTCAGGGAGCGGTAGCTGTGGTCACTGCCCCGTACGACAGCCAAAAGCCCAAAGCAGGAGGGACCCTGCCCTTCTCCCAGTGCACAATGAGTGGGAGCTCTGTGTTCTGGCCGGCATTTCCCGTCACGTTCAATAGGACATGTTCACTCTTCATACTTCTTCAATTCTAAATTTCAGGAGTAATTTGTCACCGTAGAGGAGGGCGTCATTAATAACCATTATTTAGAACTGTCGAGTCTTCCTCTCTGTGTGTGTCTGAGTTAAGCATCCCCAAAATTGGCCTCGTTGGTGGCAAGCAGTGCCCCACATTGACAGATCGAGACTATCCCACCCCCACCCCCACCGACGCCCTCACAACCCAGTTCTTCCCCGTCTGCCTTTAATCACCGCGAGGGGAGCGACAGGGAATGGCTACAGCATGTCCTCCTGGAATTCATTAGTGTTATTACCAAAGACCGTGTTGTAAATTGAGATTTTTTTTTAGCTGCTTGGAAAAAATTTCTCCTTAACTATTTCATTTTATTGTACTTCAAAAAAAGAAAGAAAGATTTTTCTCGTCAAACTTTTGGAGCAGAATAGTTCGGAAACCCCGACTTCAGATCCCACTGGGTGTGGACCCTGCGTTGTAAATGAAGCTGAAATCGCATCTGGTTACCCTTGAGCTCTGGGGTGAGGGCCAAGGAAGAACCCCCAAACCTTCCGAGGGGTGGTGAAGAAAAAGAATTGCCATTCAATGTATGTTAATGCGCATTGTTATTCTTTAACATTAAAATTCCACTAAAGTACTAATAATTACTGTTAATATCTTTCGGTGGAAACTTACAGTAAAGGAGCAGTAGTGGAAACAGTATTTAAAGGCGAGCTGCCGGCATGATAAGAATGCAAATAAGCGTTATTAGCCTAATGATTTTGCCGTCGCCATGGTTGTGCGGCAGCAGTGTTGTGAATATGTCATCCGGCACCCGTGAATTTGGAAAGTGTGTCAAAACACAACTTCAATTAGTTTGCTCTAATTATGGCTCTGGAGAGTTGGTAACTACATCACTCCTCATTAAAAGAGATTTTCTTATATGGATTAATATAATATACAAAGGAAAGTTTCAAAGTTCCCGATGCCATTCACTCCCCCCATGAATGAGCCAGGGCGGGCCTGATGGATCCGGATCCGGGGTCTGTGCCTGCATTGGGCCCAGGCAGGGGGCTGGGGCAGCTCCCTCCTTCTGCCTGGCGATCCACTTCCTGCTGAAAGTGGCCACTGCCAATGGAGCCTTTTCCACAGGAGGGTCAGTGAACCCATCACAGGCTTTTAAGGAGAAATGGCTAACCTGAAACTATCAGGGTGTTCCTCCTTCTCGGCTTCTAGGTGGAGGCTGGAAGCAGAAAGGTCTCTGGACCTACTGTGGTCCAGTCCCATGTGTGCACTCAGCCCTTGGCCCTGTCCTGGGTCCTTCGGGGAGATTGTGTGGGAAAATATGTTGGTTTTGGTCACGCAGAATCACATGGTATCTATGAAATGTTAGTAAAAGTCTTTTCAGATAGCAAAGGTGTACATTAACGAAATATCCAAGCTGACATATAATATAATGACAGTTCTAAATGCTGTCATTGAGCCTTGGCCATCTTGAAAGAAGAGAGTTCACATTTTCTTGTCCTGTTGTGGACTTTCCCCTCCCCGAGGACACCTGTCCTGCAGCGCCCACTTTCTCGAGTCCCACTCTGCAGGGTTTGGATGGCCACCTTGTCACCTTGCCTCAAGTCAGCCTCGTGGGACTGTTCCTTGAGCTTTGCTGCCCCCACCTCCGTCATTCTGCTGAGCCCCCGGCCACAGAGGCATGATGACTTCCATTGGGGGTGCTCAGTGATGCATTTTGAACCCAAGAGTTAAATTTTAGAATGCTGGTTGAGGAGGCCTGGGTTTTGGTTTTCCTCTGATTTAGCCACACAGTGCAGATGATCCAAAATACAGCCTTGAAAACATTTTTGTGGGCCTTGCGTGTTCTCTTTGTCATCACTTTTGATGAGTAACTGTGTGTGTGTGTGTGTGTGTGTGTGTGTGTGTGTGTGTTTGATGAGTCCCTTGGGCCTTCTTTACACCACTCACAGGCAGTGCTACTTTGAGTGAGTTTTATCACTCTCTGAGCCTATTTCTTCCTCTGTGAAATGGGGATAAAAATGCCTCCTTTGCAGGATTTGTCATGAGAATTAAATGGGGGGACACAGAAAGCACCACCCTGGTGCCCAGTGAGCACCCGTGCATGCTGGCTTTCTGTCTGTGTCCAGGGTTCAGTGCAGAACTTAGCCTAGCATGAGCAGGGCATCCCCTTAGACCTTTCCTTTGCCACCACGTGGCTCCTGCCCTGCTACAGTTGCAACTCCAGTCACCAGCACCCCCTCCAGTGCCTCACAGCATCAGAGACCGGGCGCAGGCATCCTCCCCTGCGGAGCTGGGACTAGAACGGCTGTGCTCACAGGTGAGCAGCTGGGAAGGGGTTAAGATAGTAATTGTGTAAGTCTTCCAGGCTTTCTCCCAGTTCTGCGATAATTTGATGAAGAACTTCACCCTAATTAAATATTCAAATTAGGAATAAGTGTCAATATGGCTTCCCATTGCCTGGAATGATGATTAATTGTATTCAAAACTCTAGTGGCCCACTGTAATCTAAACCTAACCGTTGTGCTTGATTATTTCTGCACCACACTTGCCATGTTTTCGTTTTAAGATTTAAACTAGTAATTGATTTGCCATATGCCATCAAGCTGCACGTACTTTATGCATTTAGGAACTTGGGGAGTTTGGAATTGTGATTTCCTTCGTCTTCAGTGGCAGCTTTTTTTTCGCTTGTCCAATGCCGAGTGATTTGGTTGTGTGTGTGTGTGTGCACGTGTGTGTATGTTGCCCATGAGGAAAACCCATTCTACAGTCAGGCTGGTAGGTTGGAGTTATATTGATCATGGCAAATGGGCTTCCTGAATGAAAAATGAACAGGTCTGTGTTTGCACGCACTTCAGGCCCCGTGTCATCTCAGTAAAACAACAACATAGCGTGGTGGAAAGAGCATTAATGCACATCCTAGCCCAGCCATTTTCTTCAGCTGTGTGACTTTGGGTGAGTTACTTAACCTCTCTGAACCGCTTTCCCCCATGTCTAGGGTACCGCTTCCCTTGCTGGGTTGTTTAGATTAGAGATGCGTATGAAGCATGAGGAACAGTGCAAGTGCCCTGTGAGTGGTAACTGCCATAGTCCTAAATAATTACAGGAGTGAAAATTCCAGGAGCAAAGCCTTCACGCCGGCCTCGCAGGAAAGCCACTCCCAGCCATGCAAGTCAAATCCCATTTCCTACCTCTCTGACTCCCGGAGCCTCCGTTGCCCATCCTTGGCTTTGTGACATCTCTTGGGCCACTGTCTAGACTCTGGAATTACTATTCCATTGCTCAGGCCTTTTCTCTCCGACCACAGTCTTTCCTTTTCGCAGGTGGGACCATGGCTCCCATGTCTCTAGATACCTCCCAGGGCCTAACGGGGTGCCTGGCCTGTAGTAGACTCTCAACAGATGTTTGTTGTTTTGGTTATTTCTTTTTCATGCCACTGTCTTAAAATTCAAGCCTATAACTGTATTGTCCTTTATGGCCTATCTTTTGATATTCAGAGCTTTTTACTTTGTGATATAGGAGATTTATGTTTGTGTTTCAGTTGACTTACAGATAAATTCCTAAAGGGGAAGATACAAGTTTCATTTGGTTTCTTAAACTGTCTTGGTGCCAGGCAGTGCCTAGCACACAGTAGGAGCACAATAAAAAAGTGCGCTCAGTCAGTCGCCACATCCTAATTATAGCAACCTTGTGTGCTTGTTGATACCGGTCCATCTCCCCTGGTAAGGGGTTGTGTTCCTTGGGTAATATTTGGAATTAAGTTTTAGGTCTAGGCATAGAAGGTTTATAAGATAGTGAATATAACTGTAGAGGAAATAGGTCTGTTTTAAGTTTGACAAAACCTTACTTGTCTTGGCTGGTGTCAATTACAAAACAAAACAAAAAAGCGACTCATCAGACTGTGAGAAATGATAGTAAACTTGGGGCATGGTGGTTTCTGTCTGAGGTTGGCTCCAAAATCAATATGAAAAGAAAAATCACCACCACTGAAAATATTTTAGAGCCTAGCGTGATTAAAATAACTGACTTTCTGTTTTAGTGGAACCAAGTTAGGAGAAAGAATTACAGTATCTCCTCACATCTCTGGGTCTTCACAGATCTCAATCGTAATTCAGAGCCTCACTTGGGAAACACAGGGGACTTGGAGCAGGAATCCTGGCTGTGAAGTCATTGAGGAGGATTCGAGTGTTAGTCGGGCCCTTCCAGCTGAAAATGATTCATTTTAATTACCTTCCAGGGCGATCCGATACCTGAGCATATGGTCTTTAAGAAATAAGGTTCCCCAAACTGTCAGCAAGTATGGGCAATGGTCAGGGACCTCTTTCTGACACCGTTGACCAGCCTTGGAGAGCGGGCACTCTAGAAGGTGCTTATTAAAATGCCAGCAGGTGCAGCAAAGGTCCCCTTCCCTGTGACTCCCGCACCCTGCTTGTGCCAGGTGTTTTATAAGAGCCTTTTTCTTCATTAAATGGCATTCATTAAGCACGTCCTTACACCTGGCACAGAAGCTGTGCGTCACAGATGACTTCTTCCCAGTGGTGTTTGCAGGAATAAAACGGAATTTCATTTAGCCATTTGCTGTGTTCTTCCCCTTCCTATCTTAACTTGACTTTTGTTTCTTCTGCTGCCCCCACAATCCATTCCTTTCCTTTGTACATGACCTCTGATCTTTGTCCACCAGCAGACACATTATATAGAAAACAAGATATCCTTTCAGCACCAAGCACCACCACCCTGGATGCTTTCATACGTGTGTCTCTTCTACTCTCCCAACCACATTGAGAAGCATTCTCCTAGTTTTTGCCATCTTTTTTTCCGATTAAAAGAAATAATTTCTCATCAAAAAAAAATTAACACTTAAAAAATAGGGAAGAGCAGTGGGGCAAATCCACACTCCCATCTTAGAGGCTTCTGTCATCAATACCATGAGCCTCTCCTGCCCCTCGGTCACCTCTGAGTTACTCCCTCCGGGCCCTTTGCTGTACCATAGCTTAGCTGTGTGTGCCCATGGAAAAAAAAATTGTCTTATGGGATTGTTTATAATACATCACTCTGCAACTTTGTTTTTGCTTGGCTTGTTTTTTGGTTTTGTTTTACTTAACAGCCATGTCTTTGGGAGTTGGCCATTTTTACAGAAAAACCTCTGGCTCTCTTCATCTATTCGTTTCATATAATACTTTGGTATTATATGAAAATTCCACATTTTATTAGCCTCCTCTTGTTGATGGTCACTGGGCTGCTCCCAGTCTGTTGCCATGACAAATGCTGCCCCAAGGCCCTGGTTCCTGTCCTTTCCTTCCACAGCTGAGATCATATTCCATACCCGGATCCCAAGCTTCTCACTCCAGCCCTCCCCACAAAGCCTGTAAACATGGTTTTATGTCTGCATAGTATTCTGAGTCAGACATTGTAACGTTATTTCCAGTTTTTGAGGAGACCGTCATAATTAAGAGCATGAATTGTGTAATTTGCCCCATCGGCATTCAGATCCAAGCTCCTGCACACTCTGTGTTCAAGTCCAAGCTGTATCCAGCAGACAGGCAAGCTGTGGAGCCCCTCTGAGACACCTGTGGAGTGGGGGTGCTCTCAGCACCTCACTGTAGGATAGGGTTGGGGATCATAAGATGCATATGACAGGTACCCGCTGTAAACAAATCAACCGATGCTGTTTTTAAATTTTCTTAAATAGGTCATTTCCCACATTTCAGGTTCTTTCCTCAAATTTCAAAAACGGAAGAATAAATGCTGGTCCTTTTGTCCCATTACTTCCCCATTCTTAAGTCTTAAATTCGAATCATCTGGAATGTATTACTGTGTTTCTCCTAGAGAAGGTGACATGAATAATCTTCTGTTGTTGTCTTCCTGCACAAAAGACAACTTGAAGTAGTACAAAATTGCTGAATCACAACTATTTTCACCTTCAAAACTCGGCGGCTACATCGTCTTCCAGCATTTAGTATGGCAGAGGAAAAGTCTGAAATCACCATCAGTATTTGCCAGGATGAATCCTCTTTTCATTGCATTTTCTGGAATACTGTGAACCCCATTGGTTGTGTGTGTGTGTGTGTGTGTGTGTGTGTGTGTGTATAAGGGGTGGGAGATAAAAGTGGCAGCTGCCTCTGACTGTGAATGCACCTCTGCCTTGCTAGTCACCACTCCCTCGACGTTGCCCTTTGACAGTCTGGGAGGACAGCAGGCACTGCAGCTGCCTGGGCAGAGCCGTCTTCATTATATGTGGCCACTGGGTCCACAAGATTAATGGTAACATTTTAAAAATTCACACAGACCTGGAATCAGCACTAGAAAATACAGATTTAAATTAACAAGGAAAAAGCAGACTCCCATCAAAGGAAATAAATCGTGCTGGCAACTATTGTCACATAATAAAATGTATTCTATAACTGAAGGGCTTTTATATGGAGCTGTCTGCAGCTTAGTGGCCATGTTAATTGAATAAGGTGCCTAAGACTGACTTGGGGGAAAAAATGAAATTCCCCTCAGCATCTATTTAGCTGGAGCCGTCATCGTTGGCAGCATGTGCTTGCTGACCTATTTGTTTCAGAACAGCCAGTCCCTCCGCAGAGAGACGTGATGGCCACCAGAAGCAGCAGGGTGAGCCCTGTCTCCTCCGGGCAGTTCTGTGGACAGGGGGAAGGGGGGGAAAGCTTGGTAACGCTCCCCGAGGATTTAGGGACTGTTCTAGTTATAATTCTCCAGTGACCAAACAGATTTTGGAAGAATAATCCATCATTTGAGTCAAGTGGCAGAAATGGTTGTCCTCTGATGAACAGCCCTTGCTCCAGGGGTCTAAGACCTACTGGGGAAGGTGCCAGAAGGCCTTCACCTCCAGGCACTATCCTAAGTAGAGACAGTTTCTCAAGACTTTGAGTCTCCTTCTCCTTAGTCTATGGGGGAGCTTTATGAACTCTCCTAAAATCTAAACTCACGAATCTGCCTATAGAGTGGTCAACTTCGGGGCCACTAAAATGACTCCACTGAAACTGCTGTCCATGGGTGCACCAGGCACCATCATTCTCGTGGACCTCTTGGGGTTTTTTAAAATTATTATTTTTATCTATTTATTTATTTTGAGACTGGATTATGAAACTGACTAATTTTGGGGTTTTTTTTTTGTGTTTGTTTTTTTTTTTTTGGTAGAGTCGGGGTTTTGCCATGATGCCCCAGGCTGGTCTCGAACTCCTGGGTTCAAGCGACCCACTCGCCTCAGCCTCCCAAAGTTCTGGGATTACAGGCGTGAGCCCCCACTCCCGGCCGACCTCTCGGTTTTGTTTGATGCTGTTGAGCACCTGCTCATTCTTATAACTCCCTGGCTGGGAGCTGCAGAAGAGGTGAGCGTCTGATGCCCGTGGCCTAGTGCAGCTCCTGGTCTCTTGCTTCCTCCCTCCTCCAGGTACAGGGTCGTAATTGGGGCCTTCCTTCAGTCTCCTTAGACAGTTCAGCCTGTCCATTCTCATTAACCAGAGGCATTTGTATGGGAAAGAAGTCAAAGAGTGTTGGGTTAACTGACCACAATTGCAAGCATTAAAATAAGGATTTTCTGTCTATGGATGCTAGTCCACAGACACTGGATGCTATGGTCATAGGCACAGGCACAGACCAATAAAGAGTCTTTGAAAATGTTTTAAAAGACAGCCAAATATTTCATGAAACGGTGGTACCACAATTTTTTTAACCTGTCCTCCACTGTTTGATGGTTCATCTGATTCTAGCTTTTGGCTTTATAAGCAGTGCCGTGATGAATTTATTGTTTACGTAAAAATATCATGAATCAGAAATAGTTGCATTTTCCAAGCCATTAACCAACCCAGTCGTGAGGATGAGAAGGAGAGAAGTGACAAGGCTTCCTGGAAGTTTCCCCGAACTATCCCTATTGTAAGTCAGAATCAGATCAACAAGTAGATAATCTTAGAGGATTTTCCCTAACATTTGTTAAGCACTCATTGTGTCCTGGGCATTGTTCTCACGCCTGGGGACGTGGTGGGAAGAAAAGGCGTGATGGAGATCATGTTCTGGTTATACGAACACAAGTCAGACAGCCCGATGGAGTGGAAGGGCACCGCAGGGAGGAGGCAGGTATTATAAGAGTGGGTATGGGGGTGCCTCCTCAGAAGGGTGGCCTGACTGGGGAGGGAAGCCAGCCGCTGAGGTCTGGGGACAGTGGCAAGTGCAAAGGCCCTGAGGCAGAAACAAGAGCAGGGGCTGGAGGGACCAAAGCAGCTACTGAGGTTGGCGGACGTGAATGCAGGGAGGGTGGACAAGACACGGTCAGAGAGGAGGGAGGGGCTAGAGCTGGCAGCACCTCTCAACCGTGGGCGGGTTTGGATTTCATCCTGATGCAGAGGAAAGGCGCCACGGGTTCTGTTGCGGTGCTACACGGAGGCCCTCGTGAGCCGGACTCTCAAATAATGCCAGGGTGGCAAGAATGGGGAGAGTCGGAATAAGATTGAAGCTCGCGTGCTTGTATGTGCTCACACATGCCTGGTTCCGTGCTGTCAACCCTGCCTGGATGGTGGCCCTCTGTGCCCTGGGAGGGAACGCACCCTTGCCAAAGGCCATGTGGCTCCCTGGTGCTAGCGCTGGAATTTGGACCCACATCCAGCAGACTCGGGGCACTGCCCTTAACCACTACAACTGGTTTGCCTCCCTGGGTGTGCATTCGGGCCATTGGTCGTCCAGCTCTGTATATTTCCCTGTAACCTGTCGGGATCACTGAGCTAGTGGGCGGCAGAGGTGTCATGTCCCTGGCATCACTGATTTCAAAAGGGCCTTCAGGAGGGACCCTGTGGCCCGGATTTAGTCGTCTCATTTTATATACCCGATAGTGAAGCTGAATTGGGGTAACTCTGACGTAGCAATAACCACCTCCGGAGAACACATGGACTGACCTCTTCATTCATTCCTGGCTTTCCCTTCATCAACTTTACCTCCCAGGGCCTCACTTTCCTATTCTGTTAAATGAGAATAATTACTCCTATCTAAAAAGGTTGCTGAGGGGATGAGGCCGGGTGATATATCGAGGCCCCCCAGCCCAGGTCCTGGCAGGTGGGGCTCCACCCCACACTGGGGAACTGGAATCTCATCTCGCCTGAGACCCAGCTGATGGCAGAGCCTTCCTCCTTGTCTCTCACTTTCAGACTAATCTGACACCAAAGCACCCCTTGGCCACGTCTCCTTCAGCAGGTGACTTGTCCTGTTTAACCACAGGTCACCTGTCCCTGGGGCCCAAACTGTTCATTCTCATTAATGGGAAGCCTTGATGTGCCTTTCTGTCCTGTCCCCATGTCCCCTGCTTCCTGTGTCCAGGAACAGTGGAAGCAGAAATGCAGGGGAAGCTATTTGCTGTGTAGGGAGGAGCCCTTCTCCCTAAAGCTTTTTCTGCCCAGGGGGCCTTCCCACCTGCTACTCTCTGACTGCCGTCCCTTACCCACTCTTGCATCAGCTACTTTAGCTGGAGTATTCAGTAACCTGATTTCAATTCAGCAGATCCCTACTGAGCAGTTATTCTGCAAAAGATACAGTCAGCCTGTGACTCGAATCCTCTTTTAATTTCACATTTGCTGCATCAGGCACACATTGTCTATAGTGTATGAACAGAAACTTTCTTTTTTTTCCCTCTTGTAAATTCCTGGTTGCTGCTGCTGCTGATTTCTTCTTACCCATACCGGCTTTCCTCCATAATGGAGAGGTGAGATTCAGGGTATACAACAGAGACCCCTGGAGTCTAATTGGGAAAATACACACAGGGAGAAATGAAATGATAGAGACTAACAGCAGTTCATGTCAAAAAAGAAACCCACAAGTTTTCGTGGGCCAACTGCAGCACTTGATTTGGTCAACAAATGGTCAGTAATTGTCTACCCTGTGACAAAAAAGTATCCCAGAAAATGAAGTACAAAATTGATGATATTTGGCCCTGCTCCTGAGGAGGTCACAATCACATTGGGGACAATTTTGTATCAGATGACCAAAGTGTCTTGTGACACCTGGAGTGGGGTGAGAGAAGACACTCGGGCATCCAAGTCAGTCTGGGGCAAGCCCAGGAAAGGTTTTACCAAAGAGGGGATGGTTGGGTGGGATCTTGAAGTATGAATAGGAGTTTGGAGAGTAGGTAAGGAAGAATGGAGATTCCTAGGAAGAGGGAGTGGCATGGATAAAGAATCAGTCCTAGGCATGAGAAAAACAAGGCCTGTTCAGAGATTAACAAGGCTTCCACTCTTCCTGGAGGAGAGGGGAAGTAAGTAGTGGCAAGAGGCACAATCTGGAAGCGGGGCTGGTGTGCCGGCGATGTGGAAGTGTGTGGAGGGAGAAGACAGCTAAGCCAGGAACCTTGCAAACAGCAACCTCGCAAAGGTTGGAGGTGAAGTGGGAGTTGGGGCGGGAGTGGTGGGCAGAAAGAATCATTTCCAGTGAAGGAAGAGAACTTGGGGCAGGGGGTGAGTTGCAGGGCGAGTCACGGAAAATCTGAGGCCCTGGAGGGACAATCAAGTTTGGTCCCAGACATCAGTATTGCATGGGGCAGCTTGAGAGCCGGGCCCCTTGATTTCTCTGTTGTTCATATACTTTTTTGTTGTTGTTATTGCTCATATATATCTTTTAAGTCCTAAATTTCCCCAAAACTGTCCATTTAGCGGGTGTGTGGCAAGTCATGTTGACAGGAATGAAGTCTCTGCACAAAGTAGGTGGTGAATAATTGTAGGCTCGTGATCATTTGCTGCTACCATTCCCATCCCCACTGGCATCTTAGTTTTATTTCCTCACTCTCCCACAGACGGGCAGGGTTTTGAAATTGTAAATTGGATCTTGGCACATTTCTGCTTAAAAATCCTTCCAGAGAAAGGCAGAACCGATGCTGGGCTCCACGTGGCCTGGCCCCACCTTCTTCCTGGCCTTCTAGGCCTGGCAACCCTGGCTTCCTCCTAAGTCTGGAGGAAGTCAGACTCCCCACAGAGCCTCAGATGCACACCCCTCCTCCCTGCTGCATCTCTCTGATTTCTGCCTATCTTCAGTTCCCACCTCAATGTCCCTTCCTCCGGGAAGCCTTCCAGGGAGCCTCCTCCTACCCTGCCCTTCATAGCACTTGAGTCTTCCCACTTTCCATAGGAAATTATCACACTCGTAAGCAAGTGTTCAGGTAACTTTATGGATATTTTCGTATCCCCCTGCCTGTCCTGCCACCACTGAGTCCCCCGTAGATCTGTGTTGATGCATATTTGACCACCCAACAGCTCAGCCGGCCCCATTTTCTCCTCTGCCTCCTGGCTGTCCTCTTTGCCATCATCCATGTCCACCTGGCTCCCAAAGTTCTGCTAATGCTCCTGCCTCCTCTGTGAGCCTCCCTGAATGCTTCTAGCCCCTGGAGTATTTACTAGACTGCACAGATCGCTCTGCATCCTTGTTAGGTTGCGTGCATCTTTTTAGGGCTTTGGAGGCTTAGAAATCTTAGTCTGGCAAAATGAAGCAAAATACTTTCCTGGCTCCTGGAAATTCCCTCACTGGTACAGTGAGTGCAGTTACAGCACCTAACCCTAGATCCTTTTGGTCACACACACAAGGCCCTGTGCTCAGAAGGGCCCCACCATGGGTTTAATGCTCTGCTGTTGCCGTCTTGAAATTCTTGATAGCATTTGAATAAGGGCCCCATGTTATCAACACACCCTGGGCCGCGCATAATGTGTAACTGCTCCCATACCTGCCTCGAGGGGCGTTGTGAGGAGCCACAGGAGGATGTGTGACACCTGCAGTCCCAGGGCTGGCACCTGGTGATGCTCTCAGCAGGGTCACCTGTCATCATTTCAGTTCTGCTCAACCACAACCACAGTCGATAATTCACTCTTCTGTTTGCTCAGCTTCATTGACTAAGTGCTGTGGTCAGAGACATTGATGAACTGCTGAGAACCCTTCTACAGCTGCTCGTCACCCTCGCAGGGTTCCCAGGCCTGGCCAGCCTTCAGATTCACCGCTGGAGCTTGTTCAAAGTAGATTTCTGGGCTGCACCCAGCCAGGCCCACGGGATCGGACTCCCCAGGGTCAGGGCCTCTGAGTCTGTGTCGTAGCAAGTTCCCAGGTGACTGACGCCTTCATTAATGCCATGACGGGAGTTTAGGAACCTCCATCCTAGGAGTTTGAACCCAAGCCTCTTGCAATGGTGTTTGGCGCCCTTTCCATCTGGCCCTGGCTGCATTTCTAGCTCCGCTTCCGACGTGTGCCCTAACCCTATGGGGAAGTGCTGGCTCTCTCGGACTCCCCGGTGGGTGCCTTTCACTCCTGTAACATCCCTGAGGGGTCCTGAAGCCCCATTCCCTTTAGCAGAATATATTGTTCCTTCTTTTCATGTTTACCAGCACTCAGTTTTTCTTGTTCCCCGAGCACATGTCACATTGCACTGTGATTTGTTTCTGCACCTTTATTCCCTGCAGCCTGAGCTGAGGGAGCTCACCTCTGTACCCTTAGTTAGCAGCAGTAACAAAGAATATTCAGGTTCCCTCCATGCAAGCCAGTGCACCCAGTGGACACGTTTACTGTGCATGTGTCTGCTGGTTCCCCGAAGCCCCGAGCATACGGTTGGTGCTTGGTTCAGCCTGGCTGGGCCGTGGCTGAGTGTCCGCCATGAGCTCTCACTGTGCGACTGGCAGACCCAATGCCTTCACAGCCCTTGGTGGTCACCTTGCCCCTGGAAGGGTCATTCCGCTTCCAGCTCAATCCTGGACCTGTGGGAAGATCCCCTCCCTGGAGAGCCTTTCCTCCCAGGACCCCTTTTTTTTTTTTTTTTTTTTTTTGAGACAGAGTTTTGCTCTGTTGCCCAGGCTCGAGTGCAATGGCATGATCTCAGCTCACTGCAACCTCTGCCTCACAGGTTCAAGCGATTCTCCTGCCTCAGCTTCCAGAGTAGCTGGGATTAGTAGAGACAAGGTTTCACCATGTTGGCCAGGCTGGTGTCAAACCCCCCCAACCTCAGGTGATCTACCCGCCTCGGCCTCCCGGAGTGCTGGGATTACAGGCGTGAGCCACCGCGCCCGGCCCTGCCAGGAGTGTCTATGCACAGCAGTCATTCTAGAAGGTCACACATGTGCTGTGTGAAAAAGGCACCCAGTGATTGACGGCTTACTTTATGTGATAAGCGTTCCCTCCACCAGTCTCTTCCTTTTCGGAAATGTCGGGTGTGGCCACAGGTTAGGCTCTGAGCTATTGCAGCACAACCTCCAGTCATCCCACCAAGAGGTTTTGTTCTTGTTTTTTCCCCCGGACCTGTTGGGTTTTAAATATTTTCCTATTCGTTTAATTTTTCTTTTCAGCATTCACTACAGGCAGCTGGTGACCATGCCAAATGGATTGTTTACTTTTGACTAAATGCTCACTTAGGCTGTGTGTTCTTTGTAAGCTTTAATGGCTCACGCCTGAGCCATCAAAGACCGTGCTGTGTCTGTCTGGAAGGTGCTTTCCTGAGCACCTACTGTGTGCGCTGCCTGAGGGGGAACACACAGACACAGCAGTTGAGAGCTATGTGCCATTCTGATTTTCAGAGGTCATTAGTCTCCTGAACTCATAAGGCAGTAGTAATTCCCAACACCTTTATTTACAAAGGGCTTCATGTGCAGTGATCCTCAGCAGCCCTGCGGTGTAGGAATGGAAGCATTTGCATGGCTCCTGGAATAAACCAAGGCTGGTGTTCAGTGCCTGGGTGTTACGGTCCCACTGGTGCATTTTGCCCAGTGGGCAGAGATCTGGATCAAACCGCCACCCCACAGAGTATCTTGGGCCTGCTGTAAGGCTTGGGACATACTTTCTTCCTCTTGGATGTCCTTTCTAGTATGGGGAAAAAAAGGTGGCTGTGATATCTAGAAACTTTCAAATTCCTTGAGAGGACTTGAGCCCGGTGGAGGAGTCACGCTTGATTGAGAAGGAGGCGCTGGCCAGAGCCACCATCTCCGCCCGCTGCTCTGTGCTGCATTTCAGCTGTTGATGGTGTCAGTGCTTCCTGAGTCTTGCGGAATGCTCCTGTAACCTCCTTTCTCTCCTCCTTCTGTTCCTCAGGCACATCTCTCTAACACTTCCTGCCACCTTCCGAGGCAGGAACAGCACGCGGACGGACTACGAGTACCAGCACTCCAATTTGTATGCCATATCAGGTACGTGGAGCCACTGTGCAGGCCAGCTACGGAGTCTGCGTCCCGGGCACCACCTCCTTCCACACGTTCTCTGCCTTCTCATGGGATCTGTCTGCCTTACCTCTCTTTTCTTCCCTGCAAGAGGCCTGTTCCCTGCAGGGACCAGGCCTTCCCTTTCCTTTGTGTCGCCTCGGAACTTAGAGAAGGGCCAAATACTCAGCATGTTTTGAAACTAATGATGAAAAACAATGTGTGGATTTCACAGACTTGAAGGGAGGTTTCCAGAGAATACTCGCCACATTGTTCACCTGCCAGACCCCGGCAGGCTTCCCACGGGGCCTCGAGAGCAGCGCCGAGCTGAGCCCTGGTCGGCTCACCCTCCCATATCCAAGTCTGTCCTCACCTCTCATTTCTCACAGCCAGGTTTGTGGCCAGCGGGTACACTGGCGGTCTCCCCTCACACCCCTGGAGCATGAGTCTGTGGTTTCTGAACTCGGCCTTGAAATTGATAGTGTTACCTTGGCAGGAACTTCATCAGTCCTAGTTTTCCTTTTCACCTTCACCCAGGGAGGGGAAAACTTACAAGCCTTATTACAGAATTGAGATTCATTAGGTGCTTGGCAGCACAGGTGACTTGCTAAGAGCCAAGGAAACCCACAAACTCGCCTCCGATTATCCTGGGCCGCCAGTCAGGGGTGTTTGTATGTAAGGGGAAAGTGGCAAATCGGTGCCACTTACCAGCACACACCCTTAATGGTGAGTGGCATTTTGAACACAGGAACATGGCATTCATTCATGTACCATAATGAATCGGTTATTTAAAAGGTGATCTTTTTTCTAAAAATTGCAACTACAGGTTACTAAATAGATGAAATAGAACAATGGCATAATTCTTGTCAGTATTAGTTTTTCTCGTTATGATCACTCCCTAATAGGTTTGGAAGTATAAGCAAAAGCCAGTTGTTCCATTACTGGGTGACATTCCTGCTGGGAAGGGGAGGAACAGGGATGTTCTTAAGCCCCCGTCCCTGGCTCCACTCCAGGAGCCAGGCTCTCCAAGGGGAGAGCGAACGTGTTTGTCTAAAAACAGCATCTCCAGGGAGAATTTCTTTTGTGCTGTGGCTATTTCAGCAGAGTCGACAAGGAGCATAACAAGTGTGGAAAGATGACCTATTTTGTAGAAAAGCTGAATATTTCCCCAGATGCTTAGTGGCATAGAGGTGCAGAACAGGCCTGTGGAATCCGGCAGGGCGCCCCCATTCAGAATGCACACAAGGGAAGCTCCATCAAAACGGATGACTTTTTTTCTGCAGCTCGCAAATCTTTTTCCAGCCACAGCGTTCGGCTACACCCACTTTACCTGTGTTCTCTGATGGCTTTCCCAGCTGTTGGCGTTTCTGCAGGAAAGAGCCACGGAGTGAAATCTCCTATGGTTTGGCAGGAACACCGCTGTCTGCCTCTGGACCGCTGCTTCCTCGCCCCGCAGCTTTGATGAGGTGTTGTCTGGGTTCATTTCAGCTGTTAGTTTAGCAATACCAAGGTAACAGCCTCAAGACACAGGGGAAGCCATTCAGAAACTTCCTGTTACATTTATGTAAGTGGCAGTCAATTGGATTTTATCTTCCAAACAGAGGTAGTCGAGGCTGCAGCCCCCGGCAGCAGGCAGTTTCAGGCCTCCTCAGCGGCTGCAAGCACCAAATTGCTCTGCCAGGGTCTAGGACCGCTTCGTTGTGTTGCTGCCAGAAATACCCTGCAGGACCTGCTGGCTCCAGAAGGCCTGCAAGCTCAGCACTGGGCAACTATGGTGCAACTGGGAAGCCTGCCCGCCCACCCACTGGCAGCCTGCCTGCGAGTCGTTCTGGCTAGGAGGGAGCAGAGACCACCCCCCTCACCCCCATATGAACGGTATTTGGCACCGAGTGGCCTATCTCAGTTTGGTATTGTGAAGTTAGGGTTTCCACTGGTTTCTTCCAAAAACAGTTAAGGCAAAGTGTGCCCCAGACCCTAGCCCTTGCCCAGTACCGATGCCTTGATAGCTGGAGTTCTGCTGATAATGAAATGAATCATCAAACCGTTCTGCCTCTGAACTGGCCCTGGCACAGGTTCACTGCAGACTTCAGGAGCTGAGCCTTTGGTGCAGACTCCTGGCGTGCCCTGTGTCCCTCCTGAAGACATTCGATTACTGCTCCCTTAGTGTTCCGTCCCTTCCTAAGAGAAGTAGATTTCAAAACAGTGTAATTAGAAATTTGAAAAACAGCCCACACTTAACGTGTATGTATGGTTGTTGAAGTGTATTAACTTTTAAATGTTCGCTCAGTGGTATACCTGCTAGTAGATCCCTTTTCCTGTATCTTTCACTAAGACAGTTGCTCCCACCATGCCTGCTAAGGGTGAGACATGGCGCATAGTTGCAAGAGACACCAGTGGAGACGATATGTAGACCCATCCCTGGCACACAGCAGTGCTCGTGATGTGGTCATGGAAGGAAGGAAGAGATGAAGGAAAGCATTTAGCCCCCTGTCTGCCTTGCACAGGAGTACCCTCCCAGACCCCTGGGCCAGGTAGCCATCCTGATTTGCTGCTTGAATGCCTGCGGTGTCTGGGACCACCACCTCCTACCAGCCCACCCATCCCTGTGAGATGCTTCCTCGTTAAGATGGGCTCTGTCTTCCTGTTTTTTCACATCCACCCAGCGATTTGAGATACTGCGCATTCTGCCGGCCAAAATCTGCCAGGTGTTCTACACAGTCCAGTCATATCTCTCTCTTGACCACAGAAGTGGGATGAGGAGCTCTTTCTAACTCAGTCCTGAAATCCTGAGATACTTGTGGCCTGCGCTCTGCTCTCTTGTACCCTAATCCAAACGGCCACGAAGCCAGCATCCATCCTCACACTTGTCCTAGCAGTATCTCCTAGAAAATACAGATGTGCAAAAAGATTTATCCACAAGGATAAGCACTGCCACTTCTCAAAAATAATACTTCAAGACAGGGGCGAGAGGTGGATAGATCTTAAATGCCCCAAACAAAGACGAATGCTTAAATTACAAAACAACCATACAGTAGCCTTAACTTTTCAGCCATCCAGAAGTGATGACTTAGATTAAAAGATATATATGAATATTGTTAAGTGGAAAGAAAAACAGGTAACAAGTCAGAATGTGCAGTGTGATCTCATTTTAAAAATTACATCTAAGCTGGGAGTGGTGGTACATGCCTGTAGTCCCAGCTACTCGGGAGACTTAGGAGGGAAAATCCCTTGAGGCCAGGAGTTCGAGGCTGTAATGCGCTATTATGATGGCCTTTGGAAATAGCTGTGCACTCCTGCCTGGGGAACATGGATCTTGTCTCTTAAAAAAATTAATTAATTTTTTTAAATTAACAAAAAATACATCTAAAGGTCTGGAAAGGTCCACGCCTAAGTGTTTATAGTGATTTTCTTGGGACTTTCCTCTTTTTTTGGCCTCTTTGCAGTTACTCATTTTCCATAATAGCATGTGTTGCTTTTACAGTAAGAAAAAATATAGACCTGATGTGAACGTGTCATGTTCTTGGTAAACCCTGCTGGCCTGCAGGATCACCATTTTCTCCTGAGCGCTCACGAGCCGCCTCTGACTCATAATATGCTTTCAAAGTTTACTGCAGATCATTTCCAGACCACAGATCAATAATTTTCTTATTGTCACTTTTAGAAAATATGATTTTTTTTCCCCTGTTATCCAGTCCCCTGAAATCACCTTTTCACTCGAGTTCCTCAGAGATCACTGTCTGTAATTCCAGCACCATCCTTTACATCCTGCTGTCCCTCTGGATGTGGACTGGTCAGGCAAGCAGTGGGCTGCTCCAGCCACCTCCCTGCCTTCCTTGCTCTTCACGTTCCCCATCACTGTGTCGCTCTGTAGGGTTTGAAGATGGTTTTCCCTAAAAAGATAAAATGATGGTCGCTTGGCTTGGCTCACTCTGTTATCCATCTGGATTAGGGTTGGCAAACTAAAGCCTATGGCCCAATCCCATCCACAGCCTGTTTTGTATGACCTGCAAGCCAAGGATGGTTTTAATATTTTTAAATAGTTGGACAAAAATAAAAAGAGTAATATTTAGGGACATGTGAAAATTATATGAAAAACTTTAATGTTTGTAAATAAAGTTTTATTGCAACACAGCCATGCCCAGTCCTTGACAAATGGTCCTTAGCTGCTTCACATTCCAATGGCAGAGTTAGCTGTGTGCAGCCAACACCGGATGGCCCACACATCCTAAATATTTACTCTCTGGCCCTTTACAGAAAACATTTGCCAACCCCGGTTAGGGTCATCACTCCTAAGCCATGGGTGCTATGCATCCTCTTTCTTGCTCTAAACAAAATATTTAAAAACAATCTTTTTTGATGTTTCTTACCTTGCTGACTGTAGCTTTCCTGGTGCTGGTCTCACTGGTGTGACCCCTGTAGCTTTGTGCTTTTGGTTTTTTGAGCATGCCTTTAAGATCTTATGTCTTCGGAGAGACCTCTTCCGGGTCATGTGGATTTCTCTTAAGTTCTACTCCAGTCCCAACCCTGGGATTTCCTGGTCAGGACTCTTAGTGGCTGTTAGTTTTCTTAAGAACATCTTATCTTTCCTGAAAAGTCTTCTATTTTAGTCCCAAATGGTGCCACCCTACCTTTCTTTTCTTTGAATTTTTTATATGTTTAGATGTCTGCCCATTCATTCATTTCTCTTTCATCTATTCTAGAAGGATTTAAGGTAGCTCCAGAAATACATATGGCCAAATGGAAACGGAAGTGAGGAAACACAAGTGAATGGAAACAGGATAGAAAGTGGGCGTGGCTGTTTGCAGGGGATATCTAGATTAGGTTCTGAAGCAGAGGGCTGTCCCTTAGGGATAAGAGAGAAACAAGCTAGTTGCTTTGGAAGAATTAAACTATTCTCTTGAGCCCGAAGAGCTGTCCTTCCTCATAAACAGGGCCCCGTGGGTCAGCACTGACTCCCACATATGCATTCCTTGGAAAACTGAATAAAATGAGCAAAAAAACCTCTGCTGCCGAAATGACTGCTTTTGTTTTCTTTATTTCTTTATTTCTGCACTTTCCCACATTATTGCCATATGAGTGTTAGTCCTACGGATACATATTAAAACTAGTAGAAATCTCAGAGGACGCTGGACATGAATGAGAGAAATGTAAATATTTATAACCTGGAGGCAGGGAAGGAGGGCTCCATAAAATGCTGTAAACAACATAGCAATTGCTTTTCAATAATTATAACTGTAAGTTTGATAAGAATAGCGCATATATATATATATATCTCCGTGTATTGGGCAGACATCTACTTGTTTGAAATGAACCTAAAATGTCTGAAAGTTGAGTGAGATGTTTCTTAAGAAATGTTCTTGTGGTGGGCGTCAGGCACCTTATGGGGCTGGAGACCTCGGGGAATGTCAGGAAAGACAGATCTTCCCCAACCCGCTGCCCAAACCTGCTGCACCAGAGGCTTCCTGTACGGAGAGGCGCCGCCAAGGAGAGCGCAGTGCGGCTTTTCTAACCTAGGAAGGTTTTTTGTCTTATGGCAGGTTTTGCTTAACATACAGGGGACCATAGGATGGGAAACCACACCATACTATTCTCTTGTTGTATTTGTTGTTATAATCTGATTTCTATCTCCGAGTGCACAGTTTTTAACCAAAGAAAGCTTATTTTTTCTCTCTTGAAGAAAACGACATAATAAAATTAAGCAAATACCTATTAAAACTGGCATATAATAAAACCAAAAAATCTCAAACACCCCATGAACGCAGGGTGAGCCACCATGCAGAAACGCCGCAAAGCCACACAGTGCGGTGAGCTGTGGGGTAGGATTGCTTTCCTCTTTAGGACCTAGACAGATTGGCTCACTGACATCTTCATTTATCCATCAGCATTAGGCTGACTATAAAAGTGAAGGGGGCACACAATTGTCCCAGGACAGAAGCCTTAACCTGGATCTGTCCGGGCAGACTGGGGTGCATTGGCCACTCTGCCTTCAGCATTTTTTTTTTTCAGTTTTCTTTTTGATTACTGGAAAAGCCAGCTTATTGCCCTCCACAGCTGTTCGCTTTTTAAAATACCAGCCCCCCTTTCAGGATGTTTGACACCAGGAAAGATGTCGTTGTGGTCAAGTCAGTGTCCATCATCTCGTCAGTTTGGATCATGGCCCCTTGTACAGAGAGAAGGAGGATTTTATCTGTAACTCAGAACCGTGGGTGAGCCATGTAGCTCTGACATTGGAGTAGGAAAGCACAAAGCAATTAAAAATAATTAATGATTTCTGAATATCAGCCTTCTCCATGCAGTTTTAATCTAGTCCTCATTTAAATTGGAAGATGGACATTTAATTATCAGTATTATGAAATTCATGATTTATATATTTCATCCAATTGGATAAAATTTCTGCCACCAGCTTTTCATCTTATGATGAAAAAAATGTGTATCTTACAATGTGATCATTTAAAAACTCATCTACAGCATACCAAACAATTCCAAACATATTTTCCTTTCATTTGCAGTGATTACATGATTTCTGTCTCTCAATTAGGAAAAAAAAAAAAAACTCACCCGGAAAATTGAGAATAAATTTAATACTTTAATGATCAGAAAGCACTGCAGGGTTGGGAAAAGGAAGGGTAAAAGACTCAAAACAATAGGGTACTTGAGAAGCACTGTTCTCTCCTGTGTCAGGTGTGCTGACACAACTGTTTGGCATGTTGTAATGTTCATGGTTTGATGCTGCAGAATTTGCATCCACATTCTGGGTGTGCCTGTGGTTCTCCTTTTCCCTGTGCTAGGGTGAGGGTGTGGGCTGAGTGAGTGTGCTCCTGATAACCAGCAAGGAGGGAAAGGGCCGCTGTCTTCTGGTGCAAGCCCCTGAGTAGTGTTAGCCTCTGCTTTCACAGGTGTCCCTGTGGCCTTTCAGTGGATATGTTCTCGTGGCTCGGGGTGGCATTGCATTTCCGACCCCGGCTTCCCTGAGGTTCTTCACGCCACAGAGGATTTTCATAAACCCCGACAACTGGCTCAATTGGTAGTGGGTGAGCGTATGGGAAGGTGGGCCAGGATCTGAGACAGGAACATCAGTTTGGCACAGCCACTGATAATAGCATATGGGAAAATTCCCGAATGAAGTGAAAAGGTATTTATAATAATTGTGCTTGAACCAAGGAGGAAAGAAGTCATTTTAAAGGCAGATACATTTTTATCATCACCTATAAGAACCATTTTTATCATCCCCTATAAGAACCCTTATCTATCCATCTCCTCTTGCCCTGACTGACAACAAAATCAAGTATAAAGAAAAATAGAATAAGAAAAAGAAGAAATGAATGGGAACGGATGGGGAATTGATCACATGGTGTATTTGTATATCCTGATGTAAAAGGTGCGGCTGACAGGTGGCCAGGTTTGCTCTGTACACAACCATGTGTGTGCTGTCAGGCGCACGCACGCTGCCTTGTTTCGATTGATGAATTGCCTGCTTTCTTGATTAAACCTTCCGTCACTTAAGAAACAAAAAGCCTGTGTTTAGATGGCAGAGTGGGACATGTCAAAAAAATCTGTCTCCTTTACCTTTGTGCAGATGTTGGGCACAGACTGTAACATGTATTATTAAAATGAATGTGGCATTTACTGTGCATTATTCCTTTCCTGGGAGAAAGGACTGTAAATTATATGCTAATAATAAGCTTTAACCCTTTCGAAATGCAAAAGATTTAAGAGTGCAAATATTCATGTAGGCCTGGCTAATTGGATGTGCTTTTCTACATCCACCATGGTGGCTGTGTCACTGAAGTTAATGAACAGCGTGTGCAGGCAGACACACAGGGCACTTGGGGAACTCCTGCCTCCTGGAGGTTTTCTGTAGTGCGAGTGCCTCCTCTAGGACTTCACAGAGAGACAGACCCTGAGAACGCTGAGCTGGGCTCTGGGTCATCTTATTCCAGGTGAAGTCCGTGGTCAGGATCAGCTCCCCAGCAGGTCCTCTGGAGCTGAGTGTTAAGCGTGGTCCTCTCTTCGCACGCCTGCATTCTCACTTATGGGGCTGGCCCTGGGCCTTCTGGGCTGCAGCCTGGCAGGTATCAGGCTTTGGTGCCCAGCCCTTACTTGACTGTCTTCCTTGACCAGGCTTTTCTATAGCCTCAGCCCGGTTGTTCAGGTAGCCGACTCATCTCTCCAAAGACCTCCTTGGGCCCCTTGCTCCTCAGATCACACCTTTGTGCCCCGCCACAGCCTGACTGCATTCATTCAGACCTCAGACCTCACCTGCCTGGTGTTGGGGCTGTGGACAACCAGCCCCACTCGTGTCCCACCAGCCTGGGTCGCTCCCTGTGTCCTCCTTGCCTTTGTCTTGCGCTATGCTTGCCCTGCCTGCCACTCCAGCAACTCAGATTTCACCACCTTCACTTCTCTCTGTCCCTGGCTCTGGCTCTGAAGGCGGTTCCCAAGCTGCTTCTCCACCAGGCTTTTCTGATTCCCCTCCCGCTACTGACGCTGTCTCCTGGTTTACCCCACACTACTCTGTGTTGGAGAGTTTTCACCTGTGAGCACCTTGAGAGGGCAGAGACCATATTTAGAGAGGGTAGAGGCTCCTCTCTCTTTTTTTTTTTTTTTTTTTTTTTTTATTGAGGAGGTTATAGTAAACAAAGGCAAAGACAAGAGCAAGATTGTTCACTCCATTCACTCATCAGTCACCGAGAGCTGCCCTGTCCTGTGCTCCTGAGGGCAAGCCTGCTGAACTGACAGGGCATTTGGGGTTGGAAGCACAGGGTCAGAATCTTGACTCTGACACGTACTAGCCATCATACAGTGCTGCTGTGAGCAGTTGCCAAGGTTGTACACTGCACAGAATATGTGAATAGCATCCCCTAGAGCTGTACAAGGAGCCTGCACAATGCTACTTTGGGCAATGCTAGTATTCATACCTTTAAAACAATGCAGTAATGCCCGTTTCCTTCCTGGATTGTTGTGAAGATCTAGGGTATGTAAGAACATTTTATAAACCAGGAAGCAGTGTAGGAATGTCACTTCTCTCCATATTGACCTCCCCTGTGGGGATGTGATCCAAGAAAGAGCCCAAAGATTTGTTGAGAATTATCACATGGGACACGCTGGCTTGGGTCCAGCAAGGACTTCATCTTCTTAGCCGTGTGCTCCCTTGTATAATTTTGATCTATAAGATTACTTCTCAGAGTGCTCAGAGGAAATTTCTTCCTCAGTCCAGAGAAACTTGCAATAAAAGGCTCTCTGGCATGGCTCAGCTCAGTACCCCCTGGAAGCCGAGACATTCTGTCACGCATCACCACTTAGAAGTGGGCTATTTTCTGTGGCAAGCAGCCCACGATCCCTTTCTCAAGAAGGTGACAGAATGATGGCTTGGGGGCAGGAAGGAGAGAAGTGCTAGGCAGCGTGAGGCTGCGACTTCTATAAAATCTTCCAAGGTACCTTTGGTTTTTTGGAGGAAAAGTGCCTGGGGGGCTGATTTCTGCTCTAGGCTTTCATTTCTGCTTTTCCTGTGCCCCATGGGTAGGAAGAAGTTAAGACTTTTTCCAGTTAAGTCATCATGAAAAATAAAAATATTACTAGGTGACAGATACTTCAGTGCTCTTAAATAGGCAGCCACCTTCCCACTGTGCTTTCCTTCTCTTTTTGGTTTTTAAGCATGGCAGAGCTTAGGCAGCACGGGTTTAATGGGCCACATCCCCTTCTTAACTTGGAAAAGGCTTAAATCTGTGGTCGAGGCAGCCGAGGGCAGCTGGATGAAGCAGGGCGGGAGCCCAAACAGCTGGATGCAGGCCTGTCTCTCCCACCTACTGGCTGAGTGAGGCCAGCAGAGCACCCAGCCTTTCTGGATCTAAATTCCACGTCTCTCCGTATCAGCAATTGCAGTAACAACATTGATCATTTGAACATCGCAATAGTCGGCTCATTCTTATAGGACGCTTCCTGTGCACCAGGCATTGTCTGGTGCCGAAGGTGGAGGTGGTAGTGCCCACCTCCCGGGACTTAAAGCTGTGTGGGAAGGAGCCTTGTATGTTCCGCAGCCCGAGATGCCCCAGGCCTCACAGTGGCCAGCAAATGTGCATTTACTGGCCCTGGACTTCACAGGCATTCTGTCCGAACGCTGCCTTGACTGTAACGTTCTTAAACACACGAACACGGAAAAACCAACTTTCTGACACCTTTCTCCCTGTATGTTTATCTTCTTTGTCTAGTTTTTCAGCAGAAATATGCGCCCATGTGCCCCTGATAATTCCCTTCCTTAGAGACAGCACAATTGTAGACCTGGCCAGAGAAATGCTGAAGACAAAGGGAACCCCTTGAGCCCAGCCCGTCACCTGCTCTTAACACTGCTTCAGAGGTTTACTCTGGAGTGAAGGAAGTAGGGTGGTGACCAGACACTCCTGCCTAGAGGGAGCTTATACCAAATTAGCCTTTCGTTTCTTTCTCTACCTCTGTCTCTCTCAAAATAGTAAACTGTCAGCTGAGAGGGGAGAATGATGAAGGCAGCTTCTTTCATTGAAACACATTTAGGGAGCTAAAGTAGTTTTTGCTTTATTAAAATGGATTGAATTAATTAAATGAATTTACTGAATAATACCCAGGCTTCCTCTTACTTACCCTGCGTAAGGTGTGTCATATGCACTTGCCATGCATTGTGTTACTTAATCCCAACAAATCCTTACCAAGAAAACATTTTACAGATGGGGAAACTGAGGTCTTGAGAGCTTGTGATCAGCTCAAAGTTACAACCGTGATACATGGCAGGGCTTGAGATTCAGACCCAGGTCTCTTTGACTGCAGACACTGAGCTCGAAACCACGGTACCGAGGATGCTTCTTTAGTGCAGGTTGCGTGTGACCATTTCCCTCCCCTCATCAAACTGAAGGTTGGAAATGGCACACAGACCTGGCGTGAATCGTGCTAGGACTCACTTAGTGTACTGGGCCTCAGCACTGTTTACACTCTCACCTGGGCCCCTGGATGATCATCTCTGGGACCTCATCAGAGTGAGGCCTTTGACACTTGGCTGATGGCAGTGCCGGATCCAAAGGACAAAAGGAATAGGGGGTGTGGCTCCCATCACTCTTGTTGGGCAAAACGGTGAAGGTGGGGAGGGCAGGGCCTCCTTACTTAAAGTTAAGTGACCTTGGGCAAGGAACTGAACCCTTCTGTGCCTTTGTCTCCTTACCTGTAAAATGGGGGTGATGGTGACTTATGGTGAGGCTTAGAACCATGCCTGGGACACAGAAAGTGCTATTGATGTACTGCTGTGATTGTTGGTATCTACAGCCCTGCCCTCCCAACCCCTTCTCAGATCCTTTCCCAGCCAGGAAAGGGGATATACCAGGTACCTCAAAGAACCTCTGCCTTCATAGTGGGGGCTGCACTGGCCTTGCTGCTGTAAACCTATGTCTGGGGGAACCCTGCGCACTGGGATGTCTGTACGTGATGGCCTTCTCTTAGCCTATAGTGATGGTGGGCAGCCCAAGCCCATCGTTTCACTTACTGGGCCTGAACGCCGAGTTTTCTTCTCCCCTACTCTAGCTCTCCTGTTCCGTGAGTCTCCGCACCCTGCCCATGGGCAGAGCTCTAGTTTGAACTCGTAGTCACCTGTGTGCTGCCCTGCCTTTCCTGCTTGCAAGCATCGTTCTCTAGATTAGGCCTCCTAAAAGCCATCCTCTCCTAAACCCGAGCCCAAGGTTACTGAGCCAGTACAGCCTGTGAGCTTTCCCTGTGAGTGCTCCAGAATAACCCTCACCTGTGAGCCAGTCAGTCCCAGCCCCAGCTTCCACTCCTGCCTGCTTCCAGCCCTCTGTGTCCTCCAGCTTCCAGCGTTGCCGAGCTCCCTTGCTCAAGCATCTCTGAGTTAGGACAATAGTGGCAGGGCACTGGATTCCGGGTTGGGGTATTTAAACTCTCGATGGCCTGCTAAGGACGGACACAGGCGGTGCCAGAACTTGGGGAGCAGCTGGACAGTCGCACAAGCTTTGGTGATGAGATTTATCTTTCAACTCTTACACAGTATGAGGGTCCCCGTTTTGTGTCAGAACGAATGCATGTAACTGTTGACATTAGGACAAAAGAAATTCTGATCTTTCTTAGAACAGCGAAGCCACCTGTCTTGTTTGGACGGAGTACCTGCATCCATCCCCTGTCACACAGTTGGTGTTTGTGCCCCGAATACTGAATTGCTTTTTCCCTCTTTATTAATGGCCAGTGATGGTCCTAAATGCATTTATGTTTTAAAAAAAAAAAAAATCTTTAGTCCTGCAGCCTGGAGTTTGGATGGAATATATTTATCACCTATCCCAGAGAATGAGGCTCCTGATTCCCCAGATTTGTCTTACAATTGTCTCTAAGACAATGAATGATGCAGCACTCTCCTCCAAGGTTGAGATCCTTTGTTAGAGAGCAGTTCCTTACGCCTGACTTGTTTTATAGCATGAACGATCTCATGATCCACTGGCGAGGCAACATCCATAATTTTGAATGAGAGAGTAAAGCTTGCCTCGGTGGCCCTAAGCATTGCTTCTGGTGACACACTTAGAAGTCCTTAATCGCTTGCTACCTAGAGGCAATAAACACACCCGTCTTTATGTTTCATCGACTGTGTGTTTACCTGAAATATGCCCTGCGTAGCAAAACGCCAGTTTCACTCCTGTGAGAAGGTGCTTGGCTCATGAATTACACGGCCCTCACTCACCCCTATTTTGCCAAAGGTGGTTGTGCCTTTTGTAGGCCCAAGACGTAACTTCTTTGGCCGGGAAACCCCTTGGCTATTTATGCTTCTTGTAAAACTCTGGCCATCTGCTTGGTTTCCAAGTTCTAAGAAAGGAGATCCACCTCTGGTCATCATGTGGAGTTCAGGGTTTGTTCTGGAGGGTGGGATGATGACGTCTCCTTCACTGGTGTGTGCCTGATGCCCATCCCAGGGCCTGGCGTACAGGAGACGTTGCATGACACTCGATGTTTCATTAATTCTGAGAGGACCTGGGTCTTAGAACGAGTTCACCCTTTTGTTTCCCACCCTTTCCAGCTACATTACTTTAGACAGTTTACAGAACATTTCAGTCTGTTTTCTTTTTTTTGAAATTTTGAATTGTATTTTCTCTTCTGAATTTGAGGATTAGAGATAATGTACATGAAATACCTAGGGCCTAGTACCAAGTGGGCACTCCAGAAACAGAAGCTGCTATAACTGCCATACTGTTATTCCAGGGAATTGCTGCCTATTATATCAGAAAGCACTGGTCTCATTCACCCTGCAGTGTGACCCCACCTAAAAGTCCAGCCGGGGATGGAGAGGGTGCAGCTGACAAAGGGAGCTCATGCATGGTGGGACCCGGCATGGCTCAGGGAACCTTTTGGCGTAATAGAAGGCAAACCGTCCCTTCTGGTTCAGAAATTTGTAATTGCTGGAGATGTTATCTTGCTACTGGGTGAAATGATTTTAAAGAGAGAACTCAACATTTAAATCAGCCTCAATTTTCCGTGTTCCTTTTCATCAAGTCAGCTCTGGTTTGAGAGGGATAATATCGGCACTCAACCCTTTAAATTATTTTCCTTCTTTCCCTTTCTTTTTCTTTCTCTTTGGCCTTGGCTCCTTCCTTTCCAACCACTCTCCGCCCAGAACCTCTTATTTTAGCAAAAAAAAAAAAAAAGTTTCTTTCCTTGCTCTAGAATCACACCACCCACTGAGCACATCATCTGGAAGTCCCCTGTCCCCAAGCTCACTTGCTGCCAGGCCGGCGGCCCCCAGAGGCTCGAAGGCCACAGGGGCACACCGTCTTTTCTCAGGGTTGGAGAGAGTAGATTACATAACATCCTCAGATGTCCCGTCTCATGGCAGGTCACTGCCACCATAAAGAGTATGGCTGTAGATGCTGGGGGACTGCTGCTTTCTTCAGGCTACATTTTCTAAAAAGATATCATACCTTTTCTTTGGATTTAATGAGGACAGACATTTTAATCAGAGGTTAGTCATTTATTTTTGCAAACTATTGTTTTGATTCATCATTTTTGCAGATAATTAAATGGTTCAGTTGGCACAGTATGTCTACTTTATTAAAACAGGTAATTTTGGGGAAAAAAAGAGATGCTGTTTTTTGGATCACTGCACAAGAATTGCTTTTATCTTCATCTTTGAGCATAGTTTCTGGTTATTTTGCCAGGAGGCTGTCTTGTGTTCAGACGTTTGGTGTCCTTTCTGGTCTGGAGGGGCTTGCCCTTTGATGATTGGGATGTTAGCAGATACGCCCTTTGAAATGGGAAAAATGGGAACTGAAGAGTAAATTCTGTGCAGCCACCTTTTAGGAACACTGTTCGGTTTTAATTGGATTGGGAAAAAGAACCTACAAGTTATGAACTTTGCAGAGCAGCAGTTCTTATGCTAAAAACAGATTAATTGTAGCCCTCGCAGTGGGTGGAGTTTCAAAGTCAATTACTGCTTGTCCTATTATAATTTACACACATAGGATTTGAAAAAGTCTGCCACTTAGTATAAAAGTGAAAAGGTTACGTGTACTAGTTTGAGTATACCTATGCCTCTTCATTTGTAAATGCCTGTTCATGTGTAAATGCTTCAGCTACGTGTATGTGTATGGATATGCAACTCGTAGCTGTGGAACTGTAACTACATCTGTGGGCAAGATTCCTTATGAAGAGGAACCTTTAAGGTCTGGTTCTTTAAATCTGTAGTGGCTCAGCATATAGTCCTTTGTCTGGCAGTCCAATCCGCTTGTGGGCACAGTAGGTGGCCCCTGGAGAGCCTAAGGGGCACTCCACTCATGGGTCATGAACTAGTAAGGGAATAGCCCTTCAGGGGTCAATTTTTTAAAAACAAACTGCTCACAACATTTGCTTTCTTTAATTTTTTCCATGTTTGTGTCCCGCATCAGTTAATTTACTCATTAAATGGATTTATTTTAGATGGACCAATTAAAACTTTGGAAGCTTATTTTTTTGCTGAGCAGAGCAGACCTCTGAAAATACAATTTATAACATGGCTTCTGCCCTTCCACCGAGAGCTGTCTTATGGTACTGTAACCTCTGGTGCTTGTAGAAGTACAAAATTGCTGTTCTTTGTCCTCCAGCTCTGGGGCTGAGCTGCCGTGTGAGTGAGTTTCTCGAGCCTTCCCATTGTTTTAGGGTGAACAAGCAAGTCTGAAAAGTCCAGCCCAGCCCAGGAGTGGCATGCTGTATTTGTTTGCTTGCATAAACTCCATAGTTTAATTTTTTTTAATAGGAAGCTGCTATGTAGTTCGGATATTTAAACAGTTATTAACCGAATGACAATTAACAGATTGCATAGACAGATTTTCTTTTGAAAAGCTCTGAAATTGAGTACAGTTTGCAAAACTATCACGGCATAGTAATGACAATGAATTTTGATTTCCCGGAACTGATATTAGACTCCTTATTAAACTATGTGCATCTGCTTTTAATTTACTCCAAATAATTGGAAAATGCAATGAAGCTTTCCAATTAAAGCACGGCTTTATGCTGTTTAATAATACCCCCATAATATTATAGCTTATGAAGTGACAGGTGAGTTGGTGTATGAATAAAACATAAAGGCAGCAATAAGGGACAGAAAACCGGAGACAGTTGTGGGGATTTTAAATGCTGGATGTAATTTGCATATATTAATCTCTTCTTTTCAGCCTTATCAGGCGTTCTTCAGTATTTGAAGTTAAAATAGCGTTGACAGGCGGGAGTACGCTTAGTTTTTTCAAGGATTTATTACTTGTATAATTTCTGATCTTTAATAAGCAGATATGACTGATCCTCATAGTTCTATAGAAATCAGTTAATTGTTCCAGATGGCGTGTACTGATTATGCAAAATTACTTTTCACACCATTTTTTTTGTGATGGAGTTTGGAGTAAAATTAAATTTTTTATAGCCTTCTTATCATGCTGTTTTACAGTGGTTTTTCCACAGAAGTTGAATTTAATCTACTATATTACATTGACCAGCACAGTTATTCTAATGTAGCATTTTGTGATTTGACAAAGAATAATAGAACACATTGCTCATTGTTCATTACTGTGTCCCTAATAAAAAGGAACTCCTGTGTATAGAACATAGCTGTTATTTATGAAGAATGCGTAATTCATACAGTTAAAAATGCAAAATTATATTATGAAGTAGTTCCTTTTGAGGAGAGAATATCTGGGAAAAGCAAATGGAAATAGGCTTGTAGCTACAGATTTTACATGCTAAGGGAGGAGCCTTCTTTTAATGACGGCGTGTTTAAGTTGTGCTACTTTCTCCTTTGAAGACGGAAAAACCCAGATAATCTCATTCTATTAAGAGAGGTGTCACTGGTTGACTTGTCTTGATTTACATAATCCCAAAAGTCTTTCATAATTGAATAGCATTTCTAAAAGGTGGTTACACTTTAGTGTAAAGTATCCCAAAAAAAAGTCCAAAAGGCATCAATGAGAATTCATCTCTAACATTTTCCAAAGTGTCTGTTTATCACCAAGGCCCTTGTGTTGGTGTCGGATCCAAGTCCAGGTGGTGTGTGCCCCTAGGTAACATTTGTGTAGGCTGATCCTCGTCCAGGTTCTCAGATAACACTCTCTCTATGGCTCAGCTACTAGTGGGATGTGAAGTACTCAGCCGACTCACTCCAAAATGGGACTGAGGGGCTGTCACCTTGATGCAGGAGTGGATACAGTTTCCTTCCTTTGGGAGGACCTCTTCCCAGAGCACAGCGGGGTAGGGGTCGGGGGAGAAAGCTCTCTGTTGCATCAGAAATCCTGTTTGGATGTGCGGTATTTTAAATATAGCAATAAATCTATATAAAAATATTTCTATGTATACAGTCTGAAGGTTCACCTGTCTACAAAAGCGCCCATCATGTATTAAGTCTTATCAGGACTTGTGTAGACTTGGGACATATCTTTCTATTTTAAGGAGAGTCGAATCCCATGTATGATACTCACTCGATTGCTACAGGGTCCATCTGCTTGCTCCCGATACTTCTGGTCCCCCTCATCAGCCATTCCACAGGCTTGAGAACGCATCTTTGTTTGAACAGACTTGAGGAGGATTTGGATCTGTTTAAAGGGTTCGATTCCCTTGGCCCTGGGGGAATCAGACTTTTTTAAATATACTTCTACCAGCAACACTGATTGCTCTTCATACAGGGGGCCCTGGAGTGGAAGCAGGCCTGCATTGATGCCTCTGAGCAGGCTCTGGGGAAACAAAGACAAGCCACAGAAAGTAGCAGACCTGGGAGCTCTGAGAGCGCTGGGCAGGGAGCTCACAGGGTCCGCTGGGGGTGGGGGCGCTGGGCAGGGAGCGCAGGGTCCGCTGGGGGTGGGGGCACTGGGCACAGGGTGAGAGTTGCCCTCTGGGAGTCTGGGGTCTCCACAGGGACCTGAAACACAGATTCTGTTAGAAACCCAGATGTTAGCACTGCCAGTGCCGCACAGTACCGTGTACATTGTACTATATTCTGGTCTTCAGAATATTTTTGGTTAACTCTATTTTGTATCTATTCTGGTCTTGGAGGACATTTCACAGTAAGGTAATATATTTGGCTCCTAATAGTACTAGAATGACTAATTAAACCGAACATGAAGAAATGTGACTCCGAGCCTAGAGCACGCTCACATGTACAGTACCAACTCAATTCTGTATTCACTTTACCTCCAGAACTTCAGAAACTTGAAACCTTTCACATACCCTCTTCTGTAAACTCAAAATGTATTTTTGTGAAAATGAAAACTATATGAAAAAGAGAATGCATAAATCAGAGATGATTAAAAATATTTGTTCTAATGCAGTAATAATTTGGTAGTAATGCTTTCATCAGTATAGCTTAAGGCTACATTAAGTGGACAGACTTTATATGGATTCTCTAATTTTAATCTTCAAAATGCTATCTAATGTCTCATTAAGACTTGCATATAATGTATCTTAAGTACAGTCATTAAATATAGTTTAGGGAGATTTATGTTCAGATATTGCTTAAAGATGTTTTAATAGGCCCATTTACTCTGATGATATTAATGAGCTCTTAATACAGACTAAGCTTCTAAAACTAGTGGTAAAGACTCCCAGCCTGAACACAACAACTTGGAATTAATGCCTGGTTTGGACAGATGCCTGAGGGTTAGTCCTGCAGACACTCCAGGGTCAGCACCAGCCCCTTGCTGGATGGAGCCTTGTGTTTCAGAAAGGGGCCTCCTGTAATGGGGTCTGGCTGCTGACTCCAGAGCATCCATTCTTCGGCCAGCCTGAGTACAGTCCTTTTTCCTCCCCTAAACTGTGCAAAGGACATGTGCTAACTAGGCCGAAGTACCCCTCCAAGGTCATTTGAGAGGCATTGACAGCCGTGGCAGTGGCACTGGGGCCTATGAGGGGTTAAAGGAGGCTGTTGCTGAACTTCCCGTGGAAGCATCTGCCAGGTAAGGTGTGCACAGTCTGGCATCGTTATGTGGAACAGCTTCCCTCTGCCATGAGTGAACTGTAAAAGGTCACATGGGCGTGCTTTCATCTTTCAGGCATTCGTCGTAGCTGAAATATACGTAATAAAGTAGTCCTGCTAATTCCAAATCAGAAAGAAAAAAAAGCCCAACAGGAACCTCCGCGAGCCCCTCACACACACGCACAGTTGTTCCCCAGGCCCCACTTTTAAATGCGTAGCAAAAAAATCTCTGTTTTGGTATTTCCCTCTTTCAGAGAAATATTGAAAAGTACACTTTTTTTGGTTTCAATTATTTTAAGGGAGGAAAAAAAAGAACCCGTGAGTTCAGAGACTTTTCTAATTACTAAATTGGTTTGTTATAAAAAGATAATAGCAAATTTCTTCTTTTCATAATTGGACATTTCTTCCCTGTAGGCTAATGCAGGCACAGCCCGTGCATGCACAATAAGTTGTGCTTTTGAAAAGCCATAACTAGCTAATAACAGCTACAGTGTCATCAGAGAGTAATGGTGTGCTGATTAGCATAATTAATGACAAATGGTGGTGCGGAATTGGTGGATTGGTTTAGCGGATGATGAATGCGGCGGGGCCTGGGCTGGGGCCTGCCAACTAGGCCTCGCTGGCTGTCAGCCCTTCTGTTCTCCCGATGCAGCCCTCATTAGTCACGATGGGAGGTGCCAGTTTGTATTCTGTTTGGAGCACAGAAAACTTAATAATCCAAGCAAATGTGGCTATCCCTTTTTCCTCTGTATTTACTCACAAAACCCTCTCACTCATTCCCATTGTGGCTGAACCATTAAGACACAGCTATTTCCAGATTCCTCTGTGAGGCTTGAAGGCAAAACAAAAGGGAGCGTAATAGAGAGAGGCGCGTATCTCAGAGCTTTCATCTGACCGTCGATGAATTTACTCTCACTAGGAAGACTTCTGTTGGGTGAACCCTGTTTATCTGTGTACTTTATAAGGGGAAAAGAGATGAACTCAGTAAGCGATACATTCTGTCCTAAAACAAGACTAGCACATTTATCTTTGACTTGATTAATCAGACCTAATTTGCATTTGCAAATGAGACTGATAAAAATGGATTTACCTTTTAACCTTTAGAGGAGGAAAGGTATTTCTCTGCAAGATTTCTGGGGCTATCGTTTCTTAACCGATAAGAAGCCACTCCTTTATCAATAAAGATGAAAATCCGTAATTTGCATTAGTGAATGGGACTAATTATTATATAGTTAATTAGCATCTGGAAATGAGGATTATCTTAATTACAAAGCACAATTTCCCTAATAGCTACAAAACTGTAACTTTGATCCATGTGGAAATTGGTAACTATTATTATGTAATTAGTGATAACATTAATAGTGCAGAATATTTAGGTGTGATTTGCATATGCAAATGTGATATACCTGAGCCAAACAAGTGGACCATTAATAATTAGAGCATGATGTAGCTGACTGAAAGTTCTAGATAGTTGAATGGTACCTGTTACGCAGAATATCTAAATTAGATAGTAGAGTCAGCAAGGACCTTTTATATTTAGGTGGTCAGGGTGGGTTTTGCTTTAAGAATTAGTAGCTGCTGGGTTTAATAATGAAGCTAACTGCTTAGAGAAATAGCTAGCCCATAATCATCTCCTTGACTTTGATTTTTTCATGCTTCCCTGTATCCCTTGAATCCGAGATGTACTGTCCCTATGTACTTTCCCAATTCTGAATTTTGGATCTGTCTTACAATTGATGTGTACTTTTAAAGCAGTAACACACATGAGCATAGTGAATAATGAAATTGATGATGCAGCTTACAGTTCTTCAGGGGAAAATCAGACCTTTCTGAATTTTATCCACAGGGCCCTAGAGGCTCCTCCCATCAGAACTGGTTCTTTGTATCTTCTGGGGTTCTATCTACTTCCTCCCTCAGACTGACGCATGCTTCCCAAAGCCATGTACTCATGGTGGGGTGGATTTTAGAGTAGGCATGGATGGCCTTTTAAAAAATATCATTCATAATAGCTTGTCAGTGGATATCATTGTTCAGAATGGGACTAAAGTCAGTGTATTGATCAGTCTTTGCTCAGTTATCATGCCAGTAACAAACACCCCTCCAGATCACAATGGCTTACAGTATCACCATTTTGTAACATGGAACTTGGAACTTGAGTGACATGTATCACCGTGTCTTTGCTCTCTGGGACCCAGGCTGAAAGAGCAGCTCCCGTCTGTAACTTGCTATTTTTATAGTAGAGGGAAGAGTGAGACGTGGAAGAAACACTCAGTGGCTCTTAAAGCTTCTGGCCATAGTGGCAAGGCCTACAGCTGCCAACATGAGTGGGGCAGAAATGTATCCTCTTCCCCTAGCGTGCCTTTCACACGGCAGTGGGCAGATGGTCATACTCTTACAGGCAAGTGGGAACACAAACTCGGGGATGGTGACACTACCCACTGGAGGAAGCTATTTTGAGTTTAACAAGTGAGTGTTTGCTATAAAAATATAAAGTCAGTAATTATACTGGAAAAAAAAAATCAGTGAATCTGAGACATCAGACACCTTCCTAGAGTCTAGAAAACCCTGGCCGATAGTGCCTGTAGCTTTTCCCTGTGCAGACTTTTATCTTCAACCCATCAAGAGCTTGCGTCGTCCTGGGGTGTTGAGGAGAGCTCAGGGATTTTGATGGGTATTCCAGCACAGTGGAAGCAGCACTGCTCTCTGGGCTTTAAGCCCCATTTTGACCGTTTCCAAACATGGGACCGTGATTCCTTTCTCTGGAACTCAGTATGCCTAGCTGCAAAATGAAGCTGTTGGACAGGGTGGACCTCCTGTCCCTCTACCCTTCCACCAATCCTGTGAACACTCTTTGAGGGCCAGGCACCCTGCAGGGGCTGGAAGAGGTGTCCTGAGAGGTTTTGCCTCAGGGCAGGAGGGACTGAGGTTCCAACTGAGCATGACCAGCCCGTCATTTCCTGTAAGAACCTAGTAAAAAGTTTGTTCCTAGACCAAACAGTTCACTGATATTTCTTCCGCTTTTAAAAACTAAAAAAACAGACACAAACCTTTTCTTACCTGAATGATGAAAGTTACATGTTCATTGTAGAAAAGTTACAAAATGTGTGAAAACGTTGGAAAGAAAATAAATATCACTTACAACCCCATTACCCAGAGCAACAGTATTTCAGTGTATGTCCTTTTAACACTTTTTCTATGCCATATATTTACATGTAAAAGTATATGTCTACCTAATTGTCTATTCCGGGTTCTTTCTAAGTCAGGTTTATCGAGATATATTTACATGTAATAAAAATCCAAGCTTTTTATATGCACATTTCAGTGACTTTTGACAAATGTCAAATTACATGACAGCCACCTCCAGAAACAAGATACAGAATATAGCCATGAGTCCCGCAAGTTCACTCGCCTCCGTTTCCAGTGGTTCCCTCCCTCTCACCAGTCCCTGGCAGTCACTTGCCTGCCCAATGCTGTCATATACATGGAATCATACAATATGTAGCTTTGTGTGTCTCTAAGCATAAAATTTTTGAGAGTCTTCCACGTTGTTGCATGTATCAGGAATTTGTTCCTTTCTAACACTCCGAGTGTCCGTTCTGCTTTGAGACCTGGTCATGCACCTCGTCCCTTGTCATTAGGTCAGGTGGTCCGCAGGCTGGGATTAATGGTTGTATCATCCTCCCTTTTATGGATACAATGTACTTTACCTAGCCAGTCCTCAGTGGCTGGGTTTTTACATTATCTTCATTTCTAAAAGTTCTACTTCGGAGAACATTCCTTTAGATAAATATATAGATAAACACATTTTTAAATATTTTGACATATGATGACAAATTGTCCCCCGTAACGGTTGAATTTGTTTACACTTCTGCATATATGAAAGAGATTTGTCTTGTTTGGTTTTCCACAAAAGACTTGCTAACTGGCAATTTTTCTAAAAAAAATTTTGTCAGTTTGGAAGGTGAGAGGGTATTTTCTTGTTAATTTACATTTCTTTGATTACTGCTAAGGGTACCTGTGTTGAGCCACTTGTGTTCCTTGAGACCTTTGCCTGTCTGTCCGCAGTGTCTCTTCCGTTGCAGTCTTACTTTTGTTTGTGGAGTTGCAGGAGCTCCTCACGCAACAAGGCCTTCTTTTGCTCTCACATTACTACTGCTTGTTTCCAGTTTCTGCTTTGTACTTTCATTTCACGTTTCCTTTATGTTTTGTATCTTTGCCATCACATTTTAGAAAAGCCTTCTCAGTTTTCTGGTATATTCTAGTACCTTTATTTTTTTAACATTTAAATCTGAAGTTCTGCTGTGATTTGTTTTGATGTGTGACAAGATGAGAGTCTATGTTTTTCCAAATTATTTATTATTGTCCCAGCATCACTTGTTAAATAATCTCTTTTTAACCAACTCATTTGGAAAACAATCTTATAATAACCTCTTACTGTGATGTATTTTGTGGCTTGTGCTGTGTTCCATTGAGATGAATGCATATTCTAATGGGAGGGTCATACTTTTAATTATTATAAATGTATGTATTTTAATTTCTTATCTTATTATTCTTTGTAGTTATTTTTCAGAATGTTCCAGGTAATAATAACTTTTTTACCTGTAGAAATTTAGAATCACTTTAAGTTCCAAGGAAAATACTTTCAGGATTTTGATTGAAAAAAACCTTGTAGTTATAAATTAATTTGGGGAGAGTGGTCATTTAGAAAAATGCCCCATCTTTCCTTCCAGAGATATAACTATTTATTCAAATGTCTTTGTATATTATTCGGTAACATATTGTAGCTTTCTTTGCTTTCTGGTCATATAATGCCTAGGTTTTAAATTGTGTTGCATTGCCCATTATGTTAGTTTTGGTTTTGGTTTTGTTTCTTTTTGAGACAGGGTCTCACTCTGTCGCCCAGGCTGGAGTATGATCTTGGCTCACTGCAACCTCCACCTCCCGGGTTCAAGCAATTCTCCTGCCTCAGCCTCCCAAGTAGCTGGGACTACAGGTGCCCACTGCCACGCCTGGCTAATTTTTGTATTTTTAGTAGAGACAGATTTTCACCATGTTGGCCAGGCTGGTCTTGAACTCCTGGCCTCAAATGATCCTCCCCCTCAGCCTCCCAATGTGCTGGGATTACAGGCGTGAGCCACTGCACCCAGCCTGCATTGCCCATCATATTTTCATTGGTGATTAAATATTTAATTTAATATTGTTGGGTCTTTTTTTTTCTTTTTTAGAGGTGGGTGTTATCACTATGTTGGCCAGGGTAGTCTCGAACTCCTGGCCTCAAACAATCCTCCCGCCTTAGCCTCTCAAAGTGCTGGGATTACAGGCCACTCCACCTGGCCCTGTTTTTTTTTTTTTTAAATCTTCTTTTGGTAGCTGGCCACCTCTCTGTATGCTTGTTATTTCCAATAGCTTCTAGTTTATTTACTTGGATTTTCTTGGAAGATAACATCATCTGCAAATACGGATCATTTTGTCTCTTTGATAACATTTATACCCCATTGGTTTTTCTTGCTTTGTATTTTTGGCTAAAACATTGAAAGCAGTGGCAGTAGTTTTCATTCTTACCTGGTTCCTGACTTTTTTTTTTTTTTTTTTTTTTTTTTTTTTTTTGAGACGGAGTCTGGCTCTGTCGTCCAGGCTGGAGTACAGTGGCCGGATCTCAGCTCACTGCAAGCTCCGCCTCCCGGGTTTACGCCATTCTCCTGCCTCAGCCTCCCGAGTAGCTGGGACTACAGGCGCCCGCCACCTCGCCTGGCTAGTTTTTGTATTTTTTAGTAGAGACGGGGTTTCACCGTGTTAGCCAGGATGGTCTAGATCTCCTGACCTCGTGATTCGCCCGTCTCGGCCTCCCAAAGTGCTGGGATTACAGGCTTGAGCCACCGCGCCCGGCCGGTTCCTGACTTTAATGGGGATGCTTCTAGTGTCCCACAGTTAAGTCTGATACAGATTTTTGGGGAATTTGGAAGAGAGGGCTTGATTGTGGTAAAGGACACACTCTCTATTCCTATTTTCCAAAGAGTTTTTTTTTTTTTTTTATAAATTCAGACACTAATTTGAATTTCATATAAAAAATTGGAATATTTTAATGTAGTGTAATATTTTTTCTCACTTATTGACAGATACAGATTATTTTGTTTGGATGATTTAGCATTTAGAAAGTTATTGTTACATTTCTGAAATCAATTTTTATTACGGTGCATTCTTCTTTAAATATAGTACTAGATTTGAGCCGCTGCTATTTAAGTTAGGATTTGGGCATTTATATAAGTAAGATTAGGCTTTTTGCTTATCAAAATGTTATTTTTGTGTGATCTAAGTTTTTTTCAAATATAAAAATATTTCTAAAATATTAAAATGGCTGTTCATTTTGGGGAAAAAAGAACACCAAATATATATATATATATATCCTGTCTGAACTAAGTGGACCTGGAAGCTAGGGGCATTTCGAGGATATGGACAACTATTTCAGTTTCTTTCACCATGAGTGATTTTTTTCAAGCTTTCTACTTTTTCTTGAGTCAGTTTTATCATTTGTATTTTTTGAAAGAAAATATAGGCATTTCACCTAAATTTCATCTAAATTTTAAAGTTTATTGTTATAAAATTTTACCTAAGAGTTTATATTTATCTTAAAATTAATATACCTATAGTCATATATATCCTAATGTTATTTTTCTCTCTCTCTTTCTTGGTTAACTTTGCTAGAGATTTATTTGCTTTATTTATCTTTTCAAATAACTGCTTTTTAAATTTATAAAGCCATTAGACTTTTGCTTTATACTATTTAATAAATTTTTATCTGTATTAGTTCTTTGTTTTGTTTTTTTTTTCTTTGAGACCATATCTCGCTCTGTTGCCCAGGCTGGAGTACGATGCCGCCATCTTGGCTCACTGCAACCGCCGCCTCCCAGGTTCAAGTGATTCTCCTGCCTCAGCCTCCTGAGTAGCTAGGACTACAGGCGCCTGCCACCACGCTTGGCTACTTTTTCTATTTTTAGTAGAGATGGGGTTTCACCATGTTGGCCAGGCTGGTCTCCAACTCCTGACCTCAGGTGACCCACCTGCCTCGGCCTCCCAAAGGGCTGGGGTTACAGGCATGAGCCACCACCCCCAGCCACCCTTTTTTTCTTTTTTTTTTTAACTTTCTTTGTATTTATTTTAGTTTTTTTATAGCTTCCTTTGAATGGTTCCCTCATTTGTTTTCTGTCATTTTTGATTTTTAATAAAAGTATTTAAGTTTATATAAATATTCTTGTATATTGCTTTGGTGGCATTCTGTAGCTTTCATATGTAATATTTATTTATAAATACTTAATTTTAGTTTTGATTATCCCTTTGACTCAAGTGTTGGAAAAGACATTTCTAAGTAATTTTTGAAACCTTAATTTCTACTTTTATTACATAATTATCAGAGAATATGACCTCTATAATATTTTGTGTTTTCAAGTATATTTAGTCCTTGCAGTCTAGTATATATATCAGTTTTACTAAATGCTTCATTGATACTTGAAAACACATCTTCTTTCTGTCACAGTGTTTGAGATACACACACCCCCACCACTAAAGTTTTTTGGTCAAGTAGGATGGATGGGTATGTATACCCCCATATAGATATATACACCCCCATATAGATATATACATTCATTCATTCAATTTGACCAAAGAATGGTAGCTTTTGTTTTGCACAGTTCTTCTCATGTCAGTATCATTTTGATAATTGGTTTTATTTTGTATGTTTCTGTGCAGTGTTACTGAGGCCGTGAAGGTTTATGACGGTTAAAAGTCTATTGTGTATTTCACTCTTCATCAAAATAGAATTCCCCTTTTGTCGCATCTCGCATTTCTGGCCCTAAGTTCCATGGTGCTCCTGTCCCTTGTGGCCCTGGCTCTGAGTGCTGCCCCTCCTCCTCCCTCTGCTCTGGCCAGGTGAGGCTTCTCCTCTGGGAGTTTTCCACCTTTGCTGTGGTCGTCTCTTCTACCACAGAGAGCCCTCCTGTTCCCCACCACACCCCTGCCAGCCTCCGACCTGTCTGTGTCTCCAGCTCTTCCCAGAGCCCTCCCTGGCAGCTCCTGTCCTCCTCTGCTGGGTTCTGTGAGCACCACAGCCCCCTGTGCACCCTGAGCACATGCCTCTCAAGTGCCTTCCACCAGCTCATCCCCTGCTGCGGGCACCAGCCCTGCTTTCAGAGTTTCCCTGCCCAGTGAATGAATGCCCCTTGAGAGACCACACATTTGCTGCGAGTCCATCCCTGCTCAGAGCCTTTCTTTGCCAAATAATCAGCTTGTTATTAAAGGAGCTGATGGTCCTTCTAGACTCTTCTATTCTTATGGTTCACCATGGAACACCAGTTAATTCACTTTTAAAAAATTATTTCAAGAGCCTTGTGTTTGGCCATTTTGTGTGCTATAAAGAAATACCTGAGACTAATTTATAAAGAAAAGAGGTTTAATCGGCTCACAGTTCTGCAGACTATACAGGAAGCTCCAGCATCTGCTCCTGGTGAGGGCCTCAGGAAGCTTCCAATCATGGCGGAAGGGAAAGGGGGAAGCTGGTGTATCACATGGCAAGAGCGGGAGCAAGAGAAAGAGAAGGGGGAGGTCGCAGGCCCTTTCAAACAACCAGATCTCAGTGAATTAATGGGGCAAGAACTCACTTATTACCAAGGGAATGGTGCTGAACCATTCATGAGGGATCTGACCCCCAATCCAGTCACCTCCCTCCAGGCTCCCTGCCTCCAACATTGGGAATCACATGTCAACGTGAAATTTGGAGGGGACAAACTGCCAAACCATATCAAGCCTCATCCCAGAACTTTGATCACTGGAAGTGCTTGTTTGAAACCTTCCCATCTTCCCTGGTGATACTCCAAGGGCCCATACCAGAGTGCTAGGCAGCGTGGCATAGAAGTAAGGGCCAGGGGTTTTAGAGAGTGGCTGCTTCCCTGGCTGGACATGATCCCGTAACTTGCCAATGCTTCTGTCAGCTGCCCAGCTCCTTGCACCAACGGGTGCAAGGAGCATCCGTTCACTGGACAGTTACCAAGGAAATTCCCATGTGCCCAGCCCCAGGGCCAGGACTGGTCAGTAACATACAGTCCTAGAGAGCCCTGGGCAGTGAGTGGGAGCTCAGAGCACACGGGGCCCCCACACACCAACTGGATGCGACCTGCCACCATACAAATACAACCTGCAGAAGTCGGATGTGCTGGTCCCTCTGTTGAGAAGGCTCGGTGGCCACAGGCACATATTGCAGTCCACAGAACCGTCCTGGCAGGTGGTGACGGCCGGAGAGACCCGCAGGCCCTTTTCCTTGCAGGTTTGCTGTCTGACAGACAGGCCTGGCCTCCCTGGTTTCCTGTCATTAATGTGGTTTCGGATGAGAGTGACCCCCCACAGCACCTCCTTGCTAAGGCTCATTTCCAGAGGAAGGCAGAAAGTCATTCTTCATGGTTAAGAGTAAGGACAGCCTTTAATTTCAGCGTATTTAGCCACTTCCTTTCTGCCCAGAGGCATAGGAATATTTCTGAACCTGGACAGAGCTGGCCTGGGCCCAGTATGTTGAGTCCCATGGGCAGGTGTGCTTAGGCTGGGGTGAGTGTTACATCATTACCTGCAGCGAGAGACTGGCTTTTGTCCTCTCGTGACTGGCCTTACCATGGAAAAGCAAGTGACTTTTGTGTCTGTTTGGTTTCAAGAATAATAGTCAATGTTTATTGAGCTAAGTCACCTTCATATATAAACTCATTAAATCCTTGAAACCACTCTGCTTCCCATTTTATAAATAAGAAACCGAGATTCAGAGAGGTTAAGTGACTTTCCCAACGCCACACAGCAAATCAAGGCAGTGGCCCATGGGTGCCTTCATTGTGCCTCCTACAGAAGTCTGCAGTAGGCTTTCTCATTCCTCCACTCTTAGTTTTAAGTTGCTGTCTCATTTCCTAGGCTGAGCACTCCATGAGAGGTGCACTTGGCCTCCTCACATCTAGCATCAGAGTTAACTGTGAGAGCTCTGCAGTCAAGTTCATGTCATGGTCTGGTCTCCCCTGTGCCCAAAGCCTGGGAGGGTCCATCAGGTGATGAGTCCTGCTGCTCCCTGCACTGTGCAGAGCAGAGCCCCTGGCCCTCCCTGGGAAGGAAGGTCTGGCTCCCAGGCGGGCGATGGGCAAGCTCCACTTCCTCTCATTAGGCAGCCTAATGGATGGCCAGCTGAGCTTGCAGATCTGTCCGGGGACTAGTGGACTCTTACCTCCTGCTCCCAGAGCAGCCTGGGAAGCCAGCCTCCATTGGGGTGGCACAGATGGCAAGCCCAAATGACAAAGTAAACTCCAATATGTCTTGGAGACATTGTCAGCCTGCAGCTTATTTGTCATGTCATGGCAGCTTTGTGGACCAGGGATGCACTCCCTCCCCAGCCCTGCTCCCTCCCCGTGTGAGGATTATTTACAGGAAACTGCATTTGGTAGGGCTGGTGGGGAGGGCATGGAGATGGAGGGGTGCCAGAACAGACGTTGGTCATTTTCTCATGTTTGGGAAATTAATAACACTTACCTAGCATTTATAGAGTGCTTCACCCAAACTCTCTTCAAGTCTCGTAGCAACCCAAAGAGGTGTCGACATAATTAATCCCAGTGTACAGATGCAGAAACCACGGCACAGAGAGCTCAGTCAACTCGCCCAGTCACACAGCTAATGAGAGCTGGGATTCCGGCTCAGGCTGGTTCAGTGGAGGCTGAAAGGGCACTTGCTCCTTGCTCAGGGCTGGGTGCTGGGAGGCAGATCAAGCAGGAGGAATGACACCCTGTATCCCAGGGATGTCCTGCAGCCCGGCAGGTGCAGACCAGCTGTGCCGCCCAGCCCCAAATGGGACACATTGAGGCAGGGAAGGGGCACTGTTTGGCCTTTCTCCCATGGTGACTGGGCCCTGCGGTGAGTGACTGGGACTGGGGCTGTGCTGGACAGCAGGGTCACGTACTCCACCCTAGGTGGCATCTCTGCATCACCGGAAGAGCAGGGGTCAGAGGAGGAGGAAGAGGCTTGGCAAGCTGAGTGTGCCCAGCCTTGCTTTTCACACTACCACTGCCGTAGGGAGTCAGGCCCTTCACCATCTGGGCTTCAGTGCCTTGAGCTGTAGAAACAAAAATGGAGGCATGAAAAGCCCCATCAGAGAATTGCAGTGAAGATGAAATGAGATAAAGTTTGCAAACTGGCCCAGCCCACAGTAGGTGCTCACCACTGTAAAGAATGGCTGGGAAGCAGTGCAGAGGGGACCCTCTCAAAGGCCTAGGCCCTTTGCTGCACCTCCAGGTGGTCAGGGGTCAGGGGTACTTAGTAGAGGGTCTCAAGCAAATGATCCCAAGAGCTGCAGCCCATCCAGGCTCTGAGCAGGGACCCTGGAGACCAGAGACAGCAAGGCTCTGTGAGAACTGGATTCAAGCCCAGTGGAATGGTCAAGGCTGCATCTCCCTATCTCCAGCTCCCAAAGCAGTAGGAGTTCAAACCCACCGGGACAGGGGAGCTGAAAAGCTGGACAGAGGGATGAGGCACTGTGGGAGCTCCGTGGGGGGACATGACCCTCCCACTACCTTCCAGAGGCAGGAAGAGAGGAGGCACAAAGGCCCTGGGCGGGTGCCTGGGACTCATGTCATCTGGAGGGGGGTTATTTGTCTTTCCGATTTAGCTTTAAAGATGCCCCTGAACCCACAGCCTCTGGTCACAGGTAAGCAATGAAAAGCCAGGTGGAATATGAAGAGCAGATTAGGTTAGCCGTGTGACTGATCCCAGGCTGTTTGCCGAGTCTCTGTGTAAATTTCATGCAGGTTGTCTGATTGAGGACACCTGGAATGCCACGGGCTTGGTGGTTATGAAAGTCCCACTGTTTCATTCCTTAGCCCCGCTCACCAGTTCTGTGCAGGTTGAACCGTACCATCAACCCCATTCCCAGCAGCCCCCGTGCGTGTGGGAGGCAGGGGGTCCTTGTGTCCTGCACCAGCAGATGCACCTCCTTTTTCCCTAGCCGATGAAAAAAGGAAGAATGTGACTCCGTGCCTTCAGCTGTAGCGTGTGCTCACGTGCAGGCTCCCAGGGAGAATGCGGGTTTTAAACAATAGACCCGGCCTAACTCCTGGTGTTCAGGTGGAGGCCGTTCAGCCAGCCCCGAGCCCCAGCTACTTGCTGGTCATTCTGCTTGAATCTGGGACACAAAAGGTAAAGACGCGGCCCTGCCTTGGAGCCTGGGAGGCTTTCCCTCCTCAGCTCCGGCCGGCACTGAGGACTCAGCTCCGGCCGGCACTGAGGACTCAGCTCCAGGCGTGCGCAGACTCCGCGGGCCCACAGGGTTGCCTGGGAACCGGGGAAATGTGTTCCCCGTTAGAGCGCCGTCCATTTGGTGATTTGGGGGCAGCCGGTGCAACACGTTCGTTCGGCAGGGCCTCAGGTCGTTTGGCCAGACTGGAAATTGGTTCTATCCCAAATGTTGCTGGAAATAACAAGGCAGCTGTTCAGCCTCTCTGTTCTCAGTTAATAAGTGAGAAAAGTGTGTGAGCCCGGCAGAGGAAAGAAGGAGTTGTCAGAGCCCATTTCCCCCATGCCTTTGATCTTGCTGACGTGTGTGTGTGTGGGTGGGTGGGTGTGTGGGTGGGTGTTGGGGGTGGGGGTGATTTGGGAGTTTGGGTGAGTTTTCTGGCCGAAGTAATTGGAATGTCTTAGGAAGCGGGGAAGGAAGGGAAGTTCAAGGGTAATTGCTAACTGATGCCAGAAAGAAAAAAATGAAATGCTTAGGCACTTCATGGCCCTTTATTTTCCAACCATTTCTGCACATTGCAGTCTAGTTCTTTCTCGGAAATAAGTGACCTGCTAATACAGGGTGGGGGATAGTGGCTGTAGGACAATGGGGTTTAATTTTTAAAAGCTCTGGACTCAAGTCCTAGCTCTGCCCCTGAGACAAGTCACTCACCTTCTTTGAGCTTCAAGTCAGTCTTCTGTCAAGAGGGGCCGAAAATGCCTGCCTCCCGGGATTGTGGTAAAGACTAATTAAGAGAAGACTGGCTGAAAGTGCTTTGTCAGCTGTGAAATACGTGAGGAAGAGAAAAATCCCTATTTCTTCAAGTTCAGCAGGTTTTTAGTGAGCGTCTATTTTTGCCAGAAAACCCCACAGAGGTGCCACCTCCCCGTGAGCATCCCCGCCCACTCCAGTGCATTGTCAAGGACCCATGAACTGGTCAACTGGGTGAGCAAGCAGGGGAGGGGTGAAAGGTCCAGCTGCAAGCAGGGAAGCAGCTGAGGGCTGGGAGCCGACCTCGGCCTGGCTGGTTAGAAGGGACTCCCGGAGCTCAGGAGTGTTGCTGTTTGCCCCTTCTCCCTTCTCAAGTCTGGAGTTTTATTTTCATGCCTGAGGTTGGAGGTCCTAGTGACTTCTTTCTGCCCGTGTGGACTGTAGAGAAATCTGCTGCCGACAGCAGCGGCCTGTGTATCACTGGCTGCTTCATGGAAGAGGTGTTCATCTCACAGGCTTGGCCTCTGCTTGCCCATGAGGCTCTTGCGGTTTCTTTCTTCTCACCATGCCCCATCTGACCTGTGCATAGCTCGTACATGCACACGATCTCGCATGCGTTGTGTGACACGTGTGTGTACACTCTCACATGTGCGCATACATACCATGTGCATGGTCTTGCACATGACACACAGCCTCACATGCATTCGTGCACACATGACACATGTGCATGCTCACATGTGTGCACACATGACATATACACAGGTGGCCTCCCCTCCTCTCTGGATTATCAAGGATACCATCCAGCTTACCTTCCAGGGCTGGGACAAGGGCTTACCAGGCCCCGACAGGGCAAAAGACAATGAGACAGACAAGGTGGAAGTCTGGTGTCCCATCGGGGAAAGTCTAAGTGAGAAACAGACGCGGTGAGGCAGAGAGCACTGGGAGAAAGGAGAGGCAGGGACCTCAGAGTCAGCACTGCCACCACCCGCTAGCACCTCCCTTTGGTCCCTTCAGTATTTTAAAACCTGCTTTCTGTACTGAGAAATAGCCTTTCTTCTTTTATTTTCAAACTTCAAAGATCAGTTTTGAAATAAAGTTTTTTCTGATGAAATTCCAAAGGTTTTACACATGTGTGAAAGGAGAAGTTTGGCTGTTAAAATGTGTTCACCCTGCCCCTCACTGCCCTGACCCACCAAGGTCCCACCGTGCCTCCACTTTGTTCTCCTAAATGCTACACCAGCTCACAACCACCAATAGCGTGTTGTTCCAGCCTCTTTCCTTCATCCCCCTAATTTATTTTTGTTCAGCTAGAGCCTGGTGGGGCAGAATTGATTTTTTTGTTAATTGGAAGAAATCTTTCCTGTTTAGGCACTGTTTACCACTCTGCAGCTAATCCCATCGAGCCTCGGGCCCAGTAAGCGGGGACACCCAAGTGGCCTGGGGCTGGGTGGTAGAAAGGTGGCCCCCGGTCTTAGCCAAAGGAATGCCCTATTGAAGAGTCAGGATACATTTGCAGTGGCCAGGGGTATGGGCCTTGCATTTTTTAACCCCTGCCCCATAAAGACCCAATTAAATAAGTGAGGTGGAGGTGAATGTTTTCCTCTTCTTTTTCATTTTACTTTTGTTAAGCACTACATAATGCGCATGCCCCGTAATACAGTGAATAGCCTTCTGGCAGGGGTCGATGACCATAATAGAGTTATTTTTTTTTTTATCAGCCAGGAAAATGCTTCCTTAATCAATGTTCTTTAAATGCTTTGACACACGGTAACATGCACCCCAGAGATGCACATGCCTCTCTCCACCAGACTCCACTGATAGGAATACTGGGCAGCCCTTTCTTCCCTTCCCTCCGGTGAGCCTGTGGGTGCGCAGGGCAGCCACTCCGGGGATGAGCGAGCATGCGCCATGATGGCGATTCCAGGAAGGATCTTGAACCGTGTCCTGGCAGGGCTACCTGGGCCAAAACCTTATTTCTAGGCCCCTTAAAGGTGTCCAGGCTTCAGCTCCCTCCCCAGTAAGACCCGCAACACTGTTTTGAGCTGGCTAGAGGTAAATTTATTTTATTTTATTTTATTTTATTTTATTTTAGATGGAGTCTCGCTCTGTCACCCAGGCTGGAGTGCAGTGGCGTGATCTCAGCTCACTGCAACCTCCGCCTCCCGGGTTCAAGCGATTCTCCTGCCTCAGCCTCCCAAGTAGATGGGACAACAGGCGCCCGCCACCGCGCCTGGCTAATTTTTGTATTTTTAGTAGAGATGGGGTTTCACCATGTTGGCCAGGATGGTCTCGATCTCTTGACCTCGTGATCCGCCCACCTCAGCCTCCCAAAGTGCTGGGATTACAGGCGTGAGTCGCCATGCCCGGCCCTTATTTTATTTATTTTGAAACAGGGTCTTTCTCTGTCGCCCAAGTTGGAGTGCAGTGGCAGGATCATCACTCACTGCAGCCTCGACCTCCCAGGCTCAGGTGATCCTCCCACCTAAGCCTCCTGAGAAACTGGGACCACAGGCACGTGCTACCATGCCCAGCTGATTTTTTTGGTATTTTGTAGAGATGGGGTCTTGCCATGTTGCCCAGGCTGGTCTTGAACTCTTGGGCTCAAGTGATCCATCTGCCTCAGCCTCCCAAAGTGCTGGAATTGCAGGCGTGCGCCACCAAACCTGACTGAAGTGAGTATTTGAGCCTGTAATGCTCCCTGTTACAGTTTTGCTGTTGTGGTGGTTCTAAGACAATAAACTTGGATAGGTCATTTATCTTCCTTCCTTCCTTCCTTCCTTCCTTCCTTCCTTCCTTCCTTCCCTCCCTCCCTCCCTCCCTCCCTCCCTCCCTCCCTCCCTCCTTCCTTCCTTCCTTCCTTCCTTCCTTCCTTCCTTCCTTCCTTCCTTTTTCTCTCTCTTTCTTTCTTTTTTTTTTTTTAACGGAGTCTTGCTCTGTCACCCAGGCTGGAGTGCAGTGGTGTGATACCGGCTCACTGCAACCGCCACCTCCCAGGTTCAAGCAGTTTTCCTGCCATAGCCTCCCAAGTAGCTGGGATCACAGGCGCCCGCCTCCACGCCCAGCTAATTTTGTATTTTTAGTAGAGATGGGGTTTCACCATGTTGGACCTGGCTGGTCTCAAACTCCTGACCTCAGGTGATCCTCCCACCTCAGCCTCCCAAAGTGCTGGGATTGCAGGCATGAGCCACCACACCCGGCCTCATAGGTCATCTTGAACATCTCTTCCCAATACAGTAATTAGACCTTAAATGTTTTTGTTGAATACTTACCCCCAAGATATTCCCGAGTCTCCAAATTTAAAAATAGCTCTTTAGCACATGATTTCTCCCACAGAATGTAGTAATGGAGACATGAAACATTCAGGTGAACTTCTTAGAGCTAATGGTTCTATAAATAAAAACTGACATCATTCATAAAGCTATTTAAACAAATTTTGTCACTAAAATGAATTTATATATTACGTCATTGCTAATAATGATTTTAACTGTGAGTTTTCTTTTTGTAAAAAAGAATTGAGCCCAGACCCAGGGTTTTTTATAACAAACTGACAGGATTCTTGACTGGGGTTTTCATCCTGCCCCCTTCTGCTTCCAGCTCAGATACTCGGAATATGGTAGAATCCTGGCTGAATCATAAAGATTGCCTGAGAGTGAGAGAGGAAAGGATCAGTTACTCTTTGGCCACTTTGAATGTGCAGCTTCCTTATCCTCCTGGGATATGGGGTCTGAGGCATCACCTTCCTAGAGGCCACGTCCATCTGCATTGCAGGGTGTTCTGTGCAAGAGCCGTGCTCCCCTCAAGTTTCTTCACCTGAGCTAGTAATTGCTTCACCAGCAGCAGGCTGCTGATAGCACCCCTCTTTAACTTCAGTTTATAAAAGAAAAGAAAAAGTAAGCGTCTTACAATTCCGGAACCTCCTTTCCTCTTGGGCGCCTACATATGGCCCCCAGCTTCATCCTGAAGCACCATCAAGAATCCTATGCCGTCTGCTCACGAGTTTAACCAGCTCTTCAGCTCTCACCAGAGTTTCCTCCACAGTCAGAAGCCCTTGCACCAGGCTCGCAAACCCTCTCTTATTTCCACATTGCATGTGTGGCAGGCTCATTCCTTCCAGAGTAGAACTGAACTGCACCCTCGGCCCACCCTCCCCTTTTTAATCGATGTCAGTTCCTTCCCTCATCCGCACCCCAGCTGAGTCCCTCCCCTTTCTTACACCCTTGGGATCCCTTCTTCCCTCCATCACCAACATTAGCAGTTGGCTCTTGGGTGGGATCAGATTTTTAAAATAAAGAGACGAAGTGTTACTTCAAGGGAGGTACCGCTTTTGCAGGAGAAAAGTGGGGCACCTCTCAGCCAGGCTGAAATCTGGGAGCTGCATCTGACCGGCTCGCTCACTGGCCCACCTCCCCGTCCCACCTCCCCACTCAGGCATGCTGCCCCAGGAACCCCAGTGTGTGCCAAGTTTAGTGACACATGTTTATGTCATGACCTTCAGGACTTCCACCAATCCTAGCCACCACGAATGTTGTATTTTTTTTTTAATTTTTGTATTTTAGATTCAGGGGTACCTGTATGTTGTGTACTGGTAGAGATTGGGCTTCTAGTGTACTCATCGGATGTTAGAGTCTCAGGTCCCAGAGAGTCAGATTTCAGGGGCGAGGACACAGCTGCCAGTACTTCCGTTTTCTCTGCATTGCATTGAATGGAAATAGGGAAGTGTCGCCTGTCGTTCTACTGAGGGAGAACAGGTGATGTGTGTTTGGGATTTTACAGGCAGAGCATTGAAAGCCCACCTTGTGTTTTCTGAACCTTAGGCACAAATGAAATCACGACTTGGTGCTTGTCCAATAGCCTTGCTGGAGTCAAGCTGAGAGCCCCTCTCCACCAAAACCAGACAATAAAAGTGAGCAAAAAGCTTGTGCTCTCAAAGTATGTCTGGCAAAAGATGATTTGGGGACTTTTTCACCATAAAGACTGAGCAGAAAGCACGTAGCCATTCTCACCATCTCCTTGAGCTCCCGGACTGCACAGTCAGTAGCCCTGCACTCTCCCTCAGCATGGGGCAACCTTGACCTTTGATTGTGCGGTCCCTGCCAGGTCTCTCTCAAATGGTTTTTCCACTGACCCGATAAATGATTGCGTAACAGTCAGGAGACCCCTATTCAGACAACAGCCCATTCTGTTACTCGCCCACCAGGTCACACTGAGCAAGCGGGTAAACCTCTCTGCGCCCAGGCTCAGCTTCACCAGGCCCGGGGTAGAGACCAGGACAAATGAGATAATGGGTGTGAAGCCCCTAGGAACCCTATCAGGCACCACACACACGTTTGTGTGTGTCTGAGAAACCTATTATTTCTAAGCCGTTTTGGGGCCTCTGGGCTGCTTCTTTTGGGGGGCTTTCTGACCCCTGGCCAGAGCCAGCATCCTCACTCGACACTGGCTCTTCACTTTGCCTGCCTGCTGGGTTTCTCTTTTCCCTGAGGGTCTGGTCTTTTGGATTCACGTGATATTCTTCCTCCCCTGGGGCTTTAGGGAAAGTATTTTTAAGAACAGGCTCCGGGTCTCCCATTGGGCCTTGCGTTTCACGGTGGTTCCCCCTCATTCCAGCCTGCAGTTTGTCCCCGACAGCAGCCCTGGCATATTGGTATCATTCTAGGCTGTGAGGTTCCATTGAAATGGGTCCTTCTATACTTTACTGTGACCAGAGTCCCTTGAAAAAATTCAGGGCAGATTTTCAAATGGCTGGAAGTCATTACTCAGGGAAGCACAGAAAGGTTCAAGAAAGGGAATCAAGAATCCAGCACAAGTTAGAAATACTGTGTTCCTTAGCTTCAAAATAGGAAGAGCTCAATTTGAGTTAGGTAGAGAGAGAGAGACCGAAAAAACACCCTCTGTCTGGAATCCAGAAAAGGCATTCACAAGGCATCTGAATGTATTATCTTTCTACTACTGAAAGTCAATACCTTAGAAACCTTAAGTGCTGAGAAAACTTACTGAGGATATAAAGATGGATGACCAAGGATCTCTCAGGGTTCCTTTCATCCTGCAAGTTTGAAGGGCTCAGATCACAGCAGGTCTGGACCTAAGAGAACCCCCAGGTTGGGTTACATACTAAGGAAAAAGTAATCAGTTGGCAGGTAGGGTACCTGGCTGTGCTTTGGCACCGGTGTTTCTTGATGCCTTGTCGTAAACTCGGTTGGGGTGTCACGAGCCTGGCCTGCTGCGTGGTCCCAGTGCAGGCCTCCCCTTGACTGCACTGGCAAGGCTCCCTTGCCTCTCCCAGCCATAAAACGGGCCAATTGTGTTTTCCTCAGGGGACTGTGACCCACGGGGACAGTCTAGCATGTTGCTCGGCACAAAGTCCAAGGCCATCTCCAAGACACAGCTGCATCACTGTCTGATGACCAGTGCTGCATCACTGCCTGCCCCCAGCACCATTGGTCCTTCCAGGTAATGGAGAGCCCTGCTGGTGCAGAAAAGCTTCACAGAACTGTGCCCGTGAGACCACGAGACCCTCACCCCAGCGGCACGCAGGCACCCCGTGCACAGCAGCATTTCTCACGGTGCCATTGTGCCTGCGGTCCCAGAGCCAAAGACTCCGGAGGCTTGGGGCTAAGGATGTGTATTTTAGCACGCAGCCCAGGTGACTGTGGCATGCCCGCGAGTTTGAGAGTTTTGGAGCGGAAGGATGCCTCTTCTGGATGTGGGGCAGCTTGGAGGACACAGTTTTTATAGCGCTCCCAAAGGCCGTGCTCACCTGCAACCATCCTTGCCTGCCCTGCTCGCCTGGGCCTCCCACTCTCCCACAGGAGCCGCTTGTCTCAGAGCCAGAATTGCCAGCTCCAGCCCACCCATCTCGAGGGAGAGAAAGGGCTCCAGGGCTCAGTGATGGTTTTCACAGGCGGGCTTCATGAGTGGAGCCGCCCTCGTTGGGAAGCAGCTGCCCCTGAGATTTGGGGCATGTGCTTTGGACTTTGAATTTGGGGCTCCCATTTGAAACCACTTTTCCCCAGCCGTGGCCTCTGCAGTGTCCTATAACTCAGTCTTAGTGGCTCTAGAGGCCTACGTGCCTGTCTTCTTGAGGGATCCCCTAGGGATCCCCAAATCAGTTGGCTGTGTGCCCCATGGCCGCTGGGCCTGTAACACTCCGCCCAGCTGCTCTTGCTGGCTGTAGCTCTGCTCAGACCTCCCTGGCAGGGTGGACGGGCTCCGTCACCACACTCACTGCACGATGAGGCGACTTTGTTGCCGCCTTGCTGGACACATCCCTGGGAAGGTCACAGGCACTCGGGCCTCAGTGTCTCCATCTGAAGAAGGAAAGCATTCCACAACATAAGTCGCCAGACTAAACTTCTGGCTCAGGTCTTCCCACATTCTTTGGTTTGTTTATCCTCAGAATTCTAACATCTCTGCTTCAGCTCGCATCCAGCTGTGCTCTCGGTCGTGCCAGGAGATGCCCCCAGATGCTCTGCTTCTGCTGCACTTCCTATCTATTGCAGAAGCATCTGCTTGGACTCCATTTCTTTCTCTATCCCCTGTGTAGAGAAGTGGAGCCAGGAGTAGCCAAGCAGCTAATGGCAGGCCAGAGGGATGGGCATCCCCTCTCCCTGACTGGGGTCTGGAGAAGGGAGGGCCAAAGGATGGATTTAGGCCTCAGCACGTTGGGGAGATGATGCTGGGGTGGTGGCGGGCAGTGGAGGTGGGGGGGAGGGCAAGTTCCAGAGTGATCTCCAGATGGAATGAGAAGGCTCCCTGAGTTCAACCCTGGCTCCAACTCTGCTGGCCAGATGCTCTTGGGGAGGTTCCTTAACTGCTCTTTGCCTGAGTGGCCTCTGTAAAATAGGAATAATAATAATAATAATAATAATAATATACACACATGCCTCATGAGGTTGCCTTGAGGATTAAATCAGTCAATACACAGAAAACCTCAAGACTACAACCTGACACAGAGCAAGCATTTGAAAAACGTGAGTCACCACCACCGTTCTCTTTGGGATTTACAGAACTGGTGACTGTTATGAGGTCTGGGGACAGGTCTGTGTTCCTCCCAGACCCTGGGACCAGACATCCAGGTGGGTGGCAGAGCTATTCACCGGGATCAGGAAAACAGAAACTGGAACCTCATAAGGAAGAGAAGTCCACCTATTCTTCCTTTTCCATGGAGGCCAGGAGTGATGCCTTGATCCAGTTCCCTTGTCCCCAGCTGGGCCTGTGCATGGCCGTCGCAGCACCCCCACAACCCCCGCAGGCTGGCCCTGGTGGCTTCTACGGGGATTGCTGTCTGTCGTCTTTGGATCACGCTACTAGAGAGTAGCTTGCATAGATTCCCAAGTTTGTAATTAAAACAATCGAGAAACAGTTTTCATATATATATATATATATATAAAAAAGAAGAGCTCTTTTAAGCAGATGTTGTGTTGTGAGCCATGTAGGAAAATTATTTTATCATCAACCCAGCCCGCCTATCTCAAGGCTTGAAAGAAACTAAGGGAACGTCTTTTCTACTAACCCAGCGTTTTTTAGCTCCTAATATCATTTCACATTTAAAGGTGACAGCAATATCTTTAACGTTTTTCTATTGGATTAATAACATTTAATGTTCGAAGCAATAAAGCGAAATGTTTTCGTGAGGGTGCTTTATATCACTAGTGGAAAATCCAACTTTAAAAAAAAGACCACACACACAAAGTAATAGACGTGGAGAGCTGTAAACCCAGAAAGGGAACCCCGGCGTGGAGGTGGGAGCCTGGGCGTGGAGGTGGGTTCTGGGGTGGGCGTGTGGGTGGGTGTCCAAGGCCCTGAGCCCCAACTGGCCGGCCAGCACTGGGAGGGGTTCGGTGCCCATGGGGGTGAGAGCATGGGGCCCTCGCCCACCCGCCAGCCATTCATCTCCACCCAGCAGCGGAATATGACAATGTTAGCATTTTTCATTTCCCTGACGTTACCATTAATAAAGCAATGATCCAAAAGAGGCTTCGCTGAGTCTGTGCTTTATGCTCCCATCACTCACGACTAGATAATTTCACACAGGATCGTTTTAAAATTAAATGACGATAAAAACGCTCTGCTGTTCTGTGTTTGCCAGTTCATAGAAGTCTATCAAGTCATTAATGTGTCATGACAAACTGCTCGATAGATACAAGAGTAATTAATTATTTGAATAAATAACAAGTTGAACTTGGAGCCTTGAACCACAATGACATACGCATCCCATTAGGGGCGTCCTGGAGCCTCCGCGGGGCACCGGTACGGAGAGTTAAAACGCAGGCCAGGGTATTGGAAGTGATGAAAACCAATTTCGTAAACACAGGGTAATATTTTACAGGGAGAAAGCCGAAGTGTCACATTGCGGTGCCCACGTGAGGTTCGGTGTCAAAAGTTCCCTGGCAGCGGCCATTCCAAGACACCACTTGATCAGAGATGATTTCAGAGAACAATTATACAGATTTTCATAATCACCATTAATCTCTGCATATTTTTCAAGATAATTACAGCAATTATTATTTAGATTTCTCTTTTATATGCCCATTGTAGAAAGGAACAAGTGCTTATTATACTGGATAGTTCAGAGAACCTTGGATGAGAATTCTTTGTCATCTCTGCGTTCATTATTTCAACTCGCGCTGCCTCTGAAAGTTCATCAGCGGCAGAAATTAGAATAATACCAGCAGGCCCTGTTATTAAATCTTAAGGTTGAGCTGAGACCGTGGTTAGAGTGGCTGGCGGAATTATTCGTTTGTGGGACTGCTGAGCTCAGGTGAAATTACTGTCAGGTGGCAGGAGATACCCCTGACAGGTACAGGCAGAGATGGGTGGCCGCCTCACCCCCGTGTCCCCTGATAGGCGGCCGCCTCACCCCCGTGTCCCCTGATAGGCGGCCGCCTCACCCCCGTGTCCCCTGATAGGCTTACGGAGTGAACTCACAACCAATATTTAGAGGATACATTTTCATGACATGCCCTTTAAAGATTAATATTAAATCTGAAATCTGGATAATTGACGGCATTCTGCCTCATAGACACAGCGACCAGATAGAAGGCAGCACAGCACATCCCTGCTATTTCCAGATCAAAGCGCGTCTCAGTTCGGCATCAGCTCCGTCTCACGCTGCACCTTCCGTCTCATGTCCCGGCTGTCCTGTGGGCTGGTCCACTCAAGTTGAGTCCTGGGCCGGTGGGTGTGGTGTGTGCTGCTCTCAAGAGAAGCCTTTTCCAAGGGAAATGGTTCTTGACAGTCCTGCTGGTTGGAAACATACCTCTGTGTAGGTCGGTGTGTGTCCTCCTGCCCCCCGTCCCTAAGAGGCTTGGGTTCTAAGGGCTCCCATCCTCTCACACGCACCTTGAGGACTGTCAGCCACATCCAGCTCAGCTAGATGATACGAGTAGCTATGTGAGGGGTAGGAAAGCCAGGTATTCTGTTTTGGACTGAGAAGTCCAGTATTTCTGCTTGCTATAAAATGAGAAAAATACAAGGCATAGAAATGCCTTTTTTCTCCGTAAATTAAGTTTTATTATGAAGAGATGACGTGGTTCGAATGCACTCAAGTGGTACCAACTCACACAAAATAAAAGTGGGGTTTAGATTGCTGCCAATGCTCTATGGCAGGTCCCTCTTTATTTGGTCTATCCCTGGCCACCATGGTGACTCATCTTTTGGAATCACCTGGTGGCTCTGGGGAGGAAGAAGCCTGGGGCCTTCTGAATAGCCTCTCCCAGGTGGCTGTCCCCCGAGGGGTCACCCCCCAGCCTGAGCTCCAGAGCTTCCATCCCCAATTCTCTGGGTTCTCCTGAAGGTGCTCAGGTCCTGGGGGACTTGGTCCCACTAACGAAGGTCAGAAGATCCCTGTGCTGTGGTACCAAATGTCATATTTTATACCATTTTCTTAACCTGTAGGGAGTCTTTGAAATCTTAAGCAAAATTTATAACAAGGTTATAGCTTTCCAGTTTGCACAATGCTCAAGCCTACTATCTTCGTCACTCCAGTACTTGGGCAGATAAATGAGTGATTAAATCATGGAATCCGAGTAAGGAGTTGGGATGTCCCTGTTTCATAGAGTCCTAAAGAATCCCCCTTGTGAAGCAGCTTTCTTCTGGGCACATGGCTTTATTCACTCATTTGTCCATCACCTCATCCAGGCCTTGGCTACTGAGAGTTCCCCCACCTACAGGCCCTGGGCCTGCAGGGACCATGGTTCCCTCGCAGAGCTCATAATCAGGGGAAGACATCCGGGCAGATGATCGGAGCACAGTCATCCACTCCGATGGGTGGTAGCTCAGGAGGCAGCCCAGGGGGTCATGTTTCTGCTCTTTGAGGAGTTCACAAGCAGATAAATAGGAAAGGGCTCTCCAGGCTGAGCCCACAGCAAGGAGAAAGGCCTGTCACAGATGGAAGGCTTGACTCAGTAGGAAGTGGTTAGTAGGCCAGGAGAACTAAATCCTAAGTGTAGGGAGCAGAGTGGCAGGAAGGAAAGAGCCAGCTAGAGAACAAAGCTAGGTTGAGATCAGCCTGGAAGGGCCTGGACCGTAGCATGTGACATGACCCTATAAGCTTTAGGAAACCGTTGAAGTTTTTAAGTAAAGGAATGGCACACGAGGTCTGCACTTGAAAGAGAACTCCAGTGATATTGACGTGGGAATATGTGTCTTGGCCATGAATGGCATCTGCTGGGAGAGGGCCCGGAGGACACTCCCTAATGTCCCTTAACTCCATGGAGCTTGCCTTCACTTTCACACCCTTCTTGATTATATTTTCTCCACTTCCATCTCTATATAACTTCTTCAGGTCACATGGAAAGGTGTTACCCTCTCTTCCTTCACATGGAGGAAGGCAGTGGATTTAGGAGATCACCGAGGCCACCCAGCTCTGCCGTTGACCAGCTTTGTGGCCCTGACTAGTTCCTTCCCTTCTGGGCTTCAGACTCCTTCTGGGGGTCGTGGGAATGCCAGTGCCAGGGCCATTGTGAGTTTTAAATAAGAACACCTGTAACTCCTGACATGCTTTGCTTCCCTTAGACAGATGCTCTCTTGTGCCGGTATTGGCTTCAGACACCCAAAGCATCCAAGACGCTCTCTCTCTTCTTGCCCTTTGGTTTCAGGGGAGGAAGGGAAGGCCCAGGACCTACATTTACCTTTGCAGAACATTTTTGAGAAGACTTTATGAGTAGAATCTGGGTGAGGACTACAGAAATCAGCTGTCATGTAGGATGGACCAACTTAGTGAGTTTTATATATTGCATCCTCAGGTTTAAAGCCAGGTTCTCAAATCACCAATACATATTTAATACTTGGGGTGACTCAGCATTTGTGAGAATGAAGACTATCAGAGCTGGATCTTAAACATCTTCTAGGCCAGGGCTTCTCAAACCTGGTTGCACATTAGAATCACTGGGGAGCTTTGAAAAAATGCCGATCCCCAGAGCCCACCCCTCAGACCAATTGAATCAGAACCCCTGGGGTTGGGGGTGGCAGGCAGTGATAATCTTTTCAAACTCACCAGATGAGCACCACCAAGATGAGTCACTGATCTAGCCCAACCCTTTTACTCTCAGATGGGGACACAGACTTGATTGCCTGAAAGCTGGGCCCCCTGATGCCAAGGCCAGTTCTCTTCCCATCATTACTTATTCAGTAGGTTTCTTTGGATGCCATTATATGCTAGATGCTGTTCTAGGAGCCGGAGGTGCAGCTGTCAGGGAGCTTACTCTCTAAATGCACAAGTGGCCTCCAGATTGGTGGGGCAGGGGGTGGGGGGAGCACATTGAAAATAGGTGCTTCCAGCAGTGGGTCAAGAAAGTCTCAGCCTCTGCACATCATTGGGGTGGTAATGATAATAATAGCTAACACATGCTGAACATTTATTTTATATGTGTTATCTTTCTGAATCCTTGCATCTCCCCTAGAATAATCAGCCCCATTCTAGAGGCTCAATAAACATGTTTCATGGGTACAGAGCTAGTGCCTGGTAGGCCGGGCATTTGAACCTAGGGCTGTCTGACACCAAAGCCCTTTCTGTTAACTGACTTTATTCTAAGGCCGCCAGTATAAAGATACAAAGAGAGCAGTTTCTGGAGAAATCTATCTGAATTTCCTCTCAAAGATGTAGCCCCTCCATCAGTTAGTTTTTGTTGCATAACAAACCACCCTAAACTTAGGGCTTAAACCAGCCAACATTTATAATTTCTCATGGCTCTGTGGGTCACTGGGTGATTATGCTGGTCCAGGTCAGCCTGGCTGGGGCTGGATGGCCTGGGATGGCCTGGCTGGAGCCGGATGGCCTGGGATGGGCTGAGATGGCCTCACTCCCTTGTCTGTAGTTGGCAGATTGGCTGCTCCAGGAGGCTTCTCTGAGCCTGTGCATTTGGCCGACCCAGCACTCCAAAGCAAGGGAAGTCTAACCCGGGTTCACAAGCATGTTTACGTCTCTGCTGGTGTCATAACTGCTGATGTCCCATTCACCAAAGCAAGTCACGTGGCCAAGCCCAGATTCGGGGGTGAAGAAATAGATTACACCTCTTGATGGGAGAACTGACAAATCATATTGCTAGGGGACACACATACGCGGATAATGGGATTTGCTGCCATTTTTGCCACCTACCACTGCAGGCCGCACCAAAGAAGCCTTCTGGTCCTGACAGGTGCCAGGAGTTGTTAAGGAGGAAAAAAGTATCGTGTCGTTGAATTTATTTACATATACTTTAGAGCACTTTCTATGGTGCCCTAGAGATGCATACTTTATAATTAAGTAACTCTGGTGTTTGTGATCATTTCTATTACAAATTGGATATCAGCCCTGGGATAGACCTATAATAACCTTGTGCATGCCACTCACTTTTGTGGGAAATCAGATTTTTTTTTTTTTTTTTTTTTTTGAGACAGGGTCTGGCTCTGTCGCCCAGGCTGGAGTGTAGTAGTGCGATCTCAGCTCACTGCAACCTCCACCTCCTGGGTTCAAGCGATCCTCCTGCTTCAGCCTCCTGAGTAGCTGGGACCACAGGCGTGTGCCACCATGCCCGACTAATTTTTGGATTTTTTTTTTTTTTTTTTTTAGTAGAGACAGGCTTTCACCATGTTGCCCAGGCTGGTCTCAAACTCCTGAACTCAGGTGATCTGCCCACCTCGGCCTCCCAAAGTGCTGGAATTACAGGTGTGAGCCACCGTGCCCAGCCGGAAATCAGATTTGATTGAAGTAATTTAAACTGAACATCACCTTTTCTGGGGCTATAACGTGAGGACTCCCCCGGGTGTTGTAGATCCTATCCTTTACTTCAGTATCCCGTACCTTGTGTAATATCCCTTGTTTGACATTTTCTCATAATGAGATTTGTTATGCATTTTGGCAGGAATCCTCCTGAAGCCATCGATAGAGTCTCACTCTCAGTGCATCCTTTTGGGAGGCCCACGGTGCTGGTGTGACCCAGTACCGGTGAAGTTAGCTTCGATCACCTGGCGAAGGTGCTGCGTGGCAGGTTTCTTCACTGTAAAATTACTGCTTTTACCTTTGTAATTAGTAGGTAATTTGTGGGGAATACCGTAGGCCTATGTGAATAACTTGTTCCTCATCAGATTTTCACCTGTCACTTTTCGCATCCATTGACTTTCATAACTCTGCCATTTCTCCAGTATATAAGGACGAGGTTTCCCTTATCCTCAGCCGATTTCTTTCTTTATATTGGTATGGACTGTGGTATTCTTACGCATTGTTGTCATTTTTTAGTTTGATGCTCAAATGGATTCGTATTTAGCCAATGGGAACCCCTTCGGGCTGGCTCTCGTGCCTTTCTGCTGTGTTCCTGTGATTCTTTGAGAACCTCTTTACTTTCTGGCACAACAAGATGTTCCTGGCCTTTTCCCTTCCTGCCCAGCACTGAATCAGCCACTTCTCCAAAGAGCTCCTGTCTCTTTTAGAGGAGACGCTAGAAAGCAGAGTCTGGATATGAGGAGTCCCATCGCCTCTGAACTGCCATTGCCTCAGCAGAGAGAAATGTACGCACATGTGTGTGTAGAGAGAAATATATGTACACATATACCTATAAGTGTACACAAACACACATAGATGTGCGCTTATGTATCTATCTGCAACCACATATTAAAACTGACTTTATAATGATACTTCTGATTTTGATCCAGTATCACAGAGTACATTCTGATCTTCCCATTGTTTTTGCCAGCTTGGAACATTAACATTCCTCAGCTCTGTCCCAGGCCTCCCTCTCTCACCATGTTCCAGATATTTCATCTTCTCTCATGGCCTCAATTATCACCATGTTGGTTACTTCCAAACTCACCCTCACACCCCCGCCCACCAGGCCTCATTTCTGGATCTCCACCCCGCAGCCCTCACCCATCCGTCTCGCATTCTCGGTCATGATGTTCTAACAAGTGTTGACCAGTTGCCTCCCCTTGACTGTCTCCCAAGCCCCTCAAACCTGACACATGCTCAGCAGGGCCCACGAGTTCATCTGTGCTGCTTTTCCACTGGCCCCCATGCCCCTGTCAGTACCTGGCATTTCGTTCTCCCAGCTCTTTAGGCCAGGATCCTGGAGTCACCCTTGATTCCGCCTTGCCCCTCTGCAGCCAGTGACCAGGTCTCTTCATTCTTCCATCTAAATGTCCCTTGGTCTTCCCCAGCTCCTCCATTCTTACTGCCACTGCCCTCATCCAGGCCACCAGTGTCCCTCGCCTGCTTCAGCATCAGAATTTCCTCCCTGGTGTTCCTGCTCCAGCCTCACTCCCTGCAATTCATTCTCCTCTCCACAGCCAGGGAGACGTTGTTAAAACCTGAATCTCGCCATCTCTCTCTCCAGCTCAAAGACCCTTTAGTGGCTCCCCAGGGACCTCATGATGCCCTTCAGGCCACTGAGAATGGCCATCAGGGCTCCTGGCGGGCTGGTTTTTGGTTGTCTCTGGACCCTACTTCTGTGCAACAGTGAAAAAGGCTGAGACAGAGCTCTAGGAATTGATCTGGAAACCTCTCTGACAGTCAAGTGAAAAAAAGTAAATTGCAAAACAGTTACTTATGCAGTGATGCTATTTTTATTAAAAACACAAATACATACAAAACAAAATTCTGGCCAGCTGTAGTGGCTCATGCCTGTAATCCCAGCTACTTGGGAGGCTGAGGCAGGAAGACCCCTTGAGCCCAGGAGTTCAGGGCTACAGGGAGCTATGATGGCACCACTGCACACTGGCCTGGGTGATAGAGCAAGAGCCCATGTCTGAAAAATAAAAAAATAAAATTCTGTCTTTTTTCTATACATGCAAACACACAGGTGAACGCATAGGAAACAGGCCGGCGGGACCCCAGGCGCTGTGTACAGACCACTACCAAGGCTTGCTCTGAGAAGGGCCCAGGGATCAGCGGCTCTGGATGCAAGGGGTGCTTTAACTTAGCTATCCTATTGGAATGGTTTCCTTTGAAAATATATTCCTGTGCTGAAGTATGAAAGAGTGCAACTTAAAAATATTTATGGGTGGGTTTTGAGAAGGTAAAAAGAGCGCTGGCAGAGAAAGCACGTCTTCCAAGCCTGAGGTTCCCTGCTCCACAACCAGGGGGTGTATGTGATGCTCAGCCCCAGGGACAGCGTGTTCAGCAGTCACAGGCCATGCCTGCCAGGCCCTTGCTTTCAGTTACCCGCCTTGGCTGCAGATCACACTGCCTGTTTTAGAGCTTGCCTTCTTCCAGAGGATTTGGTCGCTACTAGAGGTAACATATCTGCATTGGACCTTGGTTCTGCTTTTTGTTCTGCATCTACAAAGCTCCTTTGGTCTCGAGCTCACTGAGGAGTTTCTGTGTTCGTCACTGTGGGCAGCAGGTGTGTGCACTGACCCAGTGGCCTCTCAGCCACCAGGGCACCTTTGTACTCACGTGGAGAAGTATCACTGAGTTGTGTTTTATCTTTACCTTGAGCAAAATGCAGTTGATCCCTACCCCAAGCCATTAAATATTTATAACGTTAAAAAAAAGTTTCTTGAATGTCTCTGAGCCTCTCTTCTCTAAACTGTGGAAGAAAGAAAATAATACCTGGATTGCTCTGATGTTTAAATGAGATAAAAACATAAGGCCCTAGATGCAAACTAACTGCTCAGTAACTGTTAGCCACTAGTGTCAGTATTAGTCAGTATTAGTGTTATTACTGCTGTCCAGAGGAAAACACCCTTTTGCGGTAGACCCCTTTCCGCCTGCTTTCATGTAAAACCAGGAGTGCAACCATATTAAATTGCATAACCCAGGGGCCGTGAGTCCCAACCCAAAGACATTTGGAGGGACAAAAGCAATGTTTGCTGAGGAGTAACTCACTGGGTGCCCCAGACCGTGGCTCTCCCTGGTGTCTGCTGTCTCTGGTGTTGCAAGTCAAGCTCGACTTGAAAGCAAGATCCAAGCTTCTGAGTCTCAGTGAGAATGTTCTTATTGTTGTGTGTCAAGTTTCTCGTGGGTGTGGTCTGTGGGGCAGCTGCCCTCCCTCTGTGCTCCCACAGCTTTCAGAGAACTGACCTGGACCTGCATGAGGTTCTGCAGCCCGGCACTGCACCCTGGGCCCTGGAGGGAGGGACTGCCCTGAAGGAGGAGGTGGGTGGGCTGGTGGCCCTAGATTCCTCCCAGGATGCTGGGAATGCAGAGGGATGAAGCGGGCCCATCAATTAGAGTCTCCTGTGTAGAGACGGGGAGCCTAGGAGGAGTCGGTGCTGTGTGTGTGTGTGTATGTGTGTGTGTGTGTGTGTGTGTGTGTGTGTAATATTCAGATTGCTCATGCCAAATGGAACCTCAGAGAACGTTCGTTTGTGGTGTGAGGGTACCCCGGTCTGGGGGACCCAGTGAGTCACTCCTTGGCACACATTGCTTCCGTCCCACCAAACGTCTTTGGATTGGGTCTCACAGCCTATGGATTGTGTAATGTAATATGGCTGCACTTGTGTTCTTGTGTGAAAGCAGGTAGAAAAAGGTCAACCGTGAAAGGGTATTTTCCTCTGTACACTAACACTAACACTAACACTAATACGAACGGCCAACAGTTACTGAGCAGTTAGTTTGCACCTAGGGCTTAATGTTTTTATCTTGTTTGAATGTCATTGCAGTCCAGGTATTATTATTTTCTCTCTTCTACAGCTGAGGAAACAGAGGCTCAGAGACGTTAAACACTTGTCCCAAATTACAGAACTAGTTAGAGGTGGGGCCTGGTCTGAACTCATTTCCTGCAGAAACAGTCAGCTGCTTTTGACATAAAACCGCAGCCTTGCCCCCATTTTCTGAGTGGCTGCCGTGGTCGGGCTGTTCTTTCCGGTTGCTGTCTGGTCCCTCAGCGGTGCTGCGGAGTGGGCACGATGATCCTCGTTTGACGGATGAAAATCTGACTCGGAGGTTAAGTGACTTGCCCAAAGCCACACAGCTAACAAGCACTGGGTCCGGCCGAACGCTCACACGGGTCCGACTCCGGCGCCTGTACTCCATCCTCCCATGCTGCCTCTCACGCAGGGGACGCAGGAGGCTCCGGCAGTGGCTGATAAATCACTCCTTTTGGCTTATGAATAACATGGCAAAACAAATTACTTTGGAGATCTAGAAGGAAGTTGTTGGCCCTGTGTAAACTCAATTGGAATGTCACTGAGCAGACAGCTCTGGAGGCATCTACAAATACCTTCCGAGGAATATCCCCAAAGTGAAATCACCAAGAAAGCAAAACAGGCTCTGTGTTTTGGTTTGCAAATGAGTTTTGAGAAATGGCCTTGAGATCTTGAGTTGCTGGCATTTTTCCCATCACAAATTGTAAAGGACTTTTGAAACGCCACAGGAAAGGGGAGAAGAAAGGCTTGGGGTTGCTGACTATTTACAGCTTCAAGCCCCGAGCAGGCACACAGAATTAAAGGCCTCCCACCACTCCAGTTGCATTTAATTTTATTCCGAAAATGACTACCTGCCAATAAGCCTCATTGTTCACCAGCATCTCTGCAAGTACTTTGAGGTACTATTACCCGAGTTCACTTAACACCGCTTGACAACTTTAAGCAGATAACAATTGAGATGCTGGTAATGGAGTCTTTTTTTTTTTTTTTAATTTTTACATTTTTACCACATGACTTTATGACTCTCTTTATCAAGCGTGTTGAAATTAATCCATGTGCTGACTGGAGTATTTCCTCATCCCGTCTGTGTATTGACACACTGGGGAGGGATAAGGGTTGGCAGCTCTGAGCAACTAGGTATTCCGGGGCGATGGGTGGTCCTTAGTCCGGAGCCCTTGGGAATTGGTCGGTGGTGGGTTTGTGTTGAGCCTGCAGAAGTCTGAGGTGTGTGTTTGGAGGGGAGAAACAAGGGATGGCTCTGGAGGACTGCCTTGGCGGGTAAAATTATAGTTCCCATACGAAGGGAGGATGCAGGAGCTATAATCCCATCTCGTTGCCAGGCAAAGTTCCTACAGATTCATGGCAGAGCTGTCTGTGCAAGCAGGAATCCAATTTTATGTCCAAACAAATGCAGCATGCAGATTGGACTGACTGCTTCCCCAAGAATAGCAAAGACAGGCGTTCAGGTCAGCTGGCAAAAAAAAAAAAAAAACCCAGCACCCCCTTTTTCCTTCTTTAAAATAGGGGGTGGGATTAATACAGTAGCAGATTAGAGCTTTATTTGTTTAAACCTTGCAGAATCTGTAAGCATTCACAATCCCCTTGACTTGTAGTGCCTGATTGTAAAAAGAACAGTTGAATGAGCTCATTGTTTTCTGGGGTTTTTCTTTAATGTATTTTACAAACACTCTGGTGACAGGCCTGACACGCTGATTTCTATGTACTCGCACTTCAGTTTGGGATTACAGCATTAATAACAGAGTTCCATGCATCATGCCATTTTTAAGCATGATCGTTATGATAAAGGGCATATACTTAATTACAGGCCTGCTTAATTACAGCTCTGTTGAAGCTCGTTTGTTTAGGAGAATGCTAATTGCGCCACAGAGCCAGCAGCACATCCTTGCTTTCATCTGCTGGTGGTAGCTCGATGCTGTGGATCAGCATTTTGTTAAAACTGCCACCAAAAATTTAAAAAAAAAATTTAAAAACAAGAAGAAGAAGAAGAAAGCACTGGTCGGGTACTGAAAGGAAACCTGCCCCAGCACATGGCTTTTGGTAAGAGCAGAAGCCACAGTTAGCTGACCAGCCTTCCCTACGTGGTGGGTACTTTATCTCTGTTGTCTTATTTCATTTTTCTCCACTCTCACCCGTGGAGACAGCTGTAGTATTATGCCCACCTTACAGACAGGGCAAGTAAGGCTCAGAGAGGTGGGGTGGCCTGTGCACAGCTGCACATCTGCACCTCCTGAGCTGCAGCAAAAACTCAGGCCTGCCAAGCTCCAAGCCCCTCCTTCCCTGCCACAGCCCCCCATAGACCCAGTGCAGGTTACACTCTGGGTTTGAATCCTGGCTCCAGCCAAGGCTCATAACTCCTCTAAGCCTTGCAAGCGGTGTATTAGTTCATTCTTGCATTACTATAAAGAAATACCTGAGACTTGGTCATTTATAAGAAAAGAGGTTTAATTGACTCATGGTTCTGTAGGCTGTACAGGAAGCATGGCAGCATCTGCTTCTGGGGAGCCCTCAGGAAGCTTTCAGTCATGGTGGAGGCAAATCCAGAACAGGCTTATTACATGGCCAGAGCAGGAACAAGAAAGCCAGAGGGGAAGGCGCCACACATCTTTAAACAACCAGATCTCGCAAGGACTCACTCACTATCATGAGGACAGCACCAAGTGGGGGGAATGCTGCTAAACCATCCAGAAGAAATCCTCTCCCCGCGTAATTCAGTCATCTCCCGCCAGGCCCCACCTCCAATACTGGGGATTACAATTGAACATGAGATTTGGGTGGGGACACATTCAAATCACATTAAGTGGTAATGTTGAGGCTTGAGTTATTTGATGCATGTTCACCACCTTGTGTGTGGGCAGTAAGCATGAATTTCCTTTCCTTTTCTATTTTGTAGAACTGGGCTTGGGGAGAATTCCTCTACCTCCCAGGTTTGTTGGGGGTGGGGGGCTTTGTCATGGCACACTGAGAGCTCTAAGGCCTGGAGAGAGGGCCGCTGTGTACCTGGGTGTCGTCTTTGGCTCTGCCAAGGAAAGGGCAGGTGCTGTCCCCGCATCTGGGTTGTGACTGCAGACTGGTCAGGTAGTGTCGGCAGGAGAAGCCTCATCCAAGTCCTTAGGCTGCGTGGAAGGGACAGGTCAGGGGTGAAAATGTGCGTCTCATTCACAGCTCTGTCTCCAGTTCCTCGAACAGCATGTCACCCTGCATGGGACTCAGAAATAGACTAAATGCTAGAACATCACAGTCTCTCTGCTCTAAAAGAATAACAAAGACAAAATGCTGGTTTCAGCTAGGGAAAAAGAAAGGAAGGAAGTAAACGTGGCTCCCCAGGAGAAGCCAGGACAGAGATGATTCATGAACATTCTTTTGGAACGCATGAAGAATGCATGCCGTTGATTTTAAGAATTATGTTTTGCAAACCTCTAGATATTTTAAAATATGAAAAGGCTGCCCAGATGAGAGGAGACGTGGATGTTATGGAATTAAGAGGGGATTTAGCAATCCCACCGATCAGCTTTCTGCCCAACACACAAATTCCCTCCCTAACTTCCCAGCAAGTCGCTGTCTGCGTCTAGCCCTGTATGCTGTGACCACCATGAAAATATGTGCAGACATTTGATTATGTTCACCTCAAGTCTTCTCTTATCTCAGTCCCCACTTTTGCTGCAGTTCTCATGTGCTGGACACCATACTGGGCTCTGGGGGTGCTGGGCAGGGTGCTAGGATGAACAGAAATGGACAGGATTGTGCCTTCCTGGGCCATTGAACCTGATGGCTGCTTCTCCTTTCCCTCCTGTGGTCTAGCTTCAGGTTCCCTCACCACCCTGGCCTCCTTAAAGGCCCCTGGGATGACCCTCTGGGAAGGTGGTCCTGGCTCTGAGCGCCCCACTCCAGCTCCAAGTAGACCAGGGCGAGTGACTCCTCATCCGGGCACCAGGACTGCAGCACTGTAACCTTATGATGCTCCGTTTAAATAGTCAGATCACATCATTGACTTACTCACCTACAGCCGCCTTCTTTCCTGTCTCCTGCTGTTACTCCGCACCTCTTCCATTCCATCCAACACAGCTGGGTTTCTGGACCTACATTACGGGACTCTTCGTGGGTCTCTAGTGAACTCCTTCCATTACATTTGGCCCATGGTCGCAACTTTTTTTGACTTTCTTGGTTTTCACTCTGTTATCTGGTTTATAGACTGCCCACCTCGGCTTCCCATCAGGCATGCATTAGATAAGCATATCCTTTGTGTCTTCATTTGAGTCATTGATCATGCCCTGGGCACCTTTCCCAGGGGTCATTCAAGGTTAGCATTGGTCTCTTAATCAGCTTCTTGAATGTGTGATTCAACCAGTTATGGATTCTGCTAACCTCCGCAGTAGCCACTTGTATTTATCCATCTTGTATACATAGATAACATGAGAAATTTTGTCAGATGCTTTGCTGAAATCCATATTATTTCAGCCTGCCTTAATCTTTGATATACTAGATTGTCTAAAATAAGTGGGATTTGGTGGGCAGATTATCTGCTTAGCAGAGTCTCGCTGGTCCTGGTGGCACTTGCTTCTCTTTGGAGCCTCCTTGTGCTGGTGAGAAGGGCACTGTGAGAGCCCCACTCCTCTCAGTTCAGCTGCCACTGTGAGCTTCAGCCCATTGGATCCTATCACCTCCTCTTTCTTTCCTCTGAGTTTGTTAAAATCTGTTTTCTAGGCCATGTGTGGTGGCTCACACCTGTAATCCCAACAGTTTGGGAAGTCAGGCTGGGAAGGTCACTTGAGGCCAGAAGTTCGAGACCAGCCTGGACAGCATAGTGAGACCCCTATCTCTACAAAAAATAAAAGTCTGTTTTCTAGAAGAACATAGGGAGCATCTGACTGTGCCCCTCCTTCTATCACAAACTCTCAGACGGTGGTGGTCTGTCCCGAGGCTCCCGTCTCTGTTGCTTTACCAGACAGCTCCTCCTTGCAGTCAGGATTAGGTCCAAGCAGGTCCCCTCATCTCCTCTGCCACTGGTCCAGTCAGGAGCGTGTGGGCCGAGGGGTGGCGTGAGGCTGTGAAAGTCCTGAGGGCCCGCCTTGCCGCTGCCTGTTGCCCCTCAGACATTTCAGGAATGGGTCTTCCTTCCCTCCCAGTGGCTGCTGTGGGGCATCCCACAATGATCTCACATCTCATCTTTGCCTCCTCACTAAGGTGTTACTGCTGAGCCTGCCTCAGGGCCAGAAGGTGCCCTCACCCAGACACCTCGACGCCTTCATGTGGAGCAGGTTGACCATGGGCCCCACCAACTCCCCAGGGTGCCCCAGAAGGTCTGGGAGGGAGGGCTTCTCTGCTGGAGGCAGGTGTGGGGAGGGCCAGCAGACAAACAGGAAGTGCCTCTGAGGGACTTCAGGGCCCACTGGGAGGCGGGGTGAGCGCCCTGCCCACTCCTTGCAGTCTCTCAGTGGCTAAGGGAGGGCCTTGTCCTCATCATATATGGGTGTGTGTATGCATATACATATGTATACACTTATAATGGAAACATACAATTTATAACTTACATATTCTATATACAAAATATAAATCTATAATCTATGTAAAGGTATATTTTTACATAATATATGTGATATGTACATTTGTGTGTTAGGCTGTTCTTACGTTGCTATGAAGGAATACTTGAGACTGGGGCATTGATAAAGAACAGAGACTGAATTGGCTCTTGGCCCACAGTTCTGCAGGCTGTGCAAGAATCAGGGCACTGGCATCTGCTTCTTGGGAAGCCCCAGGAAGCTTCCAATCACGGTGGAAGGTGAAGGGGGAACAGGCATATCACATGGCCAGAGCAGGAGTGAGAGAGAGGGCCAGGGGAGGTGCCACGCACTTAACCAGATCTCGTGAGAATCAGTCACTACTGTGAGAACAGCACCAAGCCATGAGGGATCTGCCTCCATGAGCCAAACACCTCCCACCAGGGCTCATCTCCAACACTGGGGATTACATTTTAACATGAGACTTGTCAGGGACATATATCTAAACTATGTCAATATATACACAAAAAAATACTGTTGTTGATAATCTAAGTTTTACAAGTGTATAGTCCATTTTCATACTGCTATGAAGAAATACCTAAGACTGCATAATTTGTAAAGAAAGAGAGGTTTAATGGACTCACAGATCCACATGGCTGGGGAGAGCTCACAATCATGGCAGAAGGCAAAGGAGGAGCAAAGGGACGACTTACATGGCAGCAGGCAAGAGAGCATGTGCAGGGGAAACTCCCCTTTATAAAACCATCAGATCTCATGAGACGTATTCACTCTCATGAGAATAGCATGGCAAAAACCCACCCCCATGATTCAATTACCTCCCACTGGGTCCCTCCCACGACTCGTGGGGATTATAGGAGTTATAATTCAGGATGATATTTGGGTGGGGACACAGCCAAACCATATCCACAAGTTACTTTTTTCTCCTTGATTTGTATTAAAGCCCTCAACTCAGAGCAGCCAGTCTGGGCAAACCCTTTCTTCCTTATCTCCTAGCTGACTAGCGAGGCAAGAGCGCAGCGTGACAGGAGGCCTGGCTACTGTGTTCAGAAAGCCAGGCTTACAGGACTACCTATGTTTCTAGATCCTTCTCTTTCAAAGACATGACCATCAGTTGGAAGGAAAAAGAAACACACGCTGCTTGTGGGAGCAGGGAGAAACTGCTTCACGGGTGAGGGGGTTGACTTTGGAGCGATGGAAATGTTTTGGAACTAGATGGAGGTGGGGACCGCACACCGTTGTGATGTTCTAAATGCCACTGAATTGTTCACTTTAAAATGGTTAATTTTATATGAATTTTTTAAAACATTTCCCTCCCTGCTTAGATCTTCCCAGTCCCTGGAAGTGATTCCCAGGCTTTTTCCATCCGTGGCTTTCATCTCCAGCAGCAGCAGGCGGGGGTGGCAGCGAGCAGGGTCCCCAGGTCCTGAGAGAGGTTAGGCACTTGCCCCAGGCTGGAGCCCCCTACCCAGTTCCCCAGACCCCCGTGCATGGAAACAGCAGCCCTCCCTGTCCAGCACAGCCCCTGAGCCCCCAGGCCCTGACCCTGGACTGGGGACCTGGAACTCAGAGGTGACTCGCACATGCACCTGCCAGAAGAGGAGAGGAGACACAGGCCTGGCCAGACCCCAGGGAGAGCCTCAGGGAAGGCATGCTGCAGGAGAGGCACTCAGAAAACTGGGAAGGACAGTTGAGGTGCAAGCATAGAGGGAGGAAGGGATGGGCAAGCCAGGAAGAGGGTCAGATGCAAGGGGCCAGGGCCTTGAATGCCAGTCGAGACCCCCATCTTGGAAATCCTGCCCTTCTCTGTCCATTGGAGGCACAGACAGTACTGACAGCCTCTGACTAGGGTGGCCTCCATGGGAGGAGCCCCCCTTCCTCTCTGCCATCCCCAGTACTTCCCAGCCCCCTCATGTCCTGGTGTAATCAGGTCTTTGCACATCACCTTACCACCTTTTTAACACACAGGTTCCCTAGACATACAGTGACATGTAGATAGAAACAACTGACACCAGTGAGAGGCAGTTCTTCACCCCCAAATACTAATAAGGTCTTTAAAACATCAGAGGCAGAAAGCCTGGGGAATGAATGGAGAGTGGGTTCTACAGGGGAGCAAGGAAGGCGTGGTCTCCAGCTTGCGGGTGTGTGCAGAGGCTGAGCTCGTTGAGAAACTCCCCGGCATTGGGTCCCGTACCTATGAGCACTCGCTATTTCCGGAGCCTGTGCACAGTACTTGGGCGTGCAGGGAGGACTCTGCTGCGGACCCTGCTGTCTGTCTAGCAGGCAAGAGAAGCCGTGGAAGAGGTGGGTGTGTGCAGAGAGCGGGACGTGTGGACCGTGACGGGTGAAAACAGTGGGCTTCGGGACTTTACTGGGGAGGTCCAGTAGCCTGTACTATCTAGAGCTTTGGGGCCACTGCTGCCTACCTTTGTGACCCCAGCAAGCACCGACTTCTCAGAGCCTCTGCTTCCCAATCTCTAAAATGATCAGAAGTGTTACGAGTGCCCAGCCCAGCTCAGCAGCACTGGGAAGGGCCTGGAAGTCAGGTCGGGCCCACGGTGGCGGGAGCTGGCACACCTCTTCCTGGATATCCGGTGGGACTCTGCCCCTCTCTAGAAGGCTTTGTGGCTCTTCGAGGCTCCTTTATTCATTGCCGAACTTTTTCATCTGTGAAGCATCACACACGCATAGGTGCTCAGAGTTCACGCACAGGTCTGCATGCGGGATGTACTGAACAAGATTGAGGCCCGAATGCGGGACATACTGAATGAGATTGTTTGGGGCCTTCCCCTCACCCCACTTTCTGGGGAAGTGTTGCCTGTTCGGGCCCTTTGTCCCGTCCCTTCTGGCAGCTCACAGCAGGTTGCCAGCACCACCTGAAAAGGCCTCTGACCAGGAGTGTCTGAGTCCGGCAACCACACTAGACAGCATCCCTGCTAAGAAAGGAGGGTGCAGGGAATGCAGCGGCTGCTGCCACCTGTGCTGTGTCTTTTTCTTCATGCTGACCCAAGAAGGTTTCATTTCTTTCCTTCCCTAAAATAAAGCATGAATGAGTTCTATGATGTTTTATTTCTGTATGAACATAGCATGAGCCATTCAGCTTTTCTTGCTGATTGGGAGGATCTGTCCTGAGTTTCTTCTCCTTCTCTTATATCCTTTCCTCTTGTTTTGTTGCTTTCTGCTTCTACTACTCTTCTTTGTTAGGACTGAGAAAAAAAAAATATGACCACTGAAGGTTCCAGAGAAGTCATCATTCCAGGAGACATTGGGGGAAGCAAAGATTGTCGCTCTCGGGAGCACACTGCCCAATGCTGCCCCCACACTCTACCTGGCTTCCATTCTGCTCACTCCGTTTCTCCCTGAAACCACAATTTACCGCAAAGCCACCACCTCAGGACTTTGGGGCTCCGCATCCCTGCACTCATGACCAGGCCCCGCACGACTACGGTGCATGTTCCCGACTCTTCCCAGACCTAAGGGAGAAGCTGACACTGGAGAGGCCCCTACCACTGTCCCAGCAGCCACATGCTGCCGTGTTGGCTCTGCGAATGCTGGCGTCACATCTCATCCGGTGTGACCTGTTCCTCAACGTGGCAGGATTTCCAGTCCTGGTGTGGCACCAGAGTCCTCCTCTCTGAGGTTGTAATTCGTAGAGAAGTGCTCACTTATGGAGGCACACCCTGGGTCACTGTTGTCCGTGTGCTTTTGATAGTGATCCCCTGGGACAGGGTGGAGGGAGGGGCGGCCACAGAAAAGGAACCACACCCCTGGGCCCCTGGTTTTTCCGTTTGTTGCATCCCCGTTCCATGCCCTTTCTCTCGTGTCCTGTTAAAATTGAGCACACTGGTGAGCCTCAAGTCAGCGCTTGACGCCCTGGATCTGAGCGACTGAGAGTGACAGCCACTGTCGCCCTCACCTGCCAAGCACCCGCTCTGTGCCAGCGCTGGCCAGGCGCCCTACCCACTCCACTTCCAATGCACAGGCACCCTGTCATGTAGGCAGTGCCGTCTTTTTAAACGTAACTTCAGTTTTTCATCTTTTAACTTCAGTTGCTCATCTGCAGTCACCAGCTGAGATTTGAACCCAGCCAATCTGACTCCTAAGCTCCTCTTTCCTCCCACTTAGACTTTTCCCCTGAGCCCAACAGCACCTTAGAGCATATCTAATGCACGTGCCTACTGCCTTCGTCTCAGTGCAGTCTGTCCCCACCAGCTGTGTCACCTTCATCCGGCTGTCAGCCCCTGGTGACTCTCTCGTTACAGATCAGAGACCAGACTCCAGGGGTGGAGAGTGGGGGTTCTAGACCAGCCCTTCTCTGCTCCTAGAGCTCTTGTCTACACAACTGCCTGGTGCTCAGGGGATGACGAGGCGCCTGCCTCTCTCAGCACGTTGTGTCCTGGCAACAAGGGTGGGACCTGTCCTTTTTCATAGCTCCTGCACCCCTGTGCTAGGTGTCACCTGGCTCCATCCAGTGACGGATTCATATTCTCTGTTTCGACATCTTCGGTTGCTGGACAACTAAAAGCCATCTTCAGTACCTTTAATGCCATCTTTTTTTTTTTCTTCTTTTGCAGCAATGGATGGTGTGCCTTTTATGATTTCAGAGAAGTTTTCTTGTGTTCCAGAAAGTGTAAGTGTTATGCATGATCGCCCTTCCCCTCTGCCACCCCCAGCCTGAGGTCCCTCCATCCTGATTTACACAACACGCAGGGCTATTCTGGTGGCACTCATGCTCCTTCCCCCATCGGAATCTTGTCTGCCTGCGTGTCCTCTCTCTCACTGGAAGCTGAACCCCACAACCCAGTGACAGGAACTCCTGAGGTTGGGTCATGTGCATCTCTGGCCCTATCAGCCAGTGCCCCATGTAGTAGATGTTTGAGAAATGAAGAAAACAACAGCTAGGGGATGGGAAAGTAGCAAGAGACTGTCAGACAAGCTCAGGTGCACCGAGCCTTTGCCATGCTGCACGTGATTAACCCGACCTGAGCTTCCCTGGTTGTGAATGTTCTTTGTCTCCCAAGTCCAACTTAGTAAGTTTTGTTGTTTGTTATTTAAGGATGACAGTTTCCTGTAGAAAGGAGGCTGCCTCATTTTCCCATTGTCATTGCTGCATTCTGTGCTCTAACATGGGGGCCGCCACGCAAATGTGGTGCCTCTAGCTGTGGTCTCCTGCCCATGCCAGGCCACCATGGACCTCACCATCCACATCAGCACTCTCACACAGGCCAGGCCCACGCCATCTTTATCAAAGGGACCGAGTGAGCTGGCCAGAACCAAAGGCCGACTTCAGACTGTGAGGGGCGGCCACCCTGCATGGCAGTGGGGTTTCTGCCTCTCACTGCTAGGGTCGGCCCTCTGATGACGCCAGCCCCCAAGCTGGCAGTGGCCCCCTCCCAGCTGCACAGGCTTGGCCCAGGCTGGCTCAACAAACCCGTTTCTGGTTTTGATCCTTTCTGCAGAAGTTGGCCTTGAGTAGCTAATAAACATGAAGGCCCCAGCTTGGGCACAGCTAAAGAATCCTTCAGTGTTTTTCTTGGATCCAGCTTAAAACCACCCGGCTTGTGATTTGACCTGCTCTGTAGATTCCATTTTCGTGAAATAGAATAGGCCTCCTCTGAACCCTTCTGGTAAGCAGCTTAATCTTGAAAAATGCTCGTGACGTGACATGCGGAGCTCGAGTAACTTCAGCCGACTCCACAGGGCCGCGTTGCCATGGCGACGCTGGCGCCTCTCCCGCCGTTCCCTGGGAGAGGCTGCTCTGTCCTGCTCACCAGCTCCAGTTGGGAGAATTTAGTGGGGTGGTTAGAGCCTAATGACACAGCAGCTGCACCTCTGCTGGGTCCCGGGCAGCATGGGCAGGCGGCCCCGCTCTCGCGCCCCTCGGGCTGGCAGCACAGACAGCACCACACTGTTCCGTGGCTACCGGCAGAGCAGCCGCCAGCGAAATGTGTGGCTCGGTGGCCCCGTCCCAAGATCGCCCTCGCGAATGTGCTGCTGCCGCCTCGGCCAGGGCTCCAAGGCCACACAGCCAGGCCCGGTGCCCTGCGCTCCCTGCTCTTCTCAATGCAGTGCCCCGCAGCCCCGCCAGGGGGCTGTCGCTTTGAATGGACGAGGGAATGAGGAAGGGATTTAACCCGCTGCTGCATCGCCAGGAGGCGCTGAGACCGGTTTTGAGTCTGGGTCCTCGGACTCCAAAGCCGGCCTCGCAGGAAACCCCTGCTGGCTTCGCGGAGGCTCCAGCTCCACTCCCACCCCTGGGCTATCGCCCTTCAGGACCATGAGAGCCCTGGGGTTCTGTCGAAGGCCCTCAGGTTTAGCCTGGGCCCCAGGAGGCTGGGCCAGGGACCCCTCTGGGGAACACAGAACACTTACGTGCCCAGCAGGGACTCAGACCAGGAGCCACATGGACTGGACGCCCTCCGCCCTCCGAGCCTCTGAGTCCAGGCTTCTGTGGGCCTCCAGCTCACTCACTGCCATGTGTATTTGATTTTTCATGCTGTCTGTTGAAAAGCCAGCATTTTTTTTTAAGTCTCCAATCTTCATGAAATTATAAAAACTCTCATTAAAATGCAATGTTATCATTTTTTACCACATTGATTTCTCAAATGATAATTGATGGGCAGTTGTTTCATTTACCTGGCATTTCCAAAATCCCCCCAGCTCCTGCCCTGGATTCCCCCTAAGGAACTCTTCCTCCCTGGGGTTCCTTAAACCTCCTGCCTTACCCAGACACAGTGGCTGGGTGGCCTCCGGGGAGAGCTTGGGCACCTCCAGTTTACAGCTGCAGCGAGAAAGAGCAAATCTTGCCTTCGTGTTCCGCTGGCAGGGGGAGAAGAGAGGTGAAGCAGGGCAGCCATGGTCAGTTCTCCAGGAGACCTGGACCCCTGTGAGTGCCACTAACCACAGCTAGGCAGAGGTCCCGCTGCACAGGGGCTGGTGCCTTGAGGGCCACATTCCTGCAGCAGGCTGTATTGTCACTTCTGCCACCCCCACGCATGACCGAGAATCCCACTGACTGTCTTCCTGTGGAAAGTGGGTGGAGAAACGCTAGATCACACCATGGCTTGAGACATTAACATTGTCATGCATAAAAGTAAGTGTGGGAAGAGCATTTTCCAGTGATTTAAAAGGGCGACTTCATCTGTATTTTCAGATGCAGCCCTTTGATCTCCTGGGAATCACCATCAAATCTCTAGCAGAAATCGAGAAAGAGGTAAGCAAGCCATCGAGGAGGGGAAGGCAGGCCTGGGCCATCGCCCGCACACCGGCATCTCTCGTGTTCCCCTAGGGACCCACTCCAGGAGAGGGACGGGTGGAGGTGTCCCTTTCTTCTGAGAAAAACACTTTCGTTTCACCCAAATGTGTTCCTTAGATAAAGTAACTTGATTCTAATGTATTTCCTACTTCCAGTCAAATATGACCCACATCTTGTCTTCTCTAAGTCAGAAGGTTTTACATGACAGACGGAGCCTCAGTTCTCCTTTTTTAAAGGGAGTCTCAGCTTTGGGAAGGTGGAGGTTGGAAGACAGGCACCAGGTTGACTTTTCTTCCTCCATTTGTTTTGTTTTATTATTTGCCACCAGGAGGAGTTTCGGGAAATGACCGAGCCTCTCCACGATTTAGGGGCAGGTCAGGGAACCTTCCATTGTGCTTCATAAGCTGGAACGCATCTGGCAGCCTGGCTTCAAACAGTTTGCACATTTTCCTAATAAGAAAGAAACCCAGGACTGGTGTGCGGATGATAACTCTGAGGAAAGGGGGTTGAGTCAGACCACCAGGGCCCTCCTGTTTCCTTAAGACAGCACAGGGTGTGTGGCTTCTCTTCTGTAGAGCGGGTTGTTAAGCAGTCACACGCCACAGCCAGCTCTCCTCCGAGAGGAACATTCATCTCAAAGATGGAAATGGTAGAACCATTTCAATATTCTCCATTCCTTGGGGTTTTCTCTCGTGTACCCAGCTAGCAGAAGCCGGTTGCATTATTGAAAGATGGCTGAAATCAAGCAAAATTGAATCAATGTAGTACAACAAATTTCTAAACCTGTCATAGCAAAAACAAGACAAAAAAGTCCCCCTTTGTCTTTGATTTTCAGTCAATCATAAAAACCAACCTGATTGTCATATATAGATTTTTCTTTTTTTGATAACTCAGGGAAAAAATGGCTGGCTAGGACATTAGAAACATAGGCGTGCATAAAATTTCACGCCTGCCCCTCTCAGAGCAAGGGAGCTGTGGGTGGCTGTGAGGTCCACCTGCTTATGGACGCCCCATTTGCACAGGACCTTGCGTGGGGTGCAGCCCAGGGGATGTGGGCAAGGCCTCAGAGGGGCTGCGGCTGCCACAGGTGGTCACCAGGGCAGAGGTTACACTGACATACCTCCAGACCAGCCCCACTCCACCGTGGACGGGGGCAAGTCCCATCCCCACTGTTGACCCTGGGATCACGGCAGAGCCTGTCTCATGCGGTGCTTTGTAATGCCAAATGGGTATAGGTGGGACGTGCCTGTAGCAAGGGCCCCAGCGTCGGGCCATCTCCCCTCCCATTCTGCACCGGCCTGCCTGTGGGCCTAACAGTGGCACTGTTTAAGCACCTGCTGTGTGCTCAGCCTAGGGCCTGAGGCTTTCCATACATGATCACTGGTTCCTACCCCAGGCCTCATTCCTCCCTGTGTCATGGGGAGAAATGGAGACTCCGAGAGCTGGAGTAACTAACTGGCCCAAGGCAAGATGGAGACCCAGTGCGTCGTGCTCCAAATCCTCTCCACTGTGACGGAAAGTGGTGGCTCTGTGTCCTTCCAAGGGGGCGCTCTAGGCTGGTGGGAAAATGGGGCCTAGGAGGCCAGTCAGCCTAGTTCCTGACCCTGGTGGGCCTTTGAAGTACTGGGGTGGGGTGAAGTGGGTGAGGGTCCCAATGTGGGGCCCAGGGCGTGTGGTGGGAACCTGTAAACCTTATTCTCTTCCCCACTCTAAGACTGAAATCTGTGATTCATTACAATGTAGTGTCTCAATGTCAGACGTTCCGAGTCACAGTGTGGCCACCCCTAGGAGGTGCAGAGCTAGGGGCGGGGGCACACCTCGGAGTCAGTGCCTGGCTAGAATTTCAGATCTTCCACTGACTTTTCTGAGCCAACATTTCTTTTTCTGCACAATCAGGATAGTAATAGTGCTTAGTCCAGAGTCTATGTGGGTTTAATTGCAAAGGTCCAGTGAATGGCCTGGACCATTGCCTGCCTCAGTGGCTGCTGGCTGCCACCATTATCACAGCCACCACCGTCACCATCATTACCATTCTCCTTGTCCACAAAGAAGGGCGTGAGTCGGCACAGGCCCACCCATTCCGCTGTCCAACTGCTCTGTTGCTGGGGCCGAAAGTGCCGTCCCTATGGACCAAAGCCAGCTGTATTTCTTGGTTTTAGCGATGGGTTTAAAAAAAAAAACAGGTCTGGGCCAGGTGTGGTGGCTCACGCCTGTAATCCCAGCACTTTGGAAGGCTGAGGCAGGCAGATCACCTGAGGTCAGGAGTTTGAGACCAGCCTGGCCAACATGGTAAAACCTCGTCTCTACTAAAAATACAAAAAAAAAAAAAAAAAAAGCCAGGCGTGCATGGTGAAGCACATCTGTAGTCCCAGCTATTCAGGAGGCTGAAGCAGGAGAATCACTTGAGCCCAGGATGCGGAGGTTGCAGTGAGCCAGGATTGCACCATTGCACTCCAACCTGAGCGACAGAGTGAGACTCCATCTCAAAAAAAAATAACAAAACAGGTCTGTATTTGCTATTAAAGTAAATTAAAGTCGATGTAAAGAAACGTGGGGAGTGGGGAGAGGTTAGAACCTTAAAACAGGGTAGAAAGCCGTAACAAGTATCGCCGCAGTCGAGAGCACCACAGAGTTTTTCATTTCACTTGAGGATTTAAAAGTTCCTTATGCCACCCATTCATGTGCACAGCCATTCGTGTAACGTTGATGTCCACACACTCTGGCCAGCTGGCTCCTTCCGCAGCCGTGGCAGAGGCTTTTCTCCGTAAATAAACCTGAAGTTGCTTCTTTTAGCCACTGAACTCAGCATTGCTCGTGGGAGTTGGGGGCTCAAGGAGAAGTGGTACCCGGAACCAAGCGACTGGCTGTCACTCTTGGGCTCTGCGAGTTTGGCCCTGGAGTGGGCTGAGTGTCCCCTGGGTCGAGATGAGTTTGATTTTGTGCCTTTCATTTATAACAGGTCTGGCTGCCCTTGATGAGGAGCCCGGGGGTGGAGAAGTCTCTGCTCAGAAATTTGCTTTGTTCACTGTAAACCTTGGTGTTTTATACCATTAAATTAAAAAAAAAAATAGAGCAAATATAAGTGGGAGACTGCTTTCAGGTTCAGGGGCATAGACCTTTGACCACGCTCCCACTTGTCCAGAACAGCTCCCCAGGCTCACCCGGGATTCCCAAACAGGGTGGCGAGCCCGGCCTCCAGGGAGAGGCTGCTCTGTACCGGGCAGGTGCTGCCCTTCACGATCCCTCGAACCCCGTGGGAGGAAGTGGGGTCCACCCATTTACAGAAGTCTGGACCCAAGAAGTTAAGTGATTGGCCAGCCTCCCACAGCAGCAACCCAGAGCTGAGCAGTGGGGCTGAGTGTGACCTGGCTGAATACATGACCGTCTTTATCTACTACAGAGTGGTCCCAACTTGAAGGGAAATAGAAGTGTGAGCTCTGAGGCAGCACTGTCCTCTCCTCCCAGAACTGCAGCCAGTGTCCCTCCTGCCAGTGTTAACTGTCCTCACCATGCTCTGCCTGGGGGATGTTTCTGAATTGAAGCCCAAACACAGTTGCCACCATTCAGCTTCAGGGACGGCCACCCTCCAACAAACCCTGTGACCCTGTGCACTCTGAGCATGGAGGTTAGGAACATGGGCAGCCAAAGGGAGCTCCCCAGAGCCAGCCAAGCACAGCTGCCCCCACCCCCACAAGGACACAGATGGCCTGGCCCAGGAGCTGCCCAGCACTGATTGACAAATGGGGTATCACCTGGTTAGGGGTGGGCAGTGTCCCTCAGCCCCCAGCATCCTGAGGGGCCCCAGGGAGCATGCACTGCTGGGCCCGCACAGCCAGGCTGCCCTGGAGAACTGGAAGGGGAGAGCTCATTCAGATGCCGGTGTCTGCAGGGACCCTCGTGGGCTGTGTAGACGGTGGACAGGACACAGCCTCCCAATGTGGATGCCTGGGGTAGGGGACAAATCTGCCGTATAGGTTTAGCTCTGGGGCAAGTTCCCAGGCCCCCTCACCCCCAAAGTGGAGCACAGGCCTGCTCATCCCAGCCCAGCATGCGGCATGGCGCAGTGGTCAGGGCACCCGGCAGCTGGTGGAGCGTGGTTAGAGGTGGCTGCTCTGCTCTTCACCAGGGTCTCCCCAGGAGTCGTGGTACCTGATGCGCTTGGGTGAAATTTCACCAAAAACGCCCAAGGACGGTCATGTTTTAAAGTTAAAATCAATATATGCGCCATTGAGCAAATTTTGAAGAAAGGATTTTTTGAAAGACAAAAAACCTTCCATGATTCGGACTTGCTCCGTGATGGCGTGGGTGGCTAAAAGTGAAGGAAGCCATAATTCATAGAGAAATTCCAACTCAAACGCCATCACCCTGCTGGCTCCCCGTGACAGAGCAGCGGCCTCCTGCCTGGCCATCTTCCAGCGGCCCTGTGCTCCTGCCACCTCTGTCACCTCGCACCCAGAGCAGGGGCTTTGCCGTCCTCCCAGGGCCTGCATACATGAGTCCCAGGCATGAGGAAGTGAATTTTTACCTCATCTTCCCTCAGCCAGGGAGGTGACCAGGGGCTGGTCAGTACCAGCCTCGTGGCCACTGTGGGCAGTTTTCTGGTCCCGGCCCCACCTGTCCATGCCTTGTCCCCTCCCCTCCAGTTTAGCTCTGCAGGAGGGCAGTGGGTGACCCGGTGGGGCTGTTGTCCCCGTGAAGCCCTTACTGTTCTCCAGACAAAAGGCTGTCTGTGTCCCGGAGCCTGGAAAGTGTAATTTCGCAGCCAGCGCCCATGATGAAGCATCTTCTCTGGGCGTGAGGAGATGGGCGTATAAATATTCTCTGTCTCTGCCGCTCTTTATTTCCCTGGTAAGCAGTTGCCCCATTTCTCCAGCTGACGGATTCCCCATCGCAACCGGGGTGGGAGCTGCCTGGCTCTGCAGTCCAGGCAGCAGCTTCTAAAATAATCCTCATGTCTTGGTTACCTGTGTATCCTCCCTCCCCGCCCGCGGTCCCGCCCTGGCATCCCTGGAAGACCTCACCATCCCGGCCGGGTCCGGGAGGCAGCAGCGCTGGGTGTGGGTTTCAGGCTGCGTGCATAACTACCCGCAAGCCTTGTGAGAACAGGACTGAACCTTTCCTGCAGTGACAGGGCACCGGGCAGTGGAGAAGTCCGGAGCGACCTCCAGCCCCAGGTGGAGCCGTTTCTACCAGCTGCTGACCTCAGCAGAAACCACAGTGATCCCCATTCCCTGCCGGGGGTGCCACCATCAAAACTGCGGCAGAGGAAGCACTCACTAGCCTGCTGCGCTCCTGGTGGAGCAACAGCCTCCATTTTCATTCGACTTTAAAGCCGAAAGATGAGGGAGGGTCTCATTAGTAAAGGGACACTCTAATATTAATCACCCCCTTAAAATTGACAAGGGAGGCAGTTCATTTAACCACTTAATTGCTGCAGGGTTTTATGGGCCGCTGTTTGCAGACATATTTAATGAAGAAGTTATAAATCTAAGGGAGCTTACAATTTTAATTTTATACCTAAATATTTTCCTTGTTCTCATGTTTGTAGTCAATCCTCAAGAGTGTAGTCACGTGGAATGTTCTTTAAATGAACATATTTGCTAACTGGCGTGATTTCAGTTTTTAAAACATTGGTTCCAGCAATTAGGCATTTTTTTCAGTTCCCAAATGACTAGAGAAATTCGTCTTGATTATAATTGCTCTTAGCCACGCATATCTAATTTGTGTCTTTTTAAGTGTTAATTAGTAAACAGTTTGAGCTGACATCTTTATGTGTTTGTGCGTTGAAAAATGGGGCTTATTGCTTATTTAGCTTGGGGCCGATTCCGCTAGTATTTACGTCACGACATTGAGGTGGAATTAACAAAAATGCATTTGGCAGCATGAGGTAAAAAGGATTTTTGAATTCAACTTTTAGATGTCCGCATTGCGCGAGCTTGTGCGGGTCTCTTCAAATATACGAGGTTAGTGTAGATTTGGGACCTATGTCCCACAGGAATAAAGTGAGGCAGATTTTTGTATCAGTAATGAAATGGCAGCGTCCCAATTTTATAAAAGCAAAATGTTCCTATTCCCGCACAATTGTTCATTCTTTCTACTTTTGGAAAGCTTTCCTGGTGCTTATTAAATGTTGAAGAATTTTGTGGCGCGAACTGGTGAGCCTGAAAAATGTGTGGTCCCTTTGCACCATCTAGTGGTAGAATCTTAAACTGCAGCAGGAAATAAGGTGCCTTTTCTCTGCCTATGAGATTTAACATTTCACCACCCAGAATCCTTGTTATTTATTTATTTTTCAGTTAGGAAGCTGAAATGTTTGGGGAAATAAATCTGCCTACCTCAGATATTCAAAGTTATGTAAATAAACAGAAGCCAACCAGTTATGCCCCTTTTTTTTAATATAGTGCTAAAAGACGCAAAACTGTCACCCAAATTCCTACAGAGCTGTCCCACTGAGCTGAGCTAATTCCAGCCCAAAACAAAGAGACGTAACGAATGAGTTAAGTAGATGGCCTTGCAGAAATCATGAGAGAAGTCTGAGGCTTCTTTTCAATACAGGATACAGCTTGGGACCACCGCTTCACAGACTCTACCAGCGTCTGACCACAGTGTCGGAACCAGTTTTATGCCACAGACAAGATTAATTATCTTCCCATAAATTGTGGAGGTTGTTTTGGGCAGTTTATCATTCTAAGCAGCTCCCCTGCCGATCAAAATTGATTTTTTAAATATTTAGTGTTTTCCTGAGTACCAAGGTTGTCCATGTTTATAAAAATGCAAACATTACAGGAACATGTAAAAGGTGAACCTCCCCCTCCGTCCACTCCTGGGGCACATGCACGCACGCACACGCGCACGCACGCACACACGCACGCACGCACACGCGCGCACGCGCACACATGCACCCATGCACACTCACGCGCACACACGTTCAGCAAGCTCGTGCAGTACCGCCGGCCGCGACCTGGCTTTGCACTATGTAGTATGTCTTACACGTCTTCGCATGTTCCTTTACAGATCAGCCTTACTCTTTTTAATGACTACATGTTGTTCCCTTTTATGATTATGCCATAATTTATCTAACCAATCCACTATCGACTGACTTTTGAGGTGTTTCCAATTATTCACTATTACGCCGCTGCAATAGATTTCCTTGTACACGTGCCCTGGCTCTCCTGGGTCTTTCCCTGGAAGAGGATGCATGTTACCATTTGCCTTTCAAACAGGATGGGGCTATTGGAAGTCCCGCAGTGGTGCCTGAGGGAACCTTTCCTCACATCCTTATTCTAGCTAAGACTCACTGGGACCTTCATGTGCCCCTCCATTTAATTAATAATCTTTGCTTATTTTGGCCAGGTGCAGTGGCTCACGCATGTAATCCTCACACTTTGGGAGGCCAAGGTGGGAGGATCACTTAGGTCCAGGAGTTTGAAACCAACCTGGATGACCCCATCGCTACAAAAATTAAAGTTATCCAGGCACAGTGGCTCATGCCTTTATTCCCAGCTACTCAGGAGGAGGCTGATGTGGGAGCATCACTTGAGCCCAGGAAGTTGAGGCTGCAGTGAGCTATCATTGTGCCACTGCACTCCAGCTTGGGTGACAGAGACCATGTCTCTTAAAACAAACAAACAAAAAAAAATCTTTGACCATTCTTCAAGTTGAACAACTTTTGAGATGCTTATGAGCCACCGTGTTCTCACGTGAGCCTCTTCTGCTTGCTGTCTGCTCAGCTGTTCTCTATCAGCTTCTGTAGCTTTTGCATTGATTTTTAAGAGCTCTTTATGTTTTAAAGGCAGCAAAATTTTCTCTATAAGTTCAAATACACATACTTTAATCACTGTCTTTTCACCTTGTAAACGATGTGTGTGTTCTGCTGTACAAAAGTTTCCAAATGTTCATGGGCAATTTTCTCTTTGTTTATTTGGGCTTTGTGTCGTAGAAGATTATAAAAACATTCACCCCTATTTTCCCTTATTATTTTACATATTAAAATATTAAATACTTTTCAACTACTTAATCCATCTGAAATTTATTAGAAGGTAAGAACTACAGACAGCTTTATTTTACCCTAAAACGTTGGCTGGTTTTGTCAATGTTGGCAATCTTTCTTTGACTCTTAAATACCACTTTTATCATATATAAGTGGACCAGTGGACATTTTTCTTGATTCAGTTCTGCTCCATTATTCTATTTTTACATTATTACCACACTATTTTGAATCTTACAGCTTTATAGTAAGTTTTAATATAGGGTAGGGTTGGTTCTCTCTTTTTTCCCCAGAATTTTACTAATTTAATTCACAGGACTATTCTTCCAGTTGAACTTTAGAATCCTGCGGGGGAAGGAAGTTCCAGAAAGCCCACTCTAGATTTTTATTGGAACTGCATTGAGCACATGGTTGAATAGAATAGTAATTGGAATCTTAGATCAAGCGTCTCTCCATCTGGAAACAAGGGATGCCTCTTGTTAGCCCAGGTCTTGGTCATTTCTCTTTAGGTCGTTCCTAGCTGCTTTATGTCTTTGTGGTTCTTGTGAACGAGGTATTTTTTCTCATTCTATTTTCTGTCACTTATATGTCAAGAAACCATTGACTTTTGTGTATTATTTCTGGAGCTAGATATCCCTCTGGCTTCTTTTACTGTTTCTGATGGCTTTCCAGCTGCATTTCATCGGTTCCCCAGGCAAGCAGTTACATCGCCGGCGAATGCTAAGGCCTCCATCCTGGCAAGGTTGTTCCTCTTCCTGTGTGCCATTGTCCAACACCTCGGCAGGGACTTGCAGGTCCCCAGGCCTCCTTATGTCATCCATATTTTTAATGGAAGTTTGTAGTTTCAATATTAAAGCATAGTGCTGCGGTTTGACTTGCTATTTATAGACGTCTTTTTTTTTTTTTGTTAAAGCGTTAGCCATCTATTTCTATTTTCCTAAATGTTTTTATCAGAAATGGATGGTGGCTTTTGACAATTGTCTTTTAATCATCCATTGAGATATTTCTTTCTCCCCAGGCATATTAATATGATGGATTGTATTAATAGAGTTCCTAATTCTGAGTGTCTTGGAAGCCCCCTCCCCCACTGCCCTTTTGGGTCTTGTTGGCAGCCAATGTCATCCTAGCAGCCGCCACCACCACACAGCTTGTTCCCGTGGTGGCCCAAGGCATTCATCATATGAATAAGAGGACCAGGCTAAGCCTGCAGAAACAAAGTGAAGCAGAGGTGATGTTTGCCAGGCAGAACCACCTGCCCTGGTTACCGCTGTGAGTCACAGTCACTCATGCAGAATTGAAGTCAAGGTGAACATCTCACCTTTTGCAAGTCCTTCAGAGGAAGATTTTTCCTACCCTTTTCTTATGGTTTCTGGGAACTTTTGCACCTCTAGTTTTAGGTAAAGTAATGCCTACTAAGATGAACAAGTGGAAGGCTACTTAGCACGTGTGTAAAAATAAGCATCAAGACAAAGGGTGGGGAGGGCCCCTTCCTGGAGCACCTCACAGCTCTCATTTTCCACCCAGTAACCAGTACTGGCAATCAGTGTGGTTTTAAATCTCTTCTACAAACAATCTAGAAGAGGAGAAATACAACGACTCGCTTTTTAGGTGGTATTCAGGTGAATTCTAAAATGCTGACTCAGTGACCAGGGAGCCCCCCACGGTTGTTTGCAGACACCAAAATAGCATTTAGGCTGGGCCTGGTGGTTCACACCTGTAATCCCAGCCCTTTGCCAGACCAAGATGAGAGGATCACTGGAGCCCACCGATCTTGAGAGTTTGAGTTTGAGATCAGCCTGGACAACATGGTAAAACCCCATCTCTACAAAAAATACACAAATTAGCCAGGTGTGATGGTGCATGCCTGTGGTCCCAGTTACTGGGGAGGCCAAGGTATGAGGAGGTCAAGGCTGCAGTGAGCTGAGATGGAGCCACTGCACTCCAGCCTGGGTAACAGAGTGAGATCCTGTCTCAAAAAAAAAGAAAAAAAGAAAGAAAGAGAGAGAGAAGAAAAGAAAAGAAAAAAAAAAGAGAAGAGAAGGGAAATGGCATTTATTCAGTGGCCAGGGTATCTGACAGTGCACAGCCCTGCCCAGAGCCCCCACCCAGAGCAGCACAGCTGGACATGCAGGTGCCACAGGGAGCGAGGGGTTGGAGAGAGCGAGGCAAGAGCAAGGCATGTTTTTGTCTTTGTTCATCATGCAGCCATCTTCATTTCCACCACAAAATGTGCTTTCTCCCATTTTTTTTTTTTTGAAATACATAGTTTTCTTAATCTATCTTTCATTTTCCTGCTTTTAATAGTCCCAGGTACGAGAAACATTTTGCTTTCTTGCTGGCTGCGCCCGCATCATCCTATACATGCACGTGCAAGACATAGTCACGGTGGTGAGATGGCAGTGGACAGTCTTCCCAGCTGGGCACTTTGTAGGGAGTGCTGGGGACTGTGGCAAACTGGAGAGCACAGGCCTCTGGAAAGGAGGCCACCTCCACCCACCACCCACCTGTGAGACTGAGGGTTTACTGGGTGAGGATGAGGGTCTGGAATTGTCATATCTCCCTATGTTTTTTTCAATAACATCTAGATAAATATCGGCATCCTATGCAAAGTCTTTTCACTTTTCAATGTTTATGACTATTGTGAAACACCACACAGGCCAGCGCTGTGTGAAGCTGCAGCTCGTACACTGCCTGCAGAGAGAAACAGACCAAATCACTAGACTTAGACTCAGTTTCATCATCCACAGGCATGACGTGCTGCGTGGACGGGCCCTGGGCTTGGTACTTGATGTGCATGAGTTACTGTACCATGGGATGGGCTGACATTCAGTCATGCCCAGAAGCCCCAGGGCTGTGCCAGCACAGTGCTGCTGACACAAGGACTAAAAACCAGGATGACCTTCTACCTGCCCAAGAACTGAGCCCCTAAACTAGCTGCTTTCTCTCCTTTGCATTGAGCTATGCCCAGAGCCTGGTGTGTCTCTTCACTCACCATCGACTTGTCCATCCACCTACCCACTTACCCACCCGTCCATCCACCTACCAATCCACCCATCCATCCACCTACCCATCCACCCATCCATCCACCTACCCATCCACCCATCCATCTACCTACCCATCCATCTACCTACCCATCCACCCATCCATCCACCTACCCATCCATCCACCCACTTACCCCCGCATCCATCCACCTACCCCCGCATCCATTCACCTACCCATCCACCCATCCGTCCACCTACCCATCCATCCACCTACCCATCCACCCATCCATCTACCTACCCATCCACCCATCCATCTACCTACCCATCCATCTACCTACCCATCCATCTACCTACCCATCCACCCATCCATCCACCTACCCATCCATCCACCCACTTACCCCCCCATCCATCCACCTACCCATCCACCCATCCATCTACCTACCCATCCACCCATCCATCTACCTACCCATCTATCTACCTACCCATCCATCTACCTACCCATCCACCCATCCATCCACCTACCCATCCACCCATCCATCCACCTACCCATCCATCCACCCATTTACCCCCCATCCATCCACCTACCCATCCACCCATCCATCCACCTACCCATCCACCCATCCATCCACCTACCCATCCACCCATCCATCCACCTACCCATCCATCCACCCACTTACCCCCCCATCCATCCACCTACCCATCTATCCACCTACCCATCCACCCATCCATCCACCTACCCATCCATCCACCTACCCATCCACCCATCCATCCACCTACCCATCCATCCACCCATTTACCCCCCATCCATCCACCTACCCATCCACCCATCCATCCACCTACCCATCCACCCATCCATCCACCTACCCATCCATCCATCCATCTGCCCATCCCCCCACCCACCCATCCACATTTTAACCCATCCACTCATCCTCCTGCCTATCCACCCAGCCACCTACCCATCCACGCATCCATCCATACCCACCCACGCACTCACTCACCCACCCATTCATCTACTCACCTACCCACCCTTCCACTCACCCACTCCCCACCCACCCACCGCTACCCACCCACTGTTCACTCATTCCTGCATTCATTCTAGGCCATGATCTCTACTGGGCTCTGGAGCTACAACTGAGGCTCCACAGCTGCCCTGAGCATGAGGAGGGTATGGAAAGTGTTGTTGTGGTCCGTTTTCCCCGGGGAAGGAGCACGCTTCCCAGAGCAAGTGTCCCTTTAGTGGTCCTTAAGGACAAGGAAGAGTGTTTCTGACAGAACTGGCTGGGAGAGGAGGGGGAGCCACGCAGGGGAAAGACCTCTCCCCAGGATGTGGGGCTCAGGGCTCTGCATCAGGGTGGGGAGCTGGGAGTCACTTGCCCTGCTCCTGGACGCAGGCCAGATCCTGGGTGGAAGGTGCTTTGTGAGCTAGGGTGCCCTGAAGGTGAGGGCACTCTCCGGGCCCTGAGCCCAGGGGACAGGCAGCCTAAGGCAGGGTGTCCCTCAGAGACAGACCCTCGGCATTGTCATCGCCCTGTGGGAGACCCAGGCTTGGAGGAGACAGGAGGGGCTGGGTACCAATGAGGATTGACAGAATGACTGGGATGTGGACTAGTAGAGAGGAAGGGACTGGACTGGCAGATGGCCATGCATTTATTCAGTGACCCGGGCTGGGTGCTGTGCTGGGCGGTGAGGACACAGCAGTGCCCAGACACACAGGCTTCTGCTCCTGGAGCTCTTGGCTCCAGGGAGCAGGGGCTGAACTGGCTGGAAGCAGGGGCGGGGGTGCCCTAGAACCACGTGGAGCTGGTGGGGCCCTTATTCCCCCCCCCCCGGTTTAGGGTGAGACCCACCCCCCAGCTGATCTTTGGCTCCGTGCTTTTGGGTTGTGGTTCTCAGGTTAGAGCTCATGAACCATCTGGGCAGGCTGTTAGGAAAAGAGAAGCGGCTTCCCAAAGGGTCTGCAGGAGCCCTCACCCACCCCTCTGTCCACACCCCGCAGTGTGGTCATTGAACGCATCTCCCAGCTGTTCCCCAACCCGGAGGCCTTGGTCAAGTGGCGTGGCTTCATGGGACCTCGGCTCACTCCCCAGTAGTGGCAAGGGGGTTCTGTCCTGCCAGACTATCCAGCTCCCTACTCTTGACCACAGGGGTCACAGCCCTGAGCTCCAGGCCCAGCTGCGGGGCCTCACTCTCAAAGACAGCACTGAACAAGGAATCCGCCTCATCTCCGGGGCATGAGGTGGGCATCCTGGCTTCCCCCTACCCCCAAGGCCCACCTGCTCGTGAATAACCTTCCTCTGGGCCAAGCACTTTCTTTGCGCTCTCTGGACCTGGGGCTTCCCGCTGGGTGTGCAGCCTCTCCAATGTCTCTAGAACCATGGCCCAAGTAGGAAGCAAGGACTCCCATGGAGAAAATGGGAAGGCTCAGACCACAGAGTGTCAGGCGGCCCCAGGCCGGTGCCTTCCCCTCTGTGGCCTCAGCCAGTCCCGCAGCTGCTGGAAGAAGACGTGCAGGGTTTCTAAACTGGACAGTTGCTCAGAATCACCTGGGTCCTTGTCGAAACACCGGCGCCCACACCCACTGAACTACTGCCTGGGGAGGGGCTCCGGAATATGCCTTAGAAAGCAGCGGGCAGCCCACCCTCGTCTTGCGGAAGAGGCCTGCAGGATGGGGCCATGGGGCCCTGAAGGCCCGTCCCGGGAATACAGCGCTTCAGGCCTTGCCGTATGACGTGGGCAGTGTGCTGGGCCCTGCCTCTCTCCTGCAGTGTTTCAGAAGCCAGGGCTGCATTCCTCATCTTCAGGAAACACATGAGGACATGGAGCCCCTTGTGTAAGCAAGCTGAAGCTTTAGGATTTTAGAAACAGGAAGAGCCTGTATCATGGCCGAGGCCGTGGGAGCACCTGAGATGGAAGGGGATGACTGGAGTGCTGAGCCGGGGGTTGGAGAAACAGACAGGTGGGGCTGCGGTGCAGCGTCTCCCCCACCTCTCCCTGCCTGTGCTAGGGCCAGGCCCATCCACCTGCCCAAGCCCACCCATCAGTGTCTGTCCACCCGTGCACCAGACTCTTCTCGTTGGCCCCAGCCTTGGCCCCTTTAGTTCCCTCCCACCTGTCCTCACCTGGCCTGGCCCAGCCCCTGCCCTCTGGACTACACCATTCCAGACCCTACCATGATTCACCCACGAGCTCACTAGTTCATGTCTGTCGGTCTGGCCTCCATGCTGGAGTTGCATCCCAGGAGAGGTGGATGCCAATGTCTAATGCAGGTTTCCCAGCCAGCACAGCACCTGCCCCCCTCCCCCCACGCCTCTCTGGGCCCAGGCCTGGTCCAGCACTGCCCAGCTCACTCTGGGACCTCAGGAAGTCAGATCCTTTCTTGGGCTTCACTTTCCTCCTCTGCAAAGCTCGGGTGCTGGGATCAGCCCCTTACTGCCCTTTCCCGTCTGGAGCCTTCTAGAGCGCTCAGTGTGAGACCTGGTGTGGGAAGGAGGGAGGAGCCTGGAAGAGCAGTGCACTTGCCTCCCCCTCTGGTGATTAGTGCAGTTAGTACTGAAATCACCTGAGTGTTTTCAAAAAATGCTGGTGTCCCGGTGCCGGTTAAACCAGGACCACTCCTGCCAACCCCGGGTGGGGCACATGCATCACTGTGGTTAAAGCCTTTGGTTCTGATGCGTAACCAGGGCTCTTTTCACTCTCAAGGCACTTGCACACGAAACGTCCTAGTTGTGAGTAGACCACTAGGTTCTACTGCCCCCTCTTTGCCTCGAAGCTGGGGCTGAAGGGACTTTGCCTCCTAGGTGCTGCTGGAAGCTACAGTTGGCACCTCCTATCGCAGGACACTGGCCTCACTATGAGAAAAGGCTTTTAGAAGCTGAGACTCTCGCACCGTGGCCGGAGACGCCTGCTGCCATCAGTGGCAGGGTCCCCAGGACCACTGGCAGAGCCTCCGGGACCCCTGGCAGAACCCCTGACAGTGACATCTCTTTCCGGAGAGAGGCCCCAGGCCCGGGCTGCCCAGCTGCTGCAGTGGCGGCCTGTGCCCACCAGAGGGCGCAGGCCCGGCGCTGCGCAGCTGGACGGAGCTGTGCGGACCAAATGCTTTTTAATTGAAAATTTTTTTAATTCAAAAAGGATTTGCTGTTTGTTCGCGAGTGCAGGTTTTTCTTATGCAGGAGACTAATGTCTTGAGTAAACAGATCCGGGCCCAAATCCACCTTCAAAGGTACTCGCTGTTTGCCCAAGGGAGTGAAAGGGCTTCCAGAAGCGGCCCCGTCTCCTGGGTAAACACGGCGGGAGGAGCGGGCAGGGACCGCGTCTGCGGGAAGGCGGCCGCAGCCAGAGGGGATTATGTCGCGGGACATATGTTGAAATTTCATTTGGGGAGTTAGGGAAAACAAGAAGGGGGGTGGGTGACGCTTTTCTCCAGCCAAGATAACCTAAAAAGGGAAAAAAAATCCCGAGGGAGAGAGGGTGGGGGCGCAATCTGTGCGCCCTCGCGGGGACCGGCGCGGCGCAGGCAGGAAGGGGCGCCTTCTCCGCCCTCCCCCAGCCCGGAGGGCCCAGCCATGCCCTCCCCGCGACCCTGTTCCCACTCCTGGCCACAGAGACTGGGACAGCGGCACAGGGTCCCCAGGACAGCTCCTCTGCCCAATCAGCCAGTTGCTCACAGAGGCGTGGAAGCGTCCTGCTCCCCCGCTCACCATCCAGAAAGCCCCCACCAGGCCCGGGCCTAGGCCCTCTGGCTGTGGACACTCGGGCTGGGGCTGCAGCCGCCCTTCACCTGCTCTCTCTGGCAGGCCAGCCCTCAGCACTCCCTGCCACTCCCAGGAAACCCGGACCAGCAGATACAGCAAGGCCTACTGAAGGAGCAGAAGGGCGCGGCCCAGGAAGCCTCCCCCAGCCCCTCCACTGCCCTGCAGACACCTGGCTGTGGGCTTTCTCCCTCTGTCATCTGAGATGCTTCACCTCTGCAGGCATCTCCCTGGCATGGCCTTGGAGCATCCAAAGTGGAGCGCCTCCAAGCCATGTCCCACCCCCGCCTCCCCCACCACCCACCCACCCCCACCCCCTCCCCCGCCAGTCCTTCCCCAGCTCCTCTCTGCACAGCATGTGGTCTCTGGCCCTTCCCTCCCTGCACATCCACATCCACACCCATTCCCAGGTCCCAGTGATTGGGTCGTAGAATTGTCTAAACCGGTCCCCAGAGCAGCAGCATGGGGTTACCTAGGAGCTATTTGAAATGCAGATTCTCAGGCCTGGCCCCAGACCTATCCAGTCAGAATCTGCATTTGACTGGGACCCCCGGGGACTGGTGTGCGTTCAGGGTTGAAAAGCCTGCTGCATGTTCTCTCCCGAGCCAGGGCTGATGGCCTAACTATCCACGCCGCAGGCCCTCAGCCCCGCTGTCCCCACAGGCAGGTGTGCCCGTGGCGCTCTTCTCTGCACCTTGGCACCTGCTGCCCTAGGTGCTGTCAATTCTCTTCGCCAGTCAGGCCCCAAATCTGCTTTCAAGATGTGAATGCCCCCTGCCCCGCGAAGCCCTCCTTGCCCTCTCCAGTGGTCCCCACGCCCCGTGCATGTGCCCTCGAAGGTGGCCTTCATGCTGGGCTGTGCTGGGCATGCCCGCCCCGTCCTCTGCTACCCTGGGAGCCCAGCGCAGGGCGGGTGTCTGTGGGGGCTTGATGAAGCCAGCCAGGGAATAAATTCGCCGCTGTTCCCTGCCGTGCATGTGCCTAGGCGGCCACCAGGTGGCAGTGTCCTCCCAGCGTTTGGCGCCGCCCCGCTCCTCAGCCTCCCGGAGCCGGAGCCTCCTGACCGCGGCCTGTGCCTGGTGGTTGGCGAGCAGGAAAGTGGAGGGCTGGGGCTGCATTGCGGGGTCTGTGGAGCAGCCAGACGTTCAGTGATAGCTTGCTCAGTGCCAGGGTGTGGCGGGCCCTGCGCTGCCGTTGCTCATTCCATCCTCCGGGCAGGCCTGGCTGTGGGCGCATCACCCCACCTGAGAGATGAGTTCACTGAGGGCAGGAGAGGAGAGGAGTCCGCCTGAGTTGTCCTGCAGCCTCGGGTCCTTCCCTCTGCACCCTGCCAGGCAGCAGATGCTGTGAACAGGGCTCCCTTTGGCTCGGGGGCCACATGTCTGCTCAGCCCACCTTGCACACGGGGCAGGGCCAGCCTCAGCCCCAGCTGAGACCAGGGTCTGTCCATCTGTCCCCGGTCGGCCTGGGGACTGTGGAGCAGGGGCAGCCGTGGACATAGTGCTGGGCTTTGGCCGTGGATGTGGCGCTAGTCTGTGGGCATGGCTGCAGTGCTGGGCTACGACTTGCTGGCTGCCACAGCCTCCCCACCAGTTTTCCACTTTAAGGGAAAAGGGCTCCCATGCCCCTTCATGGTTGGTTGGCATTTGGGCCCCACTCTGCCCCTGAAGGCTCAGCGCTGCAGCCCTCCTCACTCATCGGGGCCCTCGGGAGGGCTCCTTGCTACAGGCGGCTCGATTTGGGCAGCAGGGAGGGCTGGGCAGGCCCGGAAGGCCACCTGCTGGCAGGCAGGGCGTGGGCACCCCGGGACCCTCCCTGGGGCTGGTTGCAGTGCTTGGCGTCCTCCTAGGGCGGTGTTACCCCTACCGTGTTCCTGACAGCCTCCCTTCCTGGACTGCCTGTCTACAGGTGTCCCCCAAGGGGCTGCAACTCATGGTCAGCTCAGCTACAGGGCAGCTCCACTTCCATCTGCTCTCTGCAGGGGAGCTCTTCTTATGGCAATTCTACTGCTAAAACTTTTTTTAATATTTAAATGCTTGAAAACCACTGATCTAATCTAAGTTCCTGCTTCCTAAAATCCATGTGACCACGAGGCTGCCTTGACGTAGGGTTCCAGGCTGTTCCCCACACCCCACGCAGCCCCAGCACCTTGCACCTGTGTCCAGCCAGGCAGCTGCCAGCCCATTTCTGTGGCTGGAGTGCCCCGTGCCTGCTCTGCCCATGTGCCCGCTCTGCCCACATGCCCTGCTTTATGTTTGGGCACCAAGACCTCACCTGGCATCTAAGTGAACTACAGGTGCTCCCAGCCCCCTCAGAGGTACTTATCCCTTCTCTAAATTTCCATCAGACTTGGAACTCATTTTGGTGAGCCAGGGTCACTTAGGTAAGCTGGGGTCTCTGGTGTGAGGCTTAACTCTTGTCCTCAAGACAGGGAGCAGCAGGACTGAGCCATGGAGGAAGGTCCCCTCCCCAGGCAGCCACTCTGGCCCCGCTGTGGCCTGTCAGGAGTCCTCAGCAGGGGTGCCTCTGAGGACTCCGTAAGGAAGGCATGGGGAGGGTGTGGACGGTGCCAGGGACAGCAGTGGAGGCCCTTCCCATGTCCCTGGGCACCACCTGGCATTGGTTCTTGCTTCAGCGGAGCCAGCATATCACAGGTCCCCGGAGCCTGGCAGCTGAGACCAGCCTTGGCGAGGTTTGGGTTTGAGAATCTGCCCTCACCAGCAGGGGCACGAGAACTGTCCTGCTGGGCAGAAGGCCATGACAGTCAGCACAGGCCTGGCAGGTGGGTGGCACCATGGCTTTGCACACTGCTGGCGCCAGGCCTGGCCTCACAGGGAGCAGGCAGGGACTGTGGAGGATACCAGTCATCGCCACAGGAGCCTGTCACCCCCACAGGCGTGTCCACACACACATGCCACATGCACAGTTCACGGGCACAGCTCAGGGGCCCAAGAGGGCCAGCAGAGGGCAGGCTCTGGCTGGCACCAGCCTGGCCAGCAGCCCTATGTCAGGATGCCCCATGAGGCAGCCCAGGCCTCTGCCTGCTCTTGATCTGAGGTTGTGGAGGGGTTTCCCTGGTGTCCCATGGACTGACTGTGTCTCTCTGTCCCCACCCGCCCCTGCAGTATGAGTACAGCTTCCGCACAGAGCAGAGCGCAGCCGCCAGGCTCCCGCCCAGCCCCACCAGGTGTCAGCAGATCCCGCAGTCCTGAGGAGCCAGCGGCCACCTGCGGGGAGACCACCGCCCAGACTACTGACGGCAGGGGCTGCTGCCCCCGCCTCCTCCTGCCGCCTCCACCAGCCCTCCCTCCCACACTGCCCCAGCAGGGCTGGCCCGGAGACTGGGCAGCTAAGTGGGCGTGTCCTGTCTTCAGCTGGCCTGACACCCCGGCCTCCCTGGGGACGTTGTTCATAACCATGACTAATCTGTGTGTGCTGTAGTGACCAGCGGCTCCTAACGTGTCTGTGTGATGACCAGTTGTCCTCCAAAAACCTCACTCACCACGGAGTCCCCCTGAGGGCCCCGGGCAGTTGCCCCGGCCGCCCAGTGACGCCCACCGGCTCCCTCCGTTCCCTCCTGTCACCTACCAGGGCAGACCCCACTAAGCCGCTGAGTCCCTTCCTGGAAGACCCTGGGGGCCGATAGCTTTACCTAGGACTCTCCAGGGTCGCTGATCCTCCCTGGCCTAGGGCTGCCAGGACCAAGTTCCTCTCTGCAGGATCTCACAGCAGCCCTGAGAAGACGTGGAAGGAAGAAGCCAGTGGCCCCGGCGTGGACCCTGCCCTTTGGACATCCCATGGACTTCTCACCCAGTCGCCTGGAAGTCGGGGAGCAGCAGCCCTGCCCCCGGCGGAGGGGTTGTTGCTTTCTGGGGAGGAGGACGGTTGACGGCCCTGCCTGGATCCACCACCAGGACGCTGTGCTCGGCCACGGCGCGCCTCCCCCAAGGGCTCATCTGCGCAACAACCACATGCCAACGATAGCTCCAGGTGCCTCAGCCCGTGCCCTGACCCAGGGACCACAGGGACACCCTCTGAGACGTGCTGGCCCTGGGAGGATACAGGCACACGGGCACCTAGCCCCTCTCGGAGCCAGGCATGTCTTGACGGTGTCTGCTAACAGGAACAAGTCATTCTGAAAGGTCCCTCTGACCCAGGTCACCAAATTTGGGCCAGAACTGGCATTTCTCCTGAGTACCCACTGGTGCTGGCGTCCTCACAGTGCTGGGCGCCAAGTTCAGCCCCAGGCGCGTTTGCCTAAGCAGTGCTGGCTGCCATCTCTCAGGGCCCAGGCCCTCACGTGAAGGGCTGCCTCACTCTGTGGTGTCAGGCATTGGACTGTGTCCTGATTCCTCAGAATATGGGGACCTGATATCTTTGGGTCCCCAAGAGTTGGCTCTTGGATGTGGGGGCTTGATGCCGCGGTTGGCGGCTGCAGTATCTGGGTCCAGGGAAGCCACTGCCTCAGCAGGGACAGCCTCTCCCGCTGCAGGCCCTGGGCAGCCCACAGTAGTGCTAGCTGAGGCCCAGAGGAACAGGAGGAAAGGGAGGTAGCGCCGGACAGCGCAGCTGGCCAAGAGGCGGGCGGGGCCAGAAATACCTCATGCACCTGCACCAGCCCCTCCGTCTCCAGGCCCCAGGCCCCTGTGTGGACCATCTTCCTCCTCTGCCACCCCGATCTTCACTCGGATACCTCTTGATTTCTGTGGATTAGGGAAGCAGCCACTTCTCCCTCCCTGAGACCCCAGGACGCCTTCTCAGGCCTCCTGGGTAGCACAGCAGCAGGACCTTGTCATAGGACTGATGCTGAGCGGGGAGGGGGCTGCCAGGCTGGCCGCCGATGCTCCGTTCACATAAGCCAGTGTGGTTCTGGGGACCTGAGGAGCCCCGTGGCACCCACGGGGGGCACCTATGTCTGCCGTGGCTCCTCGGGTGGTGGCCCGTGTGACCAAAGCCAACAACAAGGGTGACTTCCGGCAGGCAGGGGCGGCAGGAGGGCAGAGGGCAGAGCTCTGGCCACTTCTGCCCACTTCATTAGGGTTTGTGAACTTTGTCCTTCGACCTCTTTTCGTGCCCTGGTTGTGAGATCGCCTCTGACAGATAATGCCAGGGGCCCTTCACTCCACTCCCGTGACTGGGAAAAGGCCTGTGGCAGCTCTGCCAGACCCTAGGAGGCTCAGAGGCAGTGGTGTGGGAGCCCTGTCTGCAAGGACGCAGAACAAGCAGCGAGGGCGGCTGCAGGAGAGGAAGGGGCTCCCACAGCCCCCACTGACACCCCTGCAGGCCCCTCTCGAGCTGGGGTCCCAGCCAGGTGCCCCCGCATGCCCTCCTGCAGTTGCTGGATGGACAGGACCTCCAGGCCACCAGGAAGAGGACAAACTGCGTGGACTCAGGCGAGCTGGAGCCATCTTCTCCATAGCATTACGGACTTAGCGTAAGAGTAAATGACTGTGAACGTTGTAGTAAACGGCAGCTTCAGATAAGCAGTGACAGTGTTAAGGACAAGTTGGTGTCTGTGGTAGGTTTTAGGCTGCTCCTAACCCACCATTTATTGCCTTCTGAGAGGTGGGTGAGGACAAGCGTGTGCCTGTGTGTGTGTGTGTGTGTGTGTGTGTGTGAGAGCACGTGTGCGTGTAAGCCCACCTGAATGGGGCTGGTGCGGGAAAACTGAGGCATGGAACTCTGGCTCATACCTAGGAATTGAGAGCTTTTCTGTCTTTTGGGAGAGTTCTTTTCTCCACGAGCCCTCTGGCCACTGTGGGAGGGAAGGACAAAGTTTCCCTTGGAAATGTGAAGAAGGTCTTGGCCTCATCCCTCAGGTCCCCCCCGCCACAGCACTTCCCACCACTGCTGCTGTCCCTGCCGGCAGCCTCTGTCCCTCCAGAATGGCTAACCAGAGCACACCGTCCCCACCACCTCCCCTTTCTCTCTGGAAAGTTGAAGTGTCTTTCCAGAGGCCTTGGAAATGGCACAAAGGTGACAAGGAGCAGGTGCTTTGCTGCGGGCTCCCTTGCAAATGTATACTTAAGGCCTTTCTTCCCACCCCAAGTCCAAGAACAAATGCCAGCCACATCCTCCACCACTTGGAGAGATGAGAACCCAGTGGGGTCGTGTAAAGGAATTGGAGGTCGGTAGGAGGACAAGAGGGACTCCCGTGTTCTAAGCACCTGCTCCCGGCCAGGCTCTAGGCCAGGCTCTCTAAGCACATTTCTCCTTTTATTCCCCCTAAAACCAGAGTGACCTGGAAGTAGATGTTCTTTGCTCCTTGTTAGAGTTGAAGAGGCTGAGGCTTGACCGGCTGCTAAGCGGCAGAGGCGGGGGTCGGCCCCCAGCCCCCGGGCCAGCCATCCCGTCGCAAGCCTGTGCTGGGGATGCTCTTTCTGTTTCCAGTCCTGTCATGGACTTCCCAGCCGCCACTGGGCCCTGCCGGTCACCAGGCCACTGTGCAGTGGGTGCTCAGCACAGTCAGGAGTGGCCTACCCGCACTCCTCCACCAAGATGAGGGCCCTCCAGAGCCTACAGGTGTCTGTGGGGAATCCCAGACTGCAGCTTCTCGGAGAACTGGGTGGGCCTGAGGATGAAGGCAAAGGAGGGCCTTGAGGAAGCAGCCTCCGGGCCTGGCAGCCACACGGCGGCTGAGCTCATGAACTCGGTTCGCGGCCTGCCTTGTCCCCAGAGGCCACGCCAGGCACTCACCCCTGAGCCCACAGCCTCTGCTTGGGCTGCCTGGCACCCTCAGGGCGGCCCGCTCTCCTCCTGCCACTCTGAGCACATGCCCGGGGGTTGCCACCAGTGACGGCTTTGTTTTCCCAGCCAAGGCCATGGAGCTGCTGTGTGACTGTGTCAGGCCTGGACAAGGCCCTTAGGGATGACGTCCCCGCTGCATATTTATTCAAGGTGACTCTTGTACTCGGCAAGGGAAGTCCACTGTGTGATTGTCTGTATTCTTAATATAATTTGTTAAATAAACGTTTGTTTTAACCTCTTTCCCCAGTTTGCTGTCGTGGTGTCTGAAGCCAGCAGAGGTCAGTGTCCTTCAGGGCAATCCCCCAGCTCTCTCTCCCCTAGCAGGGCTCTTGTCACCACCTGGCCTGTCAGCCTTCTAGAAAGGACTGGTGGGCTTCTTTGCCCCTCGTTTAGTTGAGACCACCTGGTTACAATCAGTGGGATTCTGGGGGATGCAGAAAGTCCCTCTGTTCTCTGGTGGCAGCCCTCGGGGTGCTCCTGGAAGGAGAAAGCTCCAGCTGCTGTGAAGACAGGAGCGGCTCCTGCAAGGTGGCCCCGGCGGGGAGGGCCGGAGTGCTTGGTGCCTTTCACCTCCTACTCGCCTGGGGCCCTTGTCTGGGGACACACAGCACATCGGAGTCTGGGTGGTTTCAATCCTGTCCCGCCTGCTCACCTGCTTGTGAGAGGCCACTCCAGACACCTGCTAAGGAGGCGGCGGTGCCCAGGGACAGGCGCCACGCTCCTTGTGAGGAGCCAACAGCTCAGGTTCCACCATCAAAGCTCTTTGCCTCCTCTTAGCATGCTCTGTGCGTCTGGGCCAGACACCGGTCTGCCTGCAGCCCGTTCACACCAGACTCGGGCAGGAAGGAGCTGGAGCACGGCCACCTTAGCTCAGCGCTCATCTCAGGGGCACCAGCCCTGCCTCCTCCGCATCCCAGACCCCCGCTCTGGGATGTCTCAGGCCTCTGTCCCACAGTAGGAGAGGAAAAGCAAATAGGAAAGATCAAATAGGAAAGCTGCGGTGCAGACAGAACAGCTGATGCTGGGTTCCAGCTCAGGCCTCGCCACTTCCTGACCATGTGGCCTTCAACGGGTCACCTGCGCCCTGTATCTGTCCAAAGGGACACAGTTCCCCGCCTCAATGGCTTGCCCTGGGAAGATGGAATGAGGATGCAGGCAGGGCATTTAGCACACACGTGCCAGGTCTTTCTGGGGGGCCTTGATTCTATGTTATTGTCCACAGAATGTACAGAGTCCCTCCTCTATGCTGGGTCTGGAGACACCAAGGAAGTACAAGTGGTGGTCTTTGGTATCGAGGACAAGGCTTCAAGCACTGCTTGGAAAGGCAAACAGAGCAATGCCCAGGGCCCCGGGGCTGCAAGGAGCTGAAATCTGCTACACTGGCCTAAGCCAAGGCGGTAGCGACCAGCCCAGGAGGAGGCCCATGGCGCCTAAGGCAGGTGCAGCCCAGCCTCGGAGGGCCAGCCCGGCAGCCCCTGTTCCTCCCCTGTGCTTCCCACGGGCCTCATGCACCTGAGCCCACGTCTCCCCCTGCGCCTCCAGCTGCTGGTTCCCAGCCTGACCACCATCTCAAGCCCCTAATGCTCCGGGGCTTGCTTTTCCCATCTGCGTCCCCCCGCAGTTCCCTGCAGCCTTTCTCTGTGCTTAGCTCTGTCGCTGGTCAGTCACTCCAAGCTCCAGCCACATAGTTCCAGCAGCCACCTGGAGGTATCTATTGTGGAGGTCCCATACTCACCTTGAGCTCAGCACATGCCAAGCTGAACGAACCATCCTATCTCAAGTCCTAAACAGCTCCTCCTCCTCCAACCCTCCCATCTTTGGGATAGCTCCACCATCTCCCCATAGAGTTACCCATGCCCCTACCTGGAGCCCTTTGGGATCACTCCATTTGCAGCTGGACAGTTCTGTCATCTAACTGTTTTCAAACCCAGCCACTATATTCTCTTGTTGCTGCTGTGGTGTTAGTTCTGGCCTCAAGTCCTCTCATTTGGATGGCAGCATTAGCCCCCTAGCCACACCTGCCTCCCACATTGCCCTGTCATTCATCCCCCACACAGCCCAGATCCACCCAGCAGGACTCCTCCACTTACCCTGCCCTCTTTACCCTAGGAATGAAGGCTGAGTCCCCACGAGTCCATGCCCCTCCCTCCTGGGTCTGGCTCACTTCCCACTGATGCCCCTGCTGAATTATTTGCAGTTCCCCAAACCCTTACCTCTCATATGCTTCCCGGCCTTTGCACATACTATTCCCTCTGCCTAGAATGCTTTTCCCCCATTTTTCTACCTGGAAAACTCCTATTCATCCTTCAAGACCCTGTTCCTGCACCTCCTCTGTGATGTCCATCCTGATGTCTCGGAGGCAAAGGTATTTTCCCATTCAAGCTGCCTGTGCCTTGCACACGGGACCACATGTCGCTGCATTGCAGCCACCTGTATCTCTCATTAGATTATGTGCTCCTGGAGGAAGGGGTCCATGTCTCTGTCTCATTTCTCTTTTTTTCTTTTCTTTTCTTTTTTTTTTTTTTTGGAGTCTCATTCTGTCGCCCAGGCTGGAGTACAGTGGCGCAATCTTGGCTCACTGCAACCTCCGCCTCCCAGGTTCAACCGATTCTCCTGCCTTAGCCTCCTGAGTAGCTGGGACTATAGGCACCTGCCACCACACCCGGCTAATTTTTGTATTTTTAGTAGAGACGGGGTTTCACCATATTGGCCAGGCTGGCCTCGAACTCCTGACCTGGTGATCCACCTGCCTTGGGCTCCCAAAGTGCTGGGATTATAGGCGTGAGCCACCGCGTCCAGACCCATGTCTTATTTATTATGCCCTCCTCCACCACTGTATACCCAGAGGACCCAGCACAGGCCTAGAAAAATGGGGGACATCAGCAAATGCTCTCTGGACGAATTCCTTAGAGTGGAAGAAGTAGACAGATGAACTAGACTCAATTGCTGAGGAACCCCTGAAGGACAGACACCAGCGATACAGGGCCCGTGATGACCAGCGGCAGGCCTCCTGGACATGCCCTGATGCTGGCCCCAGAGAGATCAGACGAGGACGGGAAAGCTGAGCCTTGTCTGGTTCATCTCTGAAGCTGCAGGACCAACACAGGGCCTGGCTGCAAGCTGGCATCAGTCCATGGTGGTGATGGTGGGACAGGAGGGTGAACTGCCACAGGCTGCTGTGTCTCTTTCTAGAACCCAGCTCTGGGGGATGCCAGAGAAACGGAGGAGGTGGATGGGTCACAAGATCCAACACTAAAATGGCCAGGGGCTCAGGTCTCAGGGACTGGAGAATTTCAGAGATAAGTCGATTCTAAACTAGATATGGATAATGCACATAAAAAAAAATTAGAAGCATGGCTTGCTTCATGAACATGGGCATCAGAAGCCTCAATAAAGTCTTTTTTTTTTTTTTTTTTTGAGACAGAGTTTATCTCCAGTCACCTAGCCTGGAGTGCATTGGCACGATCTCGACTCACTGCAAGCAACCTCCGCCTCCTGGGTTCGAGCAATTCTCCTGCCTCAGCCTCCTGAGTAGCTGGGATTTCGGGTGCCTGCCACCTCAACTGGATAATTTTCTACTTTTAGTAGAGATTTACCATGTTCGCCAGGCTGTTCTCGAACTCCTGACCTCAGGTGATCCACCCGCCTTGGCCTCCCAAAGTGCTGGGATTACAAGTGTGAGCCACTGTGCCTGGCCAGGAAGCCTCAATAAAGTATTGAGCAGAGTGAAAGATGGTCGGGTGCCTAGACGACAGATGACAGAGGTCAGTTTTCTGGCTGTGCCCATTCATCCCTCCCACGTTGCCCTCGGTGGGTCATTTTCATCTATTTGCAGGCTGGGGAGGGGTGTCAGCAGAGGGAGCACAAGCGGGCAGCTGCCTGGCCCTGAGCCCCCTCCTGCCCTCACCCCACACCTTGGGTCATATTGCTGCAGAGATGCAGGTCTTGGGAATGGTGGTGTGGGGGCAGAGGTCTGTGAAGGCCCTGAAGGCTGGACTCCTGATGGGGAGGGCACATGGGCAGAGGTTGGCACAGGTTGGAACACCCAAGACACATCCATACCCAGCCTCCTCATCCTTCTCTGGAGCGGGCACAGGGTTCTCAACTTCAGCTGCACGTTAGAACCTTCCGAGAGTGGTTTAGAATTCCTGTGCCCAGACCCACACCCAGACCAATCAAACAAGAATCTCTGTCTGCAGGAGGTACCAAGGATTCAGTAGTGTTCAAGCTTCCGAGGTGATTTCAATGTGCAGCTGAGAGTAAGAACTCAATTCTGGCCGGGCTCGGTGGCTCACGCCTGTAATCCCAGCACTTTGGAAAGCTGAGGCAGGTGGATCACCAGGTCAGGAGTTCGAGACCAGCCTGGCCAAGATGGTGAAACTCCATCTCTACTAAAAATACAAAAATTAGCTGGGCGCAGTGGCAGGCGCCCGTAATCCCAGCTACTCGGAAGGCTGAGGCAAGAGAACACTTGAACCCAGGAGGCAGAGTTTACAGTGAACCGAGATTGTACCACTGTACTTTTGCCTGGGCAACACAGCAAGACTCCATCTCATTAAAAAAAAAAAAAAAAAACTCAATTCTGAACTTTCACCACTTCCCCAGTTACATGTTACCAGTCAGTGGAGCTGAGTCCCAGGGAACTATGAATTCCCAGGGGCAGGTGGGAAAACAGACACCAGAAGAGCTCATCCACCAAGGGAAGAGAAGTAGCTGAGCAACCCACACCAGCAGAAGCAGAAGTCATAGATCAGCCAGAGCATGAAGTAAATATAAACAAAAGGCATCCTCCAAGAGATGTGGGAGGACCCTGGCAACATTGGGCAGGGAGAAATTGTTTGGAATAAGAGCCTGTCAGTTTTGAAATACTGACAGACCTAGAGAGACAAAAACAGATAAGCTAGTAACTGCACTTGAAGATTTTAACCCACCTCTCTCAGACACTATAGTCAAACTGCCAAAATATGAGCAAAGATATAAAATGTTTGAATAACCTGATTAATAAGCAGAGAACTTTCAACCCAGCATAGATCCCATATCCTTTCAGAATCAACTATGCACTAAGCCACTAAAGAAACCTCAATAAATTCCAAAGAGCCAACATCGTATCTAAAACCATCTATGATCATACAATGAAAAAATAAGAAATGTAAAGCAAAATGATAGCTTTTTAAAATGACACATGATTGGAAAATGCACTACAATTAAATAAGAGGAAAGCATAAGGGAAATTATTAACATCTTAGAGGAAAATAATAATGAAATCACTACATATCAAAATTTGTGGGAGGCCAAGCATGGTGGTTCACACCTGTAATTCCAGTACTCTGGGAGGCCAAGGCAGGAGGATCACTTGAGGCCAGGAGTTTGAGACCAGCCTGGGCAACATAGTGAGACCCCATCTCTACAAAAAAAATTTTTTTTTTAAATAGCCAAGCATGGTGGTGTGCTCCTATAGTCCCAGCTACTTGGAAGGCTGAGGCAGGAGGACTGCTTAAGCCCAGGAGTTTTAGGTTACAGTGAGCTATGATTGCACCACTGCACTCCACTCTCCTGGATGACAGAAACCCCATCTCTAAAAAATAAAAATTAAAATTAAAAAATTGTGGGACACAATTGAAGCAGTAGAGACAATGAAATTTACAGTTTAAATTTATCCAAAAGCAAGAAAGATTGAACATAAACAAGCCGCGCTTTTTACTGAAGAAGATAGGAAAAGCGCAAAAAGTAAATGCAAAGAAAGAGGAAATAATGACAATACAAAGAAACGATGAAGTCAAGCAAACAGAAATTATGAACAAAGTCAAAATTTGGCTCTTTGAAAAGACTGAAAGAGACAAACTTCAGATAAGGAGAAAGAAGAGGGAAATAAGAATTAAAACAAAAGATAACTGCAGATATAACAGTTAACTAACAAGAATATTATTAGTAACCATGTATTAATTACCAAATATCTGGAAAAATATAAAATGTCAAAATTGGTATAAGAATACTAAACACCCGGGCATGGTGGCTCACGCCTGTAATCCCAGCACTTTGGGAGGCTGAGGCAGGTGGATCACTTGAGGTCGGGAGTTTGAGACCAGCTTGACCAACATGGAGAAACCCCGTCTCTACTGAATATACAAAATTAGCTGGGCGTGGTGGCACATGCCTGTAATCCCAGCTACTCGGGAGGCTGAGGCAGGAGAATCGCTTGAACCCAGGAGGCAGAGGTTGTGGTGAGGTGAGATTGCACCATTGCACTCCAGCCTGGGCCACAAGAGCAAAACTCTGTCAAAAAAAAAAAAAAAGAGAAAAGAGAAGAGAAGAGAAGAGGAAAGAAGGAAGGAAGGAAGGAAGGAAGGAAGGAAGGAAGGAAGGAAGGAAGGAAGGAAGGAAGGAAGGAAGGAAGGAAGGAAGGAAAGGAAAAAGGAAGGAAGAAAGAAAAAAGAAAGAAAGGAAAGGAAAGGAAAGGAAGAAAGAAAGAAAGAAAGAAAGAAAGAAAGAAAGAAAGAAAGAAAGAAAGGAAGGAAGGAAGGAAGGAAGGAAGGAAGGAAGGAAGGAAGGAAGGAAGGAAGGAAGGAAGGAAGGAAAGAAAGAAAGGAAAGAAAGAAAGAAAGAAAGAAAGAAAGAAAGAAAGGAAAGAACGAACTAAACAACTATTAAACAATGTAAATAAAATTGGGTGCAGCACACCAACATGGCACATGTATATATATGTAACAAATCTGCATGTTGTGCACATGTACCCTAGAACTTAAAGTATAATAATTAAAAAAAAAAGGCAGAGATTGAAGTGAAAAAACAAACAAAAAAAAAAAACAATGTAAATAAAATTTAAAACCCTTTCCTCAAAACATCCCTGGGACCAAATCATCATATGGGTGAGTTTACTCAGACTCCTAAGAAATGACATCCCTTTTCTGACACAATTCATCCTAGAAAATAGGCAAAGGAGTAAGAGGCAGCCCAGTGCACCTTAAAAGATGAGTGGATTCCAAACCAGATAACGACAATACACAAACACACACAAAAATTAGAGATTGGCTTTGCTTTATGAACATGGATATAAAAATCCTCAACAAAATATTATCTAACTGAATTCAGCAGTATATTCAATATTCATTCATTAAGACTGAGTAGGGATTATCCCAGGAATGCAATAATGGCTTACAGTGGAAAGTTCATTAGTGTAATTCATCTCATTAATGAACTAAAGGAGAAAAATGCCACAATCAATTGATCCAGAAAATGCATTTGGTAACTATCTTACCAGGAATTCTCTTCAAGATAGAGACAAGTCAAGTATGCCCACTACCGTCATTTCCTCAGTGTACATTGGTGGTCCAAGCCAATGCCATAAGACATGAAAAATAAATTAAGTATAAGCATTGAAAAGAAGAGGCAGAGTTGTCATTCTCAGCAAGCCATGTAATTATTTACATAGGAAACCTAACAGAATCAACAAACTATGAGAACAAATGGAAGAGTTAGGCAAAGTTGCCAGATATAAAAGCAACTCCCATGACTGGATGCAGTGGCTCACACCTGTAATCGTAGCACTTTGGGAGGCCAAAGTGGGTGGATCACTTGAGGTCAGGAGTTCGAGACCAGCCTGGCCAACATGGTGAAACCCTGTCTCTACTAAAAATTACAAAAATTAGCCAGGTGTGGTGACAGGCACCTGTAATCCTAGCTACTCAGGAGGCTGAGGTGGAAGAATTGCTTGAACCAGGAGGTGGAGGTTACAGTGAGCCAAGATGGTGCCATTGCACTCCAGCCTGGGCAAAAAGAGTGAGACTCTGTCTCAAAAAATAAATAAAATAAAATAAAAGCAACTCCCAGAAATAAGTAACATTTCTCTATGTGTCCAACAGCAACTAGGAAATAAAACAGAAGATAAGAGAACCTTTCACATATACATAAAGTATTTAGGAATTAGCCTAACAAAAATGGCCAAGACCTGTATGAAGAAGATTTTTGAACTCTTGTAAGAGACAAAGTATATCTAAAGAAACAGCAAGATACCCTATGTTTATGGATGGAGCAGCTTAACATTCCAAGACCCCTTTCCACTAGAACATTCTAAGTGCCTTAAGATCAGGAATCTTTGTTCTTCATATATACCTCTATGAATAGGGGAGTGTTTGGCACAAAATCGGCCCTTGTTAAATATTTATTCATTGAATTAATGTGAAGATGCCAGCTTTTCTCAAATTGCTATATTCACCTCAAATCACAATTTAAATGAATCACAATAAAAATCACAAATTCTTTTCTAAAAATAATTCAAGCAAGAGCTGCGGGGAGACTTGACAAAGTTATTCTAAAATGCATGTGGAAGAATAAAAGTCCACACTAGTTAAATAATTTTGAAAAAAAAAAAAAAGAATATAGTAGAATGGGGATTCACTCTTTGGGATACAGACACTGCAAAGCTAATGAAAACAGTGTGGTGCCATTCTAATGTAAAGTGTTCACCACTGGGGAAACTGGATGTGGAATTTATGGACGCGAGGTTTTTCTGTAAATCTAAAATGGTTCTAAAATTTTAAAAAAAAGGCCAGGCGTGGTGGCTCACGCCTGTAATCCCAGCACTTTGGGAGGCCAAAGCGGGCAGATCACCTTAGGTCGGGAGTTCGAGACCAACCTGACCAACATGGAGAAACCCCGTCTCTACTGAAAATACAAAATTAGCCAGGAGCAGTGGTGCATGCCTGTAATCCCAGCTACTCGGGAGGCTGAGGCAGGAGAATCACTTGAACCCGGGAGGCGGAGGTTGTGCTGAGCCAAGATCGCACCATTGCACTCCAGCCTGGGCAACAAGAGCGAAACTCTGTCTCCAAAAAAAAAAAAAAAATTAAGCAGTGTGGCACTGATCCTGAAATATGATGATACATGGGTTGGGGAAGGTGGCTCATGTAACGACGTGTGTACACACTGCTGTGGGAAATATACCTACGAGTGGAATTAGCTGGATCACAAAAGAGGCATATTTGCAGAATTCGTAAACATTTCCAAATAGTCTTCTAAGGTGTTGTAGCTATTTACACTCACCCCAGCAATGACAGTTCCAGTTGTTCCACATCCTTAACAAAATTTGGTATTGTCCAACTTTATGATTAGCAGTGTTAGCAGATGTGAAGCTGTATTTCATTGCAGTTGAAATTTGCATTCCCTTGTTGACTAATGAGGTCAGGCACATGTTCCTATGTTTATTGGTCACCTGTAAACCTTCCTTTGTGAAGATTTGGCAAGTCTTTCACCCATTTTTCTATTGAGTGTCTGTCTTTTCCTTGCTTTACTCCTTATATTCTTTATGTATCCTAAAAGTGAGCCCTTTATCATATAAACATGCAAATATCTAGGCTGTGGCTTGCCTTTTCACCCTCTTAATGGTGGTTTGGTTTGGCTTGGTTTGGTTTGGTTTGGTTTTTTTGAGACAGAGTCTCACTCTGTCACGCAGGCTAGAGTGCAGTGGCACCATCTCAGCTCATTGCAACCTCTGCCTCCTGGGTTCAAGCGATTCTCCTGCCTCAGCCTCCTGAGTAGCTGAGATTACAGATGTGTGCCACCACACATGGCTAATTTTTGTATTTTTAGTGGAGACGGGGTTTCACTATGTTGGCCAGGCTGGTCTCGAACTCTTGACCTCCAGTGATCCACCCTCCTTGGCCTCCCCAAGTGCTGGGACTACAGGTGTGAGCCGCCATGCCCAGCCCTTAATGGTATCTTTCAATGAACTGAAGTTATTAATAAACATTGACCAAAGGCTGGGCGTGATGGCTCATGCCTGTAATCCCAGCACTTTGGGAGGCCAAGGTAGACGGATCACCTGAAGTCGGGAGTTCGAGACCAGCCTGACCAACACGGAGAAACCCCATTTCTACTAAAAATACAAAATTAGCCAGGCGTGGTGGCGCATGCCTGAAATCTCAGCTACTCGGGAGGCTGAGGCAGAAGACTCCCTTGAACCCGGGATTTGGAGGTTGAGGTGAGCCGAGATCGCACCATTGCACTCCAGCCTGGGCAACAAGAATGAAACTCCATCTCAAAAAAAAAAACATAGTCCAATTTTCAATCTTTTCCTTTATGATCGTGCTTTCTGTGTCTTGTTTAAGAATGTTTGCCTATTCTCCCAAACCCTTTAAAAAAAATGTTTGGCTTTTTTTCCCGCCAGTACCTTCCCTGGAAGATGAGTGAGGAAGGGTTTCGGGAGGAGGCAAGGTACGCCCTGAGCTCTAGAGGGGGCCGGACTGGGATGCATTGCCCAGGGAAGGTCAGCAAATGTCAAGGGGGGAGGTATTTCATTGTTCACTGGGCATCGGCAAACGTTTATGGAGGACAGCAGGGGTAGCCTTATGTGTGTCATCACCACAGTCCTGCAGTTAGGGATGCCCCATTTAGCAGATAAGGAAACTGAGGTTCCAGAGAGTCCTCGGAAGCACACAGTCAGACAGGGGCACCTCAGGGCCTCCAGCCCAGGCATGTCCAACTTCAGTGCCGCTCCCGTGCACGGCCTGGATTATGCGCATCTAGAAGGAAGTGTCCTGTCCTGTGGGGTTAAGGTGAGGACGGCTCATGAGGTCAGACAGGTCCAGTTCAGGGCCCAGCTTAGTCACTTCCCTTGATGTGCCCCTGGGGCTCTGGGATAACAGCAGCCAACAGCCAGCAGCCAGCATCAGGGCTTTCTGGAGGAGGAATTAAGCAAATCCGTTACATGCTTGGCCTGGGGCAAGGCACATGGCCTTGTGGGGGTGCAGCAGAGGGCGTCTGGCCATGGGGAAGCCCCACCAGGCCCCTCCACGGGCAGGAAGGGGGACTGAGGGTCTGAGGTCGTGTGAGCTGCCTTCCCCCACCTGTTCCCTGGCGTTGTGCAGATTCAGGAGCACGCTTGGAATCTGCTTTCAGGCTGAGCACCCGCGCCAGTTCGCTCAAGAGAGCTTCCTGCTGGGGAGGAGGAATGATATGGGGCCAGGCCTCCAGCACCCCACGTCACTGACTGGGGGGCGCTCCCTAGGATGGGTCCTGGCAGGGGCCGAGACCACCTCTCGCAGGCCCAGGAAGAGGCACTTCGCAGAGAGGCAAAGCCCCTTGGAGTCCTATTGCCCAGCGCGAGGGCCCCAGGAGGTCTCTGGCCTGCTTTCTACCCTGGAACATGAGGGTCCTGACACCTCCCTTTCTAGGTTGCCGAGCAGGGTGGACTTCCGGAGCCGCCCCGCACAAGGCCCCTCCCACCGTGACCCCGCCCCGTGACCCCGCCCCGGGCCCCGCCCCCCGACACAGGTTCTCACGCAGTCCGGCCGCGCGGGGGCGCTCGGTTCCCCGGCCCTCGCTGGGCCCTGCGGGAACGTCCTGGCCGCGCGCTCGGGATGCTCGGACCCCGGCAAACACCAGACGGAGGTCCGCGGACTGGCGGCAAATCAATCCCACGGCACCGCGCCGCGGACGTGTGTTTGGACGGAGGCTCGCCCGCCGCGCGAGTCCCCGCCGCGCGCCACCGGGCTCCAACTCCCTGCGGCGTCCGGACCGCGTGGTCCTGGGGCGGCTCCCACGGACTGCGAGGCCGGGCCCAGCTGCGCTCGCCTTGCTTGGGAATGCGGGTCGGGTGGGGAGGCCCGAGCAAGCCCCCCAGCTCCACCTGCCCTTAAAGGGTGGACTTGGGCAGTGACATCAGGAGCCTCAACATTCGCATCCGGAAAATGGGGAGGTCAACAGTCCCTCTTTTAAAAGGTTGTTGAGAAAGTTAAAGATGTATCACTATTGCCCAGCTTCCAGGCCTTAGGCAAGCCACCTGCGCCCCTCCCTGAGCCTCAATTTCCCCCGCTGTAAAATGGGGATAAGAAAAGTCCTCCCGTCAGAGAGCCATTGTATAATAAGATGAGCTTGGCCCACGCTGCTGGGCACCCTCTGAGCTCTCAGTAAATAGAGCTATTGGGGTTGTGCCCGCTCAGCAGAGGCCCCACCTGCAGTCCCAAGCCTGTGCCCCAAATCCCACGGGTTGTCATTTAGGGACCCAGACCCCCCAGTTTGGGAGCTGGTGGCTTAGAGGGGGTGCTCCCTCTGGTCCCTGGCTGGAGTGGCGGACTCGCTGTGCAGCCACGGGTGTCTGGGCAGGAGGCTTGGCGGCAGTGCCCCTCCCCTGGCTGCCCTTCAGGGCCCGCTCTGGTTGAGTCACACGGCGAAAACACTCCGCTTTTTGACACCATCCAGAAAATGGAAATGTCCCAGGCGCCTAATCCTTCCCTTCCTTTTGGCAACTTAAACTGCCCTGAAACACAGCCAACATATTGAACGCAGTGTGAGCGTCCACACCAGTGTAGGCCTCCCGCAAAGCCAGCCTTGGGGACTCGTGGAGCAAAGCCACGTTCCTCTGTCAGACTCTGCCTTGCTAGGTATGGAGTGACCCTGGCCCCCACCAGCCGGCATCTCAGCCGCCTTCAAACCCGCCGACCTGAGGGGCACGCCAGGAACTCTGACTTCCTTCCCAGCCAGGGCTATGCTGCCCCCACTCCCCCCCAGAAAAATATTTGAAATGGTCTTTGACTGAAATGAGATTAATCCTCAGTTCCCTGACAGTGTCTTTGGGCATGTGTTTTTATAACCTCCCTTTCAAATGAGAACCATTTGTCGCTGGGAAGCTGTGGAGGCCCTGCCCCAACTGCTGGGCCAGACATCACCGGCACCTGATTGAATGTCACGGACAGTGCGAGGGGTCAGGGCTGAGGCGAGGGCCGTGTACTCAGGGCCAACTGTCCTCTGCTGGTCTCTGCCTGAGTCCTCATCTCCAGCCAGTGGCGTAAACTAGAGGATATGAATTCCAACCTGGATTCCCCCTACCACCACAATATGCCCTTGACCCAGTAGCTTTGCCTCTCTGAGCCTCACTTTCCTCATCTGTAAAGTGGGGGAGATGATGGCCCCTGTCACCCAGGTGATGGACAGAGCCTAGTGCCTGAAGACAACCCACGCTTGATGTTTGATGAGGCTTTTGAACACAACCTCAGCTCCCTCGGAACTCCTGGTGGGAGGGCAGGGTACCGCCAGGCTGGGACCTTCCAAGGGCGGCAAACGTTCATCCTAAATATGGTTGGAGTCTCCTACTCTTCCAGACCTGCCCCTAAATGAGAGGCCATCTCTGCAAAAAACCCGAGTTGCTGATGCTTGCCTAGGGAGAGAGCTGTGCCACCATACAGGCTCTTTAATTAACTCTGAGCCCTGGCTCGGTGGCCTCCTCCCCTGGCACAATCCCCCGCCACCCCCACCACTCCAGGTCCTGTTTGAAGTCTGCAACACCCCCCCTCCCCCCTTTCCTGCCGTCCCTGCTTGCTGAAGCAACTACAGCCCCTTAGGGCTCAGCTGGGAGGGATTTATTAGAGATTTTCAATCATGGGGTCTTGGCTCAAACTTGTTGCTTCCTCGAAAATCTCCCCAGAAGTTGGCTACCTGTGAAACTGAGGCATGAAGGAAGGACTCGGATGATCTCAGGGTTCGGAACTCCACCTGGGCCTGTCAGAGAATTCATAGCTCCTCACTTGGAGGAAGAGAGCACAAAACAGCAAGAAAGATGCAGGTTCCTGGGACGATGTGGAGGTACCGGGCTTGGTTCACTTTTAAGTAGCTGCTTAGAAATAGTGTTTGAGCTTTGACCACCACTCCCCCCCCAACCATGACCCTTGAGTACAGGTGTCTGATCTCTGCAGTGTAAACCCCCATTGGTCTTGGGGTGGGAAAGCGTGGGATGGAATCCAGGTTGAGAGTCCTGAACGGTGGTAGAATCAGGGACCAAAGCCACGCTGATGTGCCATTTTTCTTCATCCGTGTGGCTTCCCTCCCCAAAGGCATTCCCTGGGCAGCTTTCAGGCTAAGGAGCCCAGGCTCTTCCACGGGAGCCCAGCCAAGAAGGGCCCGGGACAGAGGCTCCATGCATGGTTTATTTTCCTCCCCCTCTGGGCAGGGCTGACTCATTCCATTTCTCAGAACAATCTTCGCAATGATGGATAAGCTGAGGCCCCAACTGCCGTGGCTCTGGGGAGAAAAACCATCTTTCACAGTTTCACATGAGCCTACCACTTCTTGCTTAACAAGTGCTGAAAGCGGCACAAACAGAAATACCCCGGGCTCCCATGACCAAGGAGATGACCATATC